>NC_090269.1:286569461-286881211 GCF_040414725.1 Anabrus simplex
TGAAGACGCCACATACACCCAGTCCCCGTGCCAGGGGAACTAACCACTTAAGGATAAAATTCCCGACCCTGCCGAGAATCGAACTTGGACCCTGTGGCCAAAGGCCAGCACGCTAACCATTTATCCATACAGCCGGATAATATCGTAGATGATTTAATGCATCTGAAATTATTCCAGTTCCTTAGCTAAACTGTCTGGATAATGGTTTAGTTCAGAGGGACCTGGGCTCGATTCCTGGCCAGGCTACGGTTTTACCCAAGTCTGGTTAATTCCACTAACTTGAATTTAGTGTTTTTGTTCGTATTAATACATATCATTATTCACAGGCAGCACAAAACACCTCTAGCCACAGTAAAAACATTAGCGAATACATCCTTGCACACAGGGTTGGCGTAACGAAGGACATCCGGCAAACCTGGGATAAATTCACATCTAATGACGATTGTACGTGATTGGGAAGGGACCAGGAATAACAATAATAATAATAATAATAATAATAATAATAATAATAATAATAATTGTACCGGGCGGTACACCTCCACGCCGCTAATTCAAACATTGCGCCAGTTGAAACTCCTCTACTGGGGGAAGCCTGAACTTTAACAACCACATTAATTCTAAGATTTCTCAGAAGATGTCCCTACTGTAAATTTTGAAGTGTTCTGAACTACGTCAGTTTCGAAACGTTTTTGTTTTCTCTGTAGTAAGAAGTGTGAACATTCTCTTCTAGATGGCACTACTTAAGAACTACAATTGTGCACCCTAGTGCGAAGAGAAGGAACTTTTTTTTGAAGAAATTTTGTAGTCATAAATTTGTTCTTTGTTAAATTTCTTTCAGTTATTTCTTGGGTTGGCAGTATAACCCTTCTCTTTCCGCTTGTTTTGAATTTAGCCAATCCCGAATTTTTCTAATTAATTTTTGACCAATAACGTATGTCTTCTCCGATATGGAGATGTTGCTTTATGCTACCCAATAAAATTGAGGGGGGTGTGGGTTCTCATTCTTGAAAGGTCTCGAATGTTCCACGAGGGTATTTAAACTGCTCATTTTCTGGTCTCCGGGCCACTTCAGTAACATCTATCCGTGTGTGATTATGTAGCAGGGGGCGGGAAGCGCCTCTTCCTTCGGGTAGCAGTTCTTCCATCAGGTAATGGCCATTTTATAACTTTATTTCTTGCTAGCTCAGCAATTTAACCCTCGGAGCAGGTTCGAAACTTTTATAATGTAACTTTCCTTTAAAATGTAAAAGACACTTGGTCTAAATCCCGTCTCTTTAACTACAAATTGGGATAGAGAGTGCCTAACTCTCTCGAGCTCCCACTCACTTTGTTTTGAGATGACTACGTTTTCATAACCGTTTTCCTTCTCTTCGTAATGTAATAAAGTTTTCCTATCGTGTCACCTCCATAGTATGGGATTAGCCCTTGCATAAGCGGCCTAGTGCCAAATAGGTTTAAAAAAAGTGTATTAGGAGTGCAAGTTACGCCTCCACTCAAGTTGGTATTTTGGGGCTATGTAATTGTCCTGTTTCTTTACTGAATAAGCCTCAGTAGGTTGGGTATTTTTACCCCTGTTCTTGTGTGCCTGGAGGGCAGCTTGAAGGTGGAGTTTGGTGTGGCCTTTGAATAGGCTTGAACTTTGAGAGCGGGTTGCTCTTTCTTAAATTTGGTTTCTGTGTGCCTCGAGCAGGCTTAACTGGGTAATTGGGAGCTAGTGCTCCTTGGCATGATTGGGGTTTTCTGCCCCTTTGTTGACCTTTGTACATAAGTAAAGTTGGGCTCATTGCTCAAGGATTGCGTGTCTGGGGGCTCGAAGCCCAAATCCATTAACAAATTGCAATTGTACATTCTTAATTTGTTGATATGCTACTGAGTACCTGTTATACTTGTTATTTCTTGACCTTGAAAAGAAAATATAACCTTCGTTAAATTTTAAATTAACTTTAATTTCGTAAGTTGAGACCTATTCATCCCAGCACCTTCTTTCACCTCTGCCGGTCCACAAAACATCGTAATAATAATAATAATAATAATAATAATAATAATAATAATAATAATAATAATAATAATAATAATAATAATCATAATAATAACAATAATTCTGAAATTACATTAAATTCTTAATATGTTCTCTTCGGAGTTGAATCTGAAACAATTTAAATTCCTTTTTCTTTTACAATATAATAGATATGATTCTATGGAAATATTTGTTAGTATGGAGAGCCAAACATTTATGCATAAGCGGTACATATAATATTTTTGGCATGAGCGATAAAGGTAAAGGAAAATGTCACATTCAGCTAATTTGTATCATATCTGTTTCTGTGCAATAATATATGGCAACAACCAGTTTGTTAATGAAGAACGTGACGACAGGAAGTGAACAAGCAAGTGGTAGATATGCCATTTATTGATTTATTCTAGGTATATTTTATAAATGATTTTAAAATGTTATCATAACCAAGGATACGATTTGTTAAATAGGTATGTACGGCATATTTGGGCAATTTTTTAATGTGAGCGAATTTGTTTTATAAAAATGGTGACAAATAATGTAAAAATACCTGTAAGCTACTTCAAATTTTCATACTTATAAAAAGGAGTAAATATTATTGAAAGCCACAAACTAAGAACCTAAATTAAAGCCACAGAATATCTGATATAAATCACAGCAGGTTGAGTGACACGTCCGAAGTCAAAAAAGGTAAAGGATAAGCATAGAGCAGAATTTGTTTTCCACATTTCATGGAAATAGCGGAATGCCGATTTGGCATATGACATAAATTTTAAATACTTTCTGACAAGAATAATTTTGAAATCATAAAGCATAAAATGTTGAATTATGCAAATACATGCGAGTTTTTTTAAAGTATGCAAAAACGTGTAATAAAGCCGAAAATATGGACAATTATGGAGAACATAATGTTGTAAATCACTCGAAACATCCTAATTCGTGAACATATCGTTACGTTCCATCCCTGTCGTAGCACCCTTCGGTATTTCTTGCAAGGTATTAGTGAATCAGGCCGGCGAGTCCCCAGCAGGCCTGGAGGGCATGGCCGGCCTCTCCTTGCATAGTGCTTTCGTTCGCTTCCACCGTGGACCTTCTAGAACGGAAAATGTGACTCCTCCATCTCTAGCCGCATCGCGATGGTTCCGGTGCTTCGTCACCCGATATATACTTACAGGACCGCCACAAACGAGGGGTAGTTGAAGTCAGTAATGGGATTAGTTGAACAGAGATGGCATTAGAGCTGGCTGTCGTCAGTTTGTTGTTGTTTGGGTAGTTAGTAGTGCGGTATCGTCCTGCATGTGTGCTGGCTATCCGCGTACGTGTGGGATGATACTGAGTAGATGTAGAGGTAGTAAATGTAGTTAAGTAGTTTTAAGAGATATGTAGTTGTTATTATGGCTTGTTTTCCTTTGTTTCGCTCTGTCTGTCTTTATTGCCTGTAAGCCGATGGTGTACACTAGGGTGGGCAATAAAGATATGTATGTATGTATGTATGTATGTATGTATGTTGTTGTGTACTGACCGGAGTATTGTCTGAGTGGCGGAGTTTCTCCGGAGATGAGCTAAAAGACAGTTGTGTGTTGTGGTGGCCAACGGTCCTATTTTCTAGTCTGTCTGCGAGCAGCTGTTGTGTGTGATGCGACTGAGTGTGCAGGAGCGAAAGTAAAATGTCGATTGCCAATCTGGATTACTGCTTTCCAGGTAAAACCGGAGAGCTGGACTGCCTGCTGTGAGGAGGACGGAAACTTTGCAAATATACAGAAATTACCGGTGTATGTTCATTCATGGTTGAATATAATTGTGTTTGTATACTTGTGTCATCCAAGAATTAAATTAGATTGATAAAACAGAGAGTGCTTTATTCGTAACATTGTGGAAAGATTTTAACTGTAGCTAGTGATAAAGCATATATGCATTTACATAGAAGTAATAATAATAATAATAATAATAATAATAATAATAATAATAATAATAATAATAATAATAACAATGGCCTTGACTTTACGGCCCACTAACTACTTTGACGGTGTTCGGAGACGTCAAGGTGGGATAATTTAATCCTGCAGGAGTTCGTTTACGTGCCAGTAAATCTAGCGAAACGAGGTTGACGTATTAGAGCACATTCAAATGCCGGACTGATCCAATATGCATTGTATGTAAGCTTTGGAGAGGCATTCTTTCTAATTATATTAGACATGTTTGCGAAATTAATAACTGGTTCGATAAAAGGCAGTTCGGTTTTAAGAAAGGTTATTCCACTGAAGCTCAACTTGTAGGATTCCAGCAAGATATAGCAGATATGTTGGATTCAGGAGGTCAAATGGACTGTATCTCGATTGACCTTTCTAAAGCATTTTATAGGGTGGAACATGAGAGACTACTGGCAAAAATGAGTGCAATTGGAGTAGAAAAAATAGTGACTGAATGGGTTGCTATATTTCTAGAAAATAGATCTCGAAGAATTAGAGTAGGTGAAGCTTTATCTGACCATGTAATAATTAAGAGGGGAATTCCTCAAGGCAGTATTATTGGACCTTTATATTTTCTTATATATAAATTATATGAGTAAAGGAGTGGAATCAGAGGTAAGGCTTTTTGCGGATGATGTTATTCTGTATAGAGTAATAAATAAGTTTAAAAGTTGTGGGCAACTGCAATGTGACCTCGATGAAATGATGTATGGCTTTAAGTGCCGGGGGTGTCCGAGGACAAGTTCGGCTCACCAGATACAGGTCTTATGATTTGACTCCCGTAGGCGACCTGCGCGTCGTTATGAGGATAAAATGATGATGAAGACGACACATACACCCAGCCCCCGTGCTAGCGAAATTAACCAATTATGGTTAAAATTCCTGACCCTACCGGGAATCGAACCCGGGACCCCTGTGACCAAAGGCCAGCACGCTAACCATTTAGCCATGGAGTCACACATGTGACCTCGATAATGTTGTGAGATGGACAGCAGGCAATGGTATGTTGATCAACGGGGTTAAAAGTCAGGTTGTGAGTTTCACAAATAGGAGAAGTCCTCTCAGTTTTAATTACTGCGTTGATGGGGATCATTGCAAGTATCTAGGTGTTAATATAAGGAAAGATCTTCACTGGGGTAATTACATAAATGGGATTGTAAATAAAGGGTACAGATCTCTGCACATGGTTATGAGGGTGTTTAGAGGTTTTAGTAAGGATGTAAAGGAGAGAGCATGTAAGTTTCTGGTAAGTCCCCAACTAGAGAATGGTTCCAGTGTATGGGACCCTCACCAGTATTTCTTGACTCAAGAACTGGAAAAAATCTAAAGAAAAGCAGCTCGATTTGTTCTGGGTGATTTCCGACAAAAGAGTAGCGTTTCAAAAATGTTGCAAAGTTTGGGCTGGGAAGAATTGGGAGAAAGAAGGCGAGCTGCTCGACTAAGTGGTATGTTCCGAGCTGTCAGCGGAGCGATGGCGTGGAATGACATTAGTAGACGAATAAGTTTGAGTGGCGTTTATAAAACTAGGAAAGATCATAATATGAAGTTGGAATTCAAGAGGAAAAACTGGGGCAAATATTCATTTATAGGAAGGGGAGTTAGGGATTGGAATAATTTATCAAGGGAGGGGGTTCAATAAATTTCCAATTTCTTTGAAATCATTCCAGAAAATGCTAGAAAAACAGCAGTTACGAAATCTGCCATCTGGGCAGCTTCCCTAAATGCAGATCAGTATCGATTGACCCCGCCTTACATAGAAGTCCCAGACCAGGTCATATCACTCTTACACTGCTCGTATGTACCGTAATGATGTGCAATGTTTCTTGAATGTGTAAACTCATCTATACCGATGTATACACTGGAACTTCTTCTTCTTCTTCTTCTTCTTCTTCTTCTTCTTCTTCTTCTTCTTCCACAGCTTTCCCCACATCTGTAGGGTCGCAGGTGCGAATTGTGTCGCACATGTGGATTTCGCCTAGTTTTACGGCCGAATGCCCTTCCTGACGCCAACCCTGTATGGAGGGATGTAATTACTATTGCGTGTTTCTGTGGTGTTTGGTAGTGTAGTTTGTTGTCTGAATATGAAGAGGAAAGTTTGGGGACTAACACAAATACCCAGTCCCCGGGCAAGAAAATTTAATCAGGCGCTGTTATAATCCCCGACTCGGCCTGGAGATCGAACCCGGGACCATCTGAACCGAAGCCCTCAACGCTTAGCCTACCATTCAGAACATTAGTCGGACACACTGGGAAAACATAATATTTAAATTATTTTTTTATAATATGTAAGGAAAACTTTTTACTGCATTCGCTTGTATGTTGTAAGCTTTACATGTAACAACATTAGGAACTTCATCTTAGATAATAATCCCGTACTGACTATAAAATCAAGTAGCGAATATTTAAGAATAACTTAAATATTGTATTTAAGTGGTCCGCCTATTCAATACATATATAATTTATTATATCTAATACATGTTTCGTCCCCTAAGGCACATCATCAACTAGAATAAACTACAATAATATATCAGAATACACAAATTACATTATTAAATTGGAAAAACACATTTTTTATCCTAGGACATTTAAAATAAAATATTGGAAAACTTTAATTACATGAATTGCAACTTTAACAAAGTTTGCCATTATTTTATTTTAAATGTCCTAACATACGAAAGTGATTTTTAATGTGTCTTTCCAATTTAATAATGTAATTTTTGTATTCTGATATATTATTGTAGTTTCTTCTAGTTGATGATGTCCCTTAAAGGACGAAACATGTACTAGATATAATAAATTATATATGTATTGAATAGGCGGACCAATTAAATATAATATTTAAATTAATGTTGTAAGCTTCCTGATTATATTTCATATTTGACAGTTGGGTCATTAGCCCGGAGAATGGTTGTATCCTCAAATAGTACAACCAATAGTATAACCATAGGTTGTGCGGTGATAGAGAAACCACGATAACCAATGGCGTACCACGAATGACGTAGAGTGAAATACCGTAGGTTGCTTTCCTCACTGGACCATTGTAGCACTGTGGTTATTGGTAGTGTGTTGTACTTAAATTAAGGGAAAAACCCAGTCCCCGAGCCCAAGGAATTTACCATACACAGTTAAAAATCTCCGGCCTGGCCAGGAATCGAACCCGCGGCCCTCTGAGTACGCCGACCATTCAGCCAAAAAGCCGCAATCTGAGTGGCATTCAGCGAACTTCTAAAAATGTACTATCTGTAGTAATATAACGAGAACTCCGGAATATCTATAGAGAATCTTGAGCTGGAGTTGAATGAATGATTTTGACTATTTAGTGAAAAACTATAAAATGAAACAAATTATTGACATTAAAAGTGCACAATAAGGACATCATTAAGACAAGTTTCAGATTTCAAGTTCCTAAGTATCAAACAAACATAAATATTCTTAATGTATGAGTGTGATATGGAATCTGATGATGTTTTCTCAAGAATGAAATATGTAATTGTTTGTTTAATAATGTGTACTTTATTCATTGTTTAATAGTGTCATTTTTAGGTATGTTACAGTATAATGTGCTGTAAGTGGGAAGAAATGCCTGCTGAACAATAAATCAAATAAATAAATAGACAAATAAAAAATATTTATATTTAACTTGTGTGTTCGACAGACTGAAAAGCTTTTTAAGTTACATTTACTGTTTAATTTTTGCGTTTGAATTACTGAAAACAACAGAAGCACTGTATTCATACGTAGATACGTGATAACACGAAAGTTTTGTTACAATTTGTTTTACGTCACATCAACACAGATAGGTCTTATGGTGAGGATGGGATGGGAAGGGCCTAGGAGTGGAAAGGAAGTGGCCGTGGCCTTAATTAAGGTACAGCCCCAGCATTTGCCTGGTGTGGAAATGGGAAACCACGGAAAAACCATCTCCAGGGCTGCCAACAGTGGGGTTTCGAACCCACTATCCTCAGGACGCAAGCTCATAGCTGCATGCTCCTAACCTCATGGCCAACTCGACCGGTAACACGAAAGTGATAACACAATACATACTATAATTCTATGGCGATAGGTAGCTGTTGATTGGTTGAAGATCTTGATGTTTTTGTACGAGATTGGTCATTGGAGCTAAATAACCCTTTAGATTTGCTGGTGTCCTGACATTCAACGTAAAATATTTCAACGAACATTTTATTCATAAATATTTGTAATACTCCAATTGTAGGGTCAACTTCAATACAGTGAGGGAGTTCATCGTATAAAGTCAATTATTTATGTACTATAGCAAAGAATGAAACTCAGTTCCTATTGTGATTTTATTATGTTCCAATAAGCCAATATTGCAATTCTAAAAATAAAGCTGGTTATTCTTTGGGTATCACGGATGTTAATATACTGTAGGTTGTAATATATGCCAACCAATCCCACGAAAAATAAAAGCAACTGAGTTAATATAAATGTTGTCTCTTTATCATTCCAGATGCAGTCAGTGTGGAATTCGCCATCGTTGACCTGTGGTTTTATTGACGCCAGCTATACATCGACAGTGATGAACGAAACGGAGATAACGAGGACATCTTTAAAGCAGAGCACTGAACACGGTGTTATTAGTAGTGATAAAGCATATCCTATTTATTTACAGCATGATATCGACAGATGCCTTGTACGGTGGAGCACAACCACAAACAATTGAAAACAGGCTTACCGAGCGAATTGGCCACGCGTTTCTCGTTACTCAACTATGAGTTTGTATTCGGGATATAGTGGGTTCAAATCCTATCGTCGGCAGTCTTTAAGATGGTTATCCGTGGTTTCCCATTTTCACTCCAGATGATTGCTGAGGCTGTATCTTAATGACACAGTAGATAATGTGCGAACTACATCTCTTGCTATTATTTTCATGTTAAATGCGGTATTTTTACGTTTGCTTCTTGGCAGAGGCAAATTTAATATGTAAGCTCACTGGACAAAAAAAAAATAGTCACCCCTGGAAAAATCATTACATACATCTTTTAATAACGTGCAACTCCGCCTCTGGACTTGACAGTCGCCTGAATTCGGTTAGGAAGTGAGTCCACAAGGTTGTGCAGATACGTCGCATCCAGGTTAAGCCACTCGCTGAGGATTTGATCATGCAATTCCACCAAATTGCGGGGATGATGATGTCGGCGTTTTACCCGCTGTACCAACATGTCCCACAGATTTTCAATGGGGTTCAAGTCAGGTGAATTTGCAAGCCAATCGTGATGTAATAGGGTAGGGGAGTGTTCATAATAAAAGCCACATATGCGTCCAGCCCGATGAATTTTGCTGTTGTCATCTTGAAAAGTAGGGGTATCAATAGTACTCATGATGTAGGTGTTGAATGAATGGCAACCTCTGATCATCCAGAATGTTTAAATGAACATACTGGTTCATGTTAATGGTGAGCGAGCCCAATCCACGATACCAAAAATACCACCAAAATATCACAGACCCACCTCCGGCTTGAATCTGATCTTGCACACATCCAGGATGAAATGTTTAATTTGGCCTTAGGTGCACTCGACGGCGTGCGTTATTGGAATACAGGCACACACATGATTCGTCAGACCACATTACGTTTCGCCCGTCAGCTACTGTCCACGTTCGATGACAATGAAGATGGTCAGCTTTATGTACCTGTGTGAGCAATGGCCTCTTGCGAGGTGACCAACTCCAAATGTTCATTGCATGCAAATCCCGTCGCAATGTTCTCTCTCTAAAAGGTTTGGATGGGCCTTCATTCACTGACTGCAGCAATTCCTGTCGGGTTTGGAAGCGATTTGATTTACAAGTCGTGAAACGCGTCCCCGGTCCCTCTCAATTAGGATCTTTCTCCGACCACAATTCTGACGTCGTGTTACGTGGCCACGTGAAGTATACCACTACTTGTAGACACGTTCAACAGTTCGCTGCGAAACAACCACATATTCAGCAACTTCCCGCAGTGGCGGTTGGTAGTGTAACGTATTGTACGTAGGTGAGGATGTGAATCAAAACGAACACAAAAACAGAGTTCCCACGCTACATAAACTAACCAAACTCCCAGCCCAGCCGAGCATCGAACTTGGAGCCATCTGAACCGAAGACCAGTATGCTGACCATTCAATCAACGAGCCGAATAATAATAATAATCACTACGTCGAGATTTCATGTACCTCGAGGAGTTGAGGTTTGACAGATCTCGTCACTAATTGCTATCACTTTCTCGAATCCTGACTTCCCACCAGTTGACCCCTCTTGCATTCAATGCGTCCTGGATGCTTCGCTTGCACTTTATTCGAGGACTGCCCCGTTGTTACTTGCCTCCGTGCTCTGCTTCTCAAGCCATTAATAGGTACCGATGCTCATGCATCCTGACAAGATGACCAAGCCAGCGGTGTTGTATTTTCTGAATACTTTCTTCTGTAGGCTTCACGTTAAACCTCGCCGTAATGGCCTTGTATTGTTTTACACTCTTCTGAGGTACCTCATCTGTGACGCTTGTATTTTACTTCGTTGAAGGGTGGTAAGTGTCCACGTCTCGGCCGCATGTGTGAGAGTGTGTAGGTGGAGCGTACGATAGACTCTCAGTGTGGTCGTCTTGGTGATTTCTCTTTTCCCAAACGAAGCTCCTGTTGATGGCTTGGAACAGCCATCCTGTTACACCAAATCTGTGGTTGATTTCGTTGTGGATCTTCCCGTCCTGGTTGATCTTCAAGGTATTTTAATCGTGCAACCTGCTTTAGGTGCTCTTCTCTCAGATTGGTTGTGTGCTGTCCTGAGTTGTGCGCGGTGATCATGCCTTGTCGGCACGTCTCCTCTTGCCACAAGTCTAGATTGAATTATATGTTCCCGGACGTGGTCTTCACTGCAGCTATGCCATCCGCAATAGTCAGTTCTGATATTTGGACTGGTGGCATATCCCAGTATCTAAGAGTAAAGAGCTAGGTATGTAATTTTAGGCTTTTCATCACGTCATCCATGAGATTTATGAATAATAATAATGGCATGACCTCTGCTATCCTATGCACAGGCATTTTGATTTGGCTGACTATGTGTTAATTTTGATTTATCGCCCTCTGGAAAACCTAACTCTCTTGAGTTACCTATCGTTGAGAATTATTTTTCTGGGTAAATAAAAACTTGCTCTGCAAGCAGATATTGAACAGCATATAGAATTTTCATTCACCCTCTGCTAGATTGGATTTGAGGATTCTGAGGCCGACACCACTGATCAGCGAAAGGACATGATTTACTGTGTGAAGATGGCCTTATACATGAAAACATAATGCAATGTACAGTTTTGCATGACTGAATATAAAGCTACAGGTTAAATGAAATATTCTGGCGCCCCGCTATGTCGGCAGACCGTTAAACGTTCCTGTGTAGCAGTGCTAGATATTACAATAAAGTATGAAGATTCCAGTCGTGTCTGTACATTATGTTCGTCCCTTTTCGTGACAAATCGGTCTCTTCAGATAACTTTTATATCTATTTTTTGCATACAATCTTACCTCCATCACCATCATAGTCATAATGGTGTTTTCTAAAAGAAAAGTTACTGGTTTTACGTCCAACTAACTAATTTTACGGTTTTTTTTTGTAGAAGCTGAGGTGCCGAGAGTTTGTCCTACAAGAGTTCTTTTATTTTCATATCGACAGTTCTATATCGTCATGCTAAGTTTACAGCAGAAGAGCAGTCAAATATTGTCCACAAGGCTTTTTAATTGTTCTCTTATAATGAAGGTGCTCAATTAATTTGTGCGTAAGGGAAGAAACATTCTATGAGTGTTTGACAATGTTTGTTACGCGATATTGAACCACTGCATTTCATTGTATTCTGTTAGCTACTGGATGTTGTTCCTTAAGTGATTGTACTCTCAGGGGCAAGGCGTCTTCGCTATGAAATGCTTGGTCGTGTACAACCATCACATTATGTTCGCTGGCCAAGTCTAAACCAGTTTATACAGGCTTCTACAATGTATTATAACCTGTGACAATGCAAACCGTTCGGCGTCGAGGTACCTGTAAGGGAATATGTTTCTTTTATTTTATTCCAGGATGGGAGCTTGGCGCCTGTTATGATTTTGGAATGAAGGTACGTTATCAACCCACGATCACTACGAGAGAAAGCTCACAATTTCTACCAAACAATCCCCATGGTGTTTTCAGGGATGCTGGATAAGGGTACAATTTATGATAGGGAACACCGGTCAGGGAATGTCCCAGTCGCATCTTATACACAAAAACTGTTTTATCGTAGCTTTGTCAACGCATGTGGGTTCGACATTATGTACCCCCAGCCCACGTTTCACATGCTACAGGAAAACACTTTACAAAGTAATTCCAGAAAAAGTTGATAGGAAGAGGAGATCCTGTTGAGTGGCCACGTTGTTCGCCTGAGATGATCCCACTTGATTTCTTCTTGTGGGGTTCTGGGCTAAAGTATTTATTTATTTATTTATTTATTTATTTATTTACTTAATTTGGGAAACCAAAACAGCGAGAAGACGAATTACATAGTTCCACAATGAAAAATATATTTACAATGGAGTAGTACAGTAGGCCTACAATGCAAACATAAAAAACTAAATAAAAGAACAATGAAGAAAAAATTCTATGTCACAAGAGGGGAAGAAAATTCAAAACAAAATAACTCTAGAGACACAACAATTAAAATTAAAACATGAAGGTAAAAGAAAGGAAGGAGGAAAATTAAATATTGAAAGTAAAACGAGAAGATGAACTTATAGTTAGGCACAGTAAGATAAATACAGGTATGGCACATAAGTAAAGGTATAGTACTCTAAAATCTAAAAAGATATTGCATTATATACAATAGAGGGGACAGCAATGAGAAGATAAAAACAAATATAAAGGAAATGAGCTAGGTTAAGTTAAAGAAGAATCGATTAAAGGAGACATACGAAGAAAAAACGTTCAAATACCTGTCAGAAGATAAACAGTTAAGGAGGTTTGGAAGGCGAATAAATGAGTTCTTTGAACAAGAGACAGGTGGAAATACAGTGTCGGGGAGACACCTCTAGGGACAGATAACGGCAAACTCACTCATTCATTGTGTCTTTCACATCAGAAAAACAGGAACATAACTTGTGATTTTAAAATACCTACTTGCATTGGCCATGATTCGATCCGCTGTCAAAAGGAGAGAGAAACATCAAGAAAGTGACACGAAAGAAAAGGAAGTTCTTTCTTCCTTTCTTTCATTCTTTCTTTCCCCCTTTCTTAATCAGTTTACCCTCCAGGGTTGGTATTTCCCTCAGACTCAGCGAGGGATCCAATCACTACCACCTCAAGGGCAGTGTCCTGGAACGTGAGACTTTCGGTCGGACGTATATAACTGGGAAGGAGGACCAGTACCTCGCCGGGGCGGCCTCACCTACTATGCTGAACAGGGGCCTTGTGGGGGATAGAAAGATCGAAAGGGATGAGAAAGGAAGAGGGAAGGCAGCGGGCGTGGCCTTAAGTTAGGTACCACCCTGGCATTTGCCTGGGGGAGAAGTGGGAAACCACAGAATCAGGTGGTAATCGAACCTCCTCTACTCAGTTGACCTCCCGAGGCTGAGTGGACCCCGTTCCAGCCCTCGTACCATTTTTCAAATTTCATGGCAGAGCCGGGAATCGAACCCGGGCCTCCGGGGACGGCAGCCAATCACACTAACCACTACACCACAGAGATGAACAGAGGAAGAAGTTAAGAAAGAAAAACAGTTGAAGTGAACTCCTCATAAGAGATGGTTAAATACTACTACTACTACTACTACTACTACTACTACTACTACTAATAATAATAATAATAATAATAATAATAGTTAGTTAGTAATGTTTTATTTTACCTGGCAAGATTAAGGTCTTCAGGCCTTCTCTTCCCTCTAACCAGGCGCTGAAATATACATATATTACATTGTTTCACTTTAGAATAATAGATCTAATACTAATTAAACTATTAATAATACAACAATGATGAGTGATAAGATTAAATTAGGATGAAATAAATTAGATATAATAAAAAGATAAATTCTTAGAACTAATATCCTACATGTCAAAATAGGTAGTATATAAAAATTAATAACATTTGAAAAACAGATCGGGTAAGAATTTTAGACTAATCTTCTACCAGAACATCCATGACAATAGAATGGTTGTGAGTAGCAGCATCAAGTTTACGGATGATCCTTACTGGTGCATAAAATGTCTCCAGAGTGCTTCCTTGAAAGTACCAATAGTGCTTAACCCTCTCATATTTTCGGGAAGGAGGTGGTTCCACTCGCGGGAGGCAATTGCCGTGAATAATTTATCGTAGATGGCAGATGTATGGCTACGTAGAGCAAGGGTGGCATTATTAGTAGATCTGGTGTTAAAACTGTGATAAGAAGACAGGTATTTGAAATATGAAGTAAAATGGCTGTGAAGAATGAAGGATTTTATGGAGATGACATAGGCTATGAATAGTGCGACGGATTTCTACTCGGGGCCAAGATAGGTGGTTATATGAAGGAGTTACATGGTCATAGTACCGTAGGTCCGCCTATTGCCATTTCTTGATGGATGCAGTACCTTTGTATCCGTCTCTTGGCACAGGCCAGAGCAAAGTGTAGCTTCCACTGTAGTCCCAGTCTCATCCATAGCTGTGACCATATGGAAGCTGCTGGGGTATGGGTGGTGCTGAGTAATGACATTCGGAGCACAAACTGTGTTATGAAAGGTGTTGCTCATAGGGTCAGTCGTGCTGCAATGGCACATTCTGGTCCAGTGAGGAAAGCAATGGCAAACTACCTCACTCCTCATCTTGCCTAGTACGCTTCATTTGGGCTCTGCCATTGGTTTTTTCGGTTTCCCTATAACTGCATAGCCTTTGATGGTGCTATTTGAGGATCCAACCAGCCTCTGGGCTGATGACCTAACAGACAGTACTGTAGGTTACAGACGTATCTCACAAATGCATTTTGACCACGTTGTAATCTGTTCAGTAACTTGCACCCAGCGTCTCTATAAATCACGTCAAAATAGTCGAAATGAGGGAAAACCAGAGCTCCTACCAGCATTTTTTGAGTTTTTCAGGAAATAAGTATTTATACCCGCGCAACATGTGCAATGCAGAGCACGTTTTCTGAGTTATGTTTGTAATATGTGTTTTCCATGACATGTCATCATCGAAAGAAACGCCTAAGACTTTTACTGATGACGTGAAAGGTATGTTATGTAATACTAACCTTATAGATGGATTCTCTGGTCGATTGACCTTCGCGGGTAGTTTCGGGTATCCAAGGATGATGGCTTGCGTTTTTGCTGGGTTTAACGTAAGACTACATCTGAAAGACCAGAAAGAAAAAGATGTTAGAACCTGACTGATCTTGTCTTTGGCTTAAAATTACATCTTGAGATATATGGAGATACATTTGTACATTATCAGCGTAGGTATGGTATTTGCAGTGAGTTAGGTTTTGGGAGACATCATTAATATAAATAGAAAAAGAAGGGGTCCTAACACCGACCCTTGGGGCACACCACACTGCACGGACCGCCAAGTTGATTTGTTTGTCCTATCTGTAACACACTGCCGACGGCTATGCAGGCAGGAATGCAACCAAAGGAGGACACTGTCAGAGAAATGGAAGGAATACAATTTCGAGAGCAAAATGTCAATGTCAACAGAGTCAAAAACTTTGCTCAAGTCTGTGTTTGAGTCATCAGTCCATAGACTGGTTTGATGCAGCTCTCCATGCCACCCTATCCTGTGCTAACCTTTTCATTTCTACGTAACTATTGCATCCTACATCTGCTCTAATCTGTTTGTCATATTCATACCTTGGTCTACCCCTACCGTTCTTGCCACCTACACTTCCTTCAAAAACCAACTGAACAAGTCCTGGATGTCTTAAGATGTGTCCTATCATTCTATCTCTTCTTCTCGTCAAATTTAGCCAAATCGATCTCCTCTCACCAATTCGATTCAGTATCTCTTCATTCGTGATTCGATCTATCCATCTCACCTTCAGCATTCTTCTATAACACCACATTTCAAAAGCTTCTATTCTCTTTCTTTCTGAGCTAGTTATCGTCCATGTTTCACTTCCATACAATGCCACGCTCCACACAAAAGTCTTCAAAAACATCTTTCTAATTCCGATATCAATGTTTGAAGTGAGCAAATTTCTTTTCTTAAGAAAGCTCTTCCTTGCTTGTGCTAGTCTGCATTTTATGTCCTCCTTACTTCTGCCATCGTTGGTTATTTTACTACCCAAGTAACAATATTCATCTCATTCTCATTCTCAAGTCTATAAGTATTAAAACTGTCACTTCTTTGTTGTCCGTTGCTTCTCGAATATCTTTTGTGACCTTCAGTAGTGCCGTTGTAGTACTGTGTGCTTGACGAAAACCAGATTGTTCATCTGAGATGAACTGGAGCAATACCAGCGGTGGCAATGTATCCGTATTTTCGGCATTCCAGAAAGGAAGGGGAAGATTCTGATGTCATAGCAATTAGCATCGCAGGAGATCTTGGTGTCGACCTTGACCTTTCGGACATTGACAGGTGCCATCGCATTGGAAGACGACTGGGCACGAAGCCACGACCTGTAATAGTGAAATTCGTTTCCAATTTACAGCGATCAGTACGATAATGGCAATATAGCAATAATGTACGTGGAAATAAATACGATAAAAATAAGGCACTGGACCCAGTCTACTTCTACTAACAATCTCATTGCCACAAACGAACCTGAATTAGTTCTTCACCATGATCAAATTAGTGTCCCAGCTATATCGCGGCATGATGGTATATTTATGGCCTATTCTATTAAAAGTCCCAAGTTCTAACCTAAAATAATTTCAGATTGAGATCTACGAAGGACTGATAAGAATAAACTTTTACAGGACGCAGTTGCAGTGCCATGGCATAATATATTGAAACTTAATAATAATAATAATAATAATAATAATAATAATAATAATAATAATAATAATACCGTGTAACGTTCCTTCGTTTGTTACAGCTTCTTGTAAAGTCACTGGGGTGTCGAAATTTCATTCATTGAGAGTTTTTAACGACCCGGAGGTCAACAACAAACAGTTGATGCATTTAAACACTCTCAAATGTCATTGACGTCAGCTGAGATCGAACCAGCTATCTTGGTAAATAAAGAATAACGAGATAAATAGGATAGAATAGGATATAATTGCTTGGAGACCTGCGTCGAACCAGTCTATGAAATCACAACTCAAACATCAATAATGTTACGTAGCCAACGTACCTACACTTCGTAACACAGAAACTAAAATGACTCTTGTATGAAAACTCCCTATGGACGGAGGCGGTAGAATATATCGATGGTACTCCCTACCTGTCGTAAGAGGCAACTAAAAAGGGAACCCGGTGCTCTCAAATTTAGAGCGTGTGAAGCCAACGATGGTTTCCTAGGTGAGTCTATCATTGCTTCCACTTACTTGTGCCACGCTTCTCACTTCCATTATTCCTGTCCGACCTCCCTTGGTCAACTTTTGTCATTCTCTGAGCTCCACTTTATTAGTTTTGTGCAGCCAGGGGTGTCTTTCATTTTGACGCCGTTCTCGGCCCTTGACTTTCTGTTGCCAATACCTTCATGTGTCGAGTCGCTTCCAATTTCCTTCTACTTAGTGTTTTAAGGGGGGATGGTTATTCAGTAGTACTTGTATTAAAACAATAATCACCACCACCTGTTGTCCGGCAGAATCAGCGTCGAACTTTGTACACTTTGTCCCGGATATTGTATTCCTTAATAAATTACTTCTTGACTTCATTTTTAATATGCACCATCCAATAAAATTGCGTGATTTTCTTATGTTAGAAAAGTGATAAGCAGCGACTAGGGCACTTTGTAACGAATGTTGCTTATTTAAACTCGTTCTAAAAGCAATAAAACCGGGCGAGTTGGCCGTGCGCGTAGAGGCGCGCGGCTGTGAGCTTGCATCCGGGAGATAGTAGGTTCGAATCCCACTATCGGCAGCTCTGAAAATGGTTTTCCGTGGTTTCCCATTTTCACACCAGGCAAATGCTGGGGCTGTACCTTAATTAAGGCCACGGCCGCTTCCTTCCAAATCCTAGGCCTTTCCTATCCCATCGTCGCCATAAGACCTATCTGTGTCGGCGCGACGTAAAGCCCCTAGCAAAAAAAAAAGCAATAAAGTACACCCTTTTATTGGCAAAGAGTTGATCAGCTTCCATGAATTAGTCTAAGAAGGTAAGAAAATATTATCTTTCACACTATGCCCCTTACCTTCGGTCGACCTGTACTCGAGGGCTGAAGCGTGTTGGAAGCCAGCGATACGGAGTTGTCGCAATTTAAACATGTTCTTTAATTCTCTTTGGCAAAACATTTATGGGGATACTTAACATCCTCATAAGCACCGTAAGTCACGAAATGAAATTGAAGTGAATTATTATGGAGTTAATATTTCAACTTTCAACACTAAAATATGTCTACCGGGCGAGTTGGCCCCTGTGAGCTTGTATCCGGGATATAGTGAGTTCGAATCCCACTGTCGGCAGCCCTGAAGATGGCTTTCCGTGGTTTCCGATTTTCACACCAGGCAAATTCTGGGGTTGTACCTTAATTAAGGCCACGGCCTCTTCCATCCAATTCCTAGGCCTTTCCTATCCCATCGTCGCCATAAGACCTATCTGTGTCGGTGCGACGTAAATCCACTGGCCAAAAAAAAGAAAATGTCCATAATAATGTAAATTATGTGTGCGTGGGGGACGAGTGGTTACGATTAACTTGATAAATCTGGACATTACGAGTATACATAGACTCATAATAGCTGGATGTCATTGATAATAATCAATGGGTTTCCTTAATATGATAAATGGGCTTGAATGTATCATATTTCATCATATGTACTGGATATTGTGAATAATCACTGTCTCCTTATGGTAAAAAGTCATAATTATTCCTCAGCCAGGAACTTAGTTGTGTCATAGTGTGCAAATGCGTAGTTCGGTTACGTTATAGAAAGTTTTGTTCGCTGCTCTGTGATTTTATCTTGACTAGTGAATTACGGAGTTATTTTAGTACTGTGGATGTAGCTGTTAGAGAAGTAATGATAGAATGTTTCAACAACAAATTGGCTGACATTATTCAGAGAAAGGGACAAAATCACGGGGTATTGACTAAGGAAAAGCAAACTGTATTAATAGATGTAAGAGAAAACTTAGTTCAAATCAAGCGGTAAAACATCCGAAGAATATTACAGATTGAAACGTTATAAAATTGTGAGTATGGGTGAATGTGTTAAGTAGTTTTATCCGGTGGAAAGAAACTCTACACTAAGACACTATGTTCCCATAACATAACTTTCAATCTAATTCACGAGACTTATATGACAAGTAACCATGTCGGAAGAAGTTGCATGATGAAAGAATTGCAAACAAAGTATAAAAACGCAACGTGTCCGCAAGTAATGATTTATTTAAATGTATGTGAGAGTTTTAAAAATGAAGACAAATGTTTTAAAGAATTACCAATAGTTCGAACAACGATATTACAAGGAATAAACTCGAGGCTTTAGTATTCCTTACCTCGTAATCTGCAGGCATTTGGGCTGATGAGCGGTCGCTTTGTAGACTGTGGCCTTTCGTGCCTGTTGCAGCATGGTGTTGGTTGATTGGTTGGTTAGCTAGTTAGGTGGTCAGACAGACTTGATAGACTTACGGTCACAGCCAGATAATGACCATAAATGTATTCTTGTTTATCAATATCATGCTACTAAATATGCCCAGCCGCGTCTCTTATAATTTATAATCTGAACGTTTAGAGGAAGTTGCTATTATATTGCCAGATATTTTCACTCTTTTTGGAGTTCCTAGCGTCTTACAAAGGGATAATGGACGTAAATTCCGTAAGAGAGTTATAGAAGAAATATCTTCGCGGTGGATGGTGTTGAAGATTGTACACGGAAGCAGTTAACCACTAGGCTCTGATGAATGTGGAAATCACGATATGGAATATATGTTAAGCACTTAATTAGAAAGCTATAACACTCATCACTGGGCTGAAACTTTACAATACAGACCATTTAATCAAGAAATTAAATGTAGCCCACACGAGGCCTTGTTCAGTCCACTTTTAAAATTTGACCTCACAAAGGTTAATCTTTTAGTAATGGTGTCCCAACAGGTCTGAAAAGTGAAGAATAGTTTGAAGCACTAATTAACTCATTACGCCATAAAGATACTGTTGAAGGAGTTAGTGAAAATGATAAGAGTTCAAATGGAAATGGCGCAGATGGTAACCCGTCAGACATTCTTCCGTATGAAATTACATCAGTACTATTCGCCAGTACTGAAAGCAATATGAAAGGTATCTTTCTTCAATCAAAAAGAGGAAGGAACTAAATATGAAGAATCGAATTACTGCCGAAGAAGCATCAGCGATTCAAGCTAACAAAATTATGAAAACATAAAACCGAATATTTACAGCATAAAAATTGAGTGACACGGTAGATTGCAAGTGCCTTGCGTGGACTGAGATAAATGTAAAATATTCTAATAGGTCTTAGTTGCTGAAAATGAATAATATTATTATTTATCTAGGAACAAAGAAGAGACAACTTGTGCAGATCTACACTAGGAAGTAATTAGTGGTTTGTAAAGAACACTTAATTTCCTTAGACCATGTATTCAAGCGAAACAATGTCTGTTGGGGAGTACGCAAGAAAATCTTCCTATATTCAGTTGGCCAAGAGTAGGCTACCCGAGATGCACCTGCGAAGGAAAATAATGTTCAGCGACATACAGTATAAGTGAAGTAGAAGGGAAATACAAGTGCTTCGATAGCCCCGTTTAAATGTGGGTTCGATTTTTGTCAACATTTGACAATTTTTGTAAACGATCAAGTTTTTGGCATTTAAAAAGTTTATCATACACATTTATATAATCCATGTGTTCGTTACATTTCACAATAATAAACAATTAAACATCATTTCTGATATTCCATGTATAGGCTATTTCGTTCGGTTTGAGAGGCCTACATCTCAGGAACGTCCTTTTATTACTGTCAACCTCGAGGGTTCATTTAACTTAATTTGAAAGTTTCAATGACTATTACACTTGTTGTTATACTTTCAAAGCGTGTGTTTCTAATTGTCATTTGTATCATCTTTAAAAATAAACCACCCGTTTAAAAAATCATTTTAAATGGCTGATAGATAGGCTACTAAAATTCATCTGTATTTATCAAAGAAATATTATAGATTATGTTATACAACTAACAGTTACCCGCGGCTTCGCTTGCGTGGATTTCGTAATTTGATAAAAGTAATCGATCCTCAGTACTTACCGAAAAATTGAGTTTCATTTGGCCCAGAAAGTCTTTGTAAACCACATTTGTCGTATTCCCTTTCGGAGCTAAGATGACCATGTGACATAGAGCTGTACATGTGATAAACAGTCTTCTTTCAAGTAGAAAAAAACATGTTTCTTTATTGTTAAAGGAGAATCCAAATACATATTTCCACATTTTGTAACATTTTCAGGTTCTGAGATACAAGTATACCCACAAAAAATATTAAACCCCTTTATCAGTCCTTCCCCCACCCCCACCCCCACGAAAGAGTGTTTTCCGAAAACCATAAAGTATATGTTACTTTGCTTTTAAAGGAGATTCCAGATATCAATTTTCATGTCTGTAACGTCTTCAGTTTTTGAGATATACTTTGTAAGTATCCTCCTAAAGAACATTAAAATTATTTATTCACTTTTCACCCCCGTTAGTTGCCCTTTTCCGAAAACAAAATGAAAATACATGTTCCTGTAGTTTTAAAGGACATTCCAAATACCAAGTTTCACATAGACTATATAACATGTTATGTTTTCGATATCTACTGTAGATATACCGGTACTCATTGAAAAACACGCTTTTTCAATTATTTTCACCCCGTTAAGTCGATTTCACGAAAACAAAAAGTACGTGTTTTCTATTTTTAAAGGAGGTTTCAAATACCCGTTTTCACGTCTGCAATGTCTTCAGTTTCTAAGATATAAGCCTAAGTATCCTCATACAAAGAATTCAACTAATATTTCACTTCATTCACCGTCCCTGAGGTGGATTTTCCGAAAACAAAAGAATACGCGTTTCTTTACTTTGAAAGAAGATTCCAAATACAAATATTCACGTCTGTAACATCTTCAGCTTTTCAGATATCTTATAAGTATTCTCATAAAAAACGAATTCAATTACTTTTTCAGCCCCCACCCCCCAAAAGTGCGTGTTTATTTTTAAAGGAGATTCTGAATATCCTGTCTGTAAGATATTTCGTTTTTGAGATGTAAGTATCGTTATAAAAATAATTCAGCTCAATTTTCAGACCACAGCGCCCCCTACCCACACCCTGCTAAGTTGATTTCCCCTTCAAAAAGTGCGTTAATAGCAAGACTGGAAGAGGTTTTATTAACTTTTCTAAGAATATTGATTACATGTAAAATCTGTAGACTATATGTGAACTTTTCTTATATAAATACATTCGCTTACTCTTCAAATTACGGAGACAATTACTATTTTCTACAGGCTTCATGTTCTGCAGCCAGTGGCAGACACCCTCGCAGACCTACAGTTATTTAAAGGATCCATAACAGGAGAAAATCAGAGGATGCATCATATTTCTCTCGGATTTAAAATTAACCCCACGTAACGAATCTTAATACTGAGGTAACATGAGGTAAAACTTTTCCCTTCGGTGTCTGTCAGTCTGTATATTCATAAAAGTGGACAACTGCTGGATTTATTTCAACCAAAAAATGTAATTTGCTTCTAGTTACTCACGATTGTGTTACCAGGTGAATATGATGTCATGGTAATCACATGGAGTTGGTTTTTATAGGAAGATTATTCTCAAATATTTTCGTTAACATTAGGTCTATCAAAAGACTGTATGCAACATACGTTTAAGAATATTCTATGTTGCTTCCGTTCCTTCATGCCATGTGCGTATTTACCGCACGACGGATAATAGGCCTAACGCAGGTAATTACGAAAAATCGGATTTTTAGTCCAAGTCCCGTGGGATATGTGCATCTCACTTCGAGGTGGGCAACGGGAAAAACTCGAGCCCTTTTACTATTTTTGATAGGATAGAAATTAATGGAGGTGTCATCATTTTCAGAGCCCCACGCCAGTGGTCAGAGATAAAATTTGCAACCTGAGAACCACGGAGAATTCGTACAACTTCGGACCAGAAACTGTACCGTACAATAAATGCTGAATTCGTCAAATCATTCCCTTTCGACTTTGCTCATCATATTTCACGTTACTGTCGTGTGCTTTCGTACGAAAATATCATTTTAACATGTTGCATTAAATGTGTGAATAGAGCCATGTTACTTCGCATAAGTTCCAGAAGGAAACATGAAATCCACTGCAAATTCCCGTGCAAAGAACGGGTACAAATGCTAGTTTCTAACATATGTATAAAAGTAGGCTTACACGTCAGTCGAAAAATTATGTTATCGCTTATCTTATAGTTCAATCATATTCACAAATTTTGGATAAAATGCTCATGTATCGACCTACCTATAATTGTATCCCGTGATGTACGTCTATAACCAACTTACGTTTAAATCATGGTTGAGAAGAGAAGTTACCAGTGTGGCATTATAAAAACATCGTAACTTACATGTTTGCATACTACAGCGTTTTTTAATTACATAGCCTTGTTGCTGTGAGGTGGAAATGAGAGATAATCCCATGTGTGTAGTAAAATTCACACGATTACTCGCTTCCATAAAACTTTGTAACTTAAGATAAAGGAAAAGGACATATACCTCCTTGAACGGATTATCGAAATAAATTTAAAAACGTGTTTTAATCAGAAAAAAATGGCTAAGCCTAAGTTAAATGAAATTATTTCTTTAAAATACCAAGCCGGCACCACAGTCCAACGGTAGCATGCCTACCTTTCACCAGGAAGTCCCGGTTTCAATTTCCTGCAAGAACAGGAATTTCTATCTGGATATGAGGGCTAGGTTGAGGTCCAATCA
This sequence comes from Anabrus simplex, assembly GCF_040414725.1. NCBI lineage: Eukaryota > Metazoa > Arthropoda > Insecta > Orthoptera > Tettigoniidae > Anabrus > Anabrus simplex. The sequence goes on from NC_090269.1 coordinate 286,593,472, forward strand.
GCCTTCATGGTTACAATTGAGGATCTATCTGACGGTGAGATAGCGACCCCGGTCTAGAAAGCCAAGAATAACGGCCGAGAGGATTTGTCGTGCTGACCACACCGCGATTTCGTAATCTGTGGTCTATATCTTAGGACTGAGCAGCGGTCGTGTGGTAGGCCCAGGTCCATCAGGACTGAAGCGTCATGGAGGTTGGTTGGTTGGTTGGTTGGTTGGTTGGTTGGTTGGTTGGTTGGTTGGCTGGTTGGTTGGTTGGTTTAAAATATGTCTATAGAAGTTCTCTTCCTCAAAGATAATATGGAATCATAATTAAATATAACATGTAAGTTATAATTACTAATGAAACGAAGTATTATCGAGTTATGATACAGGGTCTGGGAAAAATAGTAACATGTTGATTTCATTCGTCCGTCTCTGTGGTGTAGTGTTTAGTGTGATTAACTGCCACCCCCGGAGGCCTGGGTTCGATTCTCGGCTCTGCCACGAAATTTGAAAAGTGGTACGAGGGCTCGAACGGGATCCACTCAGCCTCGGGAGATCAACTACGCAGAGGTGAGTTTGATTCCCACCTCAGCCATCCTGGAAGTAGTTTTCCGTGGTTTCCCACTTCTTCTTCAAGTAAATGCCGGGATGGTACCTAAGTTAAGGCCACGGCCGCTCCCTGCCCTCTTCCTTGTCCATCCTTTCCAATATTCCCATCCTCCCGCAAGGCCCCTGTTCAGCATAGCAGGTGAGGCCGCCTGGGCTAGGTACTGGTAATCCTCCCCAGTAGTATCCCCCATCCAGAGTCTGAAGGTCCAGGACACTGTCCTTGAGGTGGTAGAAGTGGGATCCCCGGGTGAGTCCGAGGAAAAACCGTCCCTGGAGGGTAAACAGATATAAAAGAAGCTTTTTTTTTCCTTTGCTTTACGTCGCACCGACACAGATATGTCTTATGGCGACGATGGGGGAGGAAAGGCCTAGGAATTGGAAGGAAGCGGCCGTGGCCTTAATTAAAGTACAGCCCCGGCATTTGCCTGGTGTGAAAATGGGAAACCACGGAAAACCATCTTCAGGGCTGCCGACAGTTGGGCTCGAACCCACTATCTCCCGATTACCGGATACTGGCCGCACTTAAGTGACTGCAGCTATCGAGCTCGGTATAGAGCAGAAGGAGAAGAAGAAGAAGAAATATGTCATTCAAGTTAACAACAGCTCCTGTATTTCACAGTCATTTTAACTCGTTAATACTGTACAGTACTGTTTCTCTCAAGTAAAATGTATGTGCACCTTCTATGACATGCATAGATATTTACTGGTTCACGAAACACAAGTAGTTCTCGACTACACCAACTACAAGAGATGGCACTGCAGAAGATCGGTGTTAATTCATCCGTCATTCTCTTGTATCGTGAAATAATTACCGAAAAATTGCATTTATGAAATGAATATAGTTAACTGTATTATTTTTAGTTTATTATTTGTTTATACAATCTAAAGTACAGTTGCTTGTATTGTATAAATCCCTTTCTGATACACTTTTCTCGGAATCAACAAAACCAACAGAAACAATACTATGTGTGTATCTACAAGTAGCAGGTGCTTTGATAATAACTGAGATGACGTCATTTGATAGTCTACCAAGTACGTTCATTTTATTTAGTGACTATGCAAAAGAACGTAATCATTTTTTTGTGTGTGTAAGAATCAGTAATCGTATTGTCCGTCTGAGCACATTGACTGGTTGGTTTCGAACTATTGCACGTAGTGTATGCTGGTATTGTGGGTTGTTTATCAACTGGTCTAGGGTCATTATCACCAGCAGACGACACCTCAATAACTTTCCTTGCTACTCTTTCTAGAAGGCGGCAGATAGACAAAAATCTTCTGGCCACTCTGTACGTAATTTCTCTCGAAGCTAAACTCAATACCTTTCTTCGTATGGATGGGCGGAGCTATATACATTACATGCTTTGTATTTATGGTCCAGAGCATGCCTTACAAGTGACAGGGAAGTCATATTTCACAACGTTATTGGAATCTAATAATTCGTAACGGTCTTCCATCCGCGTGTTGTTTAAGTTGCTCGGTCAGAAAATAAAATGTTTGTCCAGGTGTAAGTAGCTACACAATTAATAACTCTGTTTGATAGACACACTGACCCTTCTACTGAAAATGGTCCGCACTACAGAGTCATAAATTATAAGCAGCAGTTGCCAGCTCAACACTTTACACACAAAGGCTGGAACGCTCACATTTGTACAGCGAAGTGTAGCATTAAGCGACGGCCAGTACGCAACTTGCCGCTATCTTCCAAAATTAGACTTTTAAAGGGATATTTAAGCATTATACTTTATATTTATGAATTATAGCTATTTAAAACACAAGACCGGAATAAAATAATAAAACAAAAAAGGAAAAGTTACCATTTTAACCCTGCTTTAGTGAATCAGTTCAATTTTTTCCCACCAGTGGCGCCTCATGTTTAGCATGCGATCGATGTCCAGGCTGGGAATGTGAGGTGTGGTGAGGGGTGGGGAAAGTGCCTACCGAAGAGGGAGGACTGGGGAGGGCGGGAAGCTACCGGACTTACGGACGCATGCCCCTCCCTCTACCGCCCCACCGGAATAAATTGCAAGTTTCCCCCAGTCCAAATTCCCGCGGAAGCCAAACGCTATTGGCCCCGGCTGTTCGCCCGCCTGGAGACAAGAGGAAATTGAGGAACGCGAATAAAAAGGGAGGGGAAAGGGAGAGAATATAAAAATATATAGCAAAATCGATGTTGGGGGAGGGCAAGCCAACAACAGTTCTTTTTTTATTCTTTACCTTCTCTTTCTTATGCGGTTCTGTAGGCTGGTCCTTATCAAGATATCGAATAAGACGCGCCAGTTTGATTAGATAACGACGGTTGCCATGACAACACGAGATTTTCCCTCAGTAAAGCTACCTTCCACTTATATCAAAGAAGGAGCAAGAATCTTGTAAGGAGAACATGAGTGAAAGTAGGCTGCAAGCGGGTGGAAGCATACAAAGCAGAAGATGGCGGACTACGCGAAAATAATAAAACAAAAAAAAATTAAGAAGAATGGGAAAAAAGGAGAAAAGAACTGTTGAGTGTGAGTGGCAGCTTAGCTGTGGGAATTGTTTAAAAAGTTGTTCGACTTCCTCCGGTCTGTCTCACATTCTCTTTACGCTCATTGTCATACGCACTAGGCCTGCATATTTTTCGTGTAATATAGTTTCGCCTCCTATGCAATTTACATAGAGCGTGCAGCCCCTGTCTTACCAGGCACCATATTCAAATTCCCAACGAGATCTGCTTTCTTTTGTCTGTAGCAGTTTCTTAGGTACCTCCTCCTCTTTTCATAACCAGGTTTGTCTTTTCTCTTAGTACCCTACAATTCTTTCTTTACGTTGACACCATGACAGGAAATGTGCAGATGTTCCTTTTGTCTTTCTCTTCAAATATATATTTATTTTTTCTTGTCTTTTAAAGCGTTTATGCAAATTTGTGTCCCTTGCATGGCCTACGCTACAGTAATGTCAAGCTGGTTAAGACGCGGCCTAGACATGCAAATTAAGGGTCTCCAAAGACGAGAAACGAGAACTCGCTTGTCTCCAGCTTCCAAGCCTCCAGAATGTGTTCCTGCAACAATTTGTCGTGGCTCACGACTAGAAATATGAAGCAGAAATTATCGAATAAGTTTACAATAGGACATTAAAAATTAATCAATTTACAATAATAATGTTATTTGCTTTACGTCCCACTAACTACTTTTACGGTTTTCAGAGACGCCCAAGTGCCGGAATTTAGTCCCGCAGGAGTTCCTTTACGTGCCAGTAAAACTACCTACACGAGGCTGACGTTTCTGAGCACCTTCAAATACAACCGGTCTGTGTCAGGATTGAACCTGCCATGTTGGGGTCAGAAGGCCAGCGCCTCAACCGTCTGAGTCGCTCAGCCCAGCAAACTCTTCACAAAGGCTATAAATATTTCTAAATTCTTTTAACTATAGTTAAGCTATATTTCTAAATAAGGGCGAAATATAAACTGTGATTGTTATGTTAAAACTAGTAATCATAAACTATATTAAAATTCTGTTGGTGAGAAGATGTTGTTGTTGCTGCTTCTGCTGTTCGACTACTTTTGTAGTCGTACAAGTCATAGAACTGTGAACACAGTATTTAGTAGGCTTATACACTGTTCCTCTTCCGTTAGGGCCTATCACGAAATTGACTAAGCTATCACTGAACGAAATTATCTGCTAAATATAAAATTAAATATATAATCTACATTATAGGCCTAAAAAACAAGAGTTTTGTCTGTACATAGCTCAGAATTAAAACGATGTCGTGTCAACACTGACAAAAATGCAATTTTTTCCCGACAAGTCTGTCTCTCTGTCTGTCTGCGCTACACGAGAAAATAGCCGAACAGAATTTAATGAAAATCAGTATATATGAAGTCGGGGAATAAGGCACTACAATCTAGGCTATAGGGCTAAGTAATTATATTCCGACTGGGGAGGCCACACATTAATTCTCTAATACATATATGTTATTAATGGTCTTATCGATAACAAAAGTTATGGGCGGGCCTAGTCAAATTTCGGATGATTTTTGTCTTATAGGCCTACAGTTTTACCGTACCGGCTATGATAACAGAGAATAGATATTAATGAATTCAGAATTTTGTTTTACCGAGCTCGATAACTGCAGTCGCTTAAGTGCGGCCAGTATCCAGTATTCGGGAGATAGTAGATTCGAACCCCACTGTCGGTAGCCATGAAAATGGTTTTCCGTGGTTTCCCATGTTCACACCAGGCAAATGCTGGAGCTGTACCTTAATTAAAGCCACGGCCGCTTCCTTCCCACTCCTAACCCTTTCCCGTCCCATCGTCTCCATAAGACCTATCTGTGTCGGTGCGACGTAAAGCGAAAAAAAAAAAAAAAAAAAATGTTACTTAGCCTACGTCTGAACACCGGGTATCGCTAACATTAGCGGGGTCATTCCAGCTTTGGGACTTAGAACTGTTAGAAAGAGTATTCCATATGATATAATTTCTATTAAGCACTTCATTCTAATGTGGAGGTTGCAGAAGCTGAACAAAACACAGTCCCCGAGCAACCGTTCAAGATTAAAATAGCACCATCCGACCGGGATTTGAAACCGGGACTCCGAGTCATGGAACCAATAATAATAATAATAATAATAATAATAATAATAATAATAATAATAATGAAAATGAAAACCTACAACCTGTTTTCCAGTCATTGACCGGGTCAGTGATGTAATGAATGAAGCAGATATAGGCTGTTAGTACGATGGGGTCGCCACTCCCAAAGTGATTTATTAGTGACTGATAGATGCTATGAAATCAGAATGGAGAGTGTTGCTGGAATGAAGGATGACAGGGAAAACCGGAGTACCCGGAGAAAAACCTGTCCCGCCTCCGCTTTGTCCAGCACAAATCTCACATGGAGTGACCGGGATTTGAACCGCGGTATCCACAGGTGAGAGGCCGACGCGCTGCCGTCTGAGCCACGGAGGCTCCAATAATAATAATAATAATAATAATAATAATAATAATAATAATAATAATAACTCTGAAGTAACACTCTTCATTAAAGTAAAAGATCGGTCACACGTTCTCTGACACAATTGTATTAGGGCCTACCTTACCTTTCATCCCACTCGGAATGGTGACCATGTTATTTATTTATTTAGCCTATGTATTTATTTATTTATTTGCTTTACGTCGCACCGACACAAATAGGTGTAATGGCGACGATGGGATAGGAAAGGTTTCGGAATGGGAAGGAAGCGGCCGTGGCCTTAAGGTACAGCCCCAGCATTTGCCCAGTGTGAAAATGGGAAACCACGGAAAACCATCTTCAGAGCTACCAACAGTGGGGTTTGTACCCACTATCTACCGGATTCAAGCTCACAGCTGCGCGCTCCTAACCGCACGGCCAGACCATGTTATTCTCGGTCCCTGAAGTGAAACAAAATGTCAATATTTTGTATTATACTCTCTTTATTCTCTTAGAACCGAGACCTTTTAATTCCTCATTTGTTACTACCCTACCCGTTCTTCTGTTTAGTCAATAAAAATCTTAAAGAAAGGACACATTCAAGTTTATCATCCCTTATTTAAATACATCATAAAATATCTGCATGATGTAACTTAATGTCTTTAATATGATAATAATAATAATAATAATAATAATAATAATAATAATAATAATAATAATAATAATAATAATAATAATAATGGTTTAATGTCTCACTAACGACTTCTAAGGTTTTCGGAGACGCCGAGGTGCCGGAACTTCGTTCCGCAGGCGTGGCAGTAAATCTAACGACAGGAGACTGGAGCACTTCAGAACTTTGGAATATCACCGGACTGAGCCGGGATCAAACCCACCAACTTGAGCTCACAAGGACAACTCTCTACCATCTGAGCTATCCACCCCGGCTGTAGTATTTTTAATTGGGTTGTTATGTACGATATATAGTTCAATACCAATATAAATTGACGAATATACAATGTTATTTTCAATCTCTCAAACTGATGATTTAGCTAGCGGAGGTAGTTGACCAGGAAAAAGGTAAGTCCGTATCCCTGTAATAAAAAAAAGATGTCTAGAAATGTTAGTTAACGGAAGTGCCACCACATTCCTAGAAATACAGGACCACTGGGTCCACTCACTGTCCAACAGGTCGCCGAGCGAGCGGTTACGCAGTTTGAGTCACGTAACTGTCAGCGTGCATTCGGGAGATAATGGGTTCGAACACCACTGTCAGCAGCCCTGAAGATGGTTTTCCGTGGTTTCCCATTTTCACACCACTGTACTTCAATTAAGACCGCGGTCACTTTCTCCCCACTTACAGCACCTTCTTCATTGTGTCGGAGTGACGTAAAGCAAAATGGAGTGTAAACTGTTCAACAGCGTTCATCAAAGTGTGGTCCACAGGGCGGTAAAGGCGCGCTCGGTTCATGTGAAAGGCTGTGGGTTCGCTTCCCCGTCAGAATGTCGAAAAATTTAGAAGGGAAATTTCCGCATGTACCGAGAAAGTGGCTGCGCGGTTTGGGTCACGTAGCTATCACCTTACTTTCGGGAGATAGTGGGTTCAGACCCCACTGTCGTCAGACCTGAAAATGGTTTTTCATAATTTCCCATTTTCACACCAGGAAAAAGCTGGGACTGTACCTTATTTAAGGCCATGACAACATCATGTATAGGATATACTTTTTAAACAGTCAAACGACACAAATAGATTCATGAAAAGTAAGTAGGCCCTAGGTCCTATAATATTTTGCAAACTGACCTCACTCACTCCTATTTAAAGGAACACAGACGTTATAATTGTTTAATTATTTAAAATGTGTACATAACTGAACGGCATGAAGTAGAAAGGAAGAACCCCTCAAAAATGAAAATTGGTAGCATTTCTAAATGTGGTTAACCATCGCCTATTTTCAGTGCGGGCGATTTGGAATAATGAGTGTGAGGAGGCGGAAGGAGGAATTTGGGGGGGGGGGGGGGGTTGGGAGCAAAAATTTACAAACAACAAAATGTACCCGAGTTTGTTAATAAAATAAAGGAACGAATTAGCTGATAAGAAAATAGGGCTTGTACAAATTGAGTTTTTTTTTTTTTAACATTTCCTATAATTTCTCCTTTTTGCTAGTTGCTTTATGTCGCACCGACACAGATAGATCTTATGGCGACGATGGGGCAGGAAAGGGCTAGGAGTGGGAAGGAAGCGGCCATGGCCTTAATTAAGCTTTTGCCTGGTGTGAAAATGGGAAACCAGGGAAAAGCCATTTTCAGGGCTGCCGATAGTGGGGTTCGAACCTACTATCTCCCGAATACTGGATACTGGCCGCACTTAAGCGACTGCAGCTATCGAGCTCGGTAATTTCTAATTTCAGGCGGCTAAAATGGAATTAAAATTCTAATGTGTTCTCCACGAAGTGGACGGGGGAGGGGGGGGGAGGCTGCCCCTAATCGCCGCCACTGCCTATTTTCAGCAAGAAAGGAGCCAGTCGTATATCCATCCATAATTTAATAATATTCTTTTCGGAAAATTTTATTGATATAAAATGCAGCATTTCCATTTCAGGTGACAGGTAATAGGTAGTCGCCTCTTTCAACGTATAGAAAATGGAACAGGGTGACTTGGCTACATCATTTTGGCAACGTAGGTGTGAGTTTTTATTCGGGAGATAGTGGGTTCTAGCCCCACTGTCGGCAGACCTTGAAGATGTTTTTCTGTACTTTCCCATTTTCACACCAGGCAAATATTAGTACCGTGCGATAATATAAGGCCATGGCAACTTCCTTACCATCCTATCTCATCGTCACCATAAGAAAATTTAAAAAAAATAGAAAAGGACACTTTTATTTTTAACACACAGCAACCACTGAAGAGACTCATCCCAATTGAAAATTATTAACATGAAACATCTGTTTCTTTGACACAGCATTTTGGCTAATATTACAGATTGCGATATTGGACTGGCGCTGCGATACGTTAAAATATTGTGCCCATCCAGCGACTACATTCAAGTAGTGAAATGTGCTGGGAAGAATTCATTTGTTTAAGATTCAAACTGGTGATCAACTGGGGACACGGAAGCTAAAAAAAATAGTCAATAGAAAAACTGATGAAAATCGGAACATTAACTGGCTGAAAATTCGAGATAACAGGTTAACAAGGGAGGAGCTCCTCAAATTATTCTGTTGAACTGACTTTAACTCATAATATGCAGTAAATACCCCCCCCCCAACCCCCTTTGAAAACTCATGAATACAAAATAGCAGATATGTGTCAGTGTCAGAGACTCGCTTCAATTAGTGTATAAAAAGGGAAAGGTCAGTGAAGCATCTAAATCAGACTTCAGTCTTTATTACATCTAATTCCCATTGATGGTAAGGAACGCAGTTTAACTTGCAACCCTGCAATGGAAGATGATACTGATAGTTTTTTGTTTCCATGTATTTTGAACTTGAAAATAAGTAGACAGGTTCAGTTTCTCTTAAATTTCATAGTTTGTATCATGCGATCTTGCTCCTATCCTGTTAAACATATCCGTATTTCTGTTTAAGAATAAATGAATATATAACCTTGTATGGTGTTTTTATTTCTCCGCTATTCCTTCAGTAGATTTACAGTAATTCAGAAGTACAGTATGAACAAAATCATTTTCAGGATTTTCACTTACCTTCGAATTTCCAAATGTAGGGCAGAAAGGAACTAAGCCACAAAAAATAATAATAGGCATATACATGCATTAAAGAAATGTAATTCAATTTTTTTAAAGTAAATTTGGAAAGGTGTGCTCAGATCTAGGCGATTTCGGACATTTATAAAATTAGTTTAACTTTGACTTCAGTTTTCCTGGATCTGACGCCATGATTGTTAGTTCCTTCCTGATTAATGTGTCCAATTATTCAAACCACTCTCCATGGCGTAATGGCCCCGAGGGCATTGGCGCACCACGCGACCGCTGCTCAACTCGGAGGCCTGCAGATTATGAGGTGTCTTGTGGTCAGCACGACGAATCCTCTTGGACGTTATTCTTGGATTCCTATACCGGGGCCGATACCTCACCGTCAAATAGCTCCTCAATTATTATCACGTAAATTGAGTGGGCCTTGGACCAGCTCGCAGATTCAGGTAAATATCCCTGAACTAACCCATAATCGAACCTGGGGCCTCCGGGTAAGAAGCAGGCTTGCTACCCTACACCACGAGGCTTGAATAGTCGAATTATTATTATTATACTAATACAGAATTATTATTTGTCCTAACAGAATTCAAATACATAAATAGATAAGCAAAATTTGTAATATTATATATAGCCTACACGTTCTGAAGTTACACTTGTGTACGGTTTATGGTAACCATAGGCACAACAGAATACACTCATGTGCTATCCAGGTGTTGATAACACTATCCGTGTTTCGTATTTGTACAAGAAGGTCTTTCGAAGAAACGTGTTCTATGTTAATAGTGAATATTTTGTCCCAGATTCTTCATCTAAAAAGAACTACAGCTATACACCCAGTTCTCTATCATTAAAATTGAAAAAAGTGGTCAATTAAATCTTATATAAGGCTATTTGACTGGTAATCAGGGTATATTACCGTATTATACTGTAATTATGGTAGTAAGTTACATTATTAAGTTCTAAATGGCCTGATGACCTCAATGTTTGGCCCTTAAGACTAAAATCAATATTATAATCATCATTATCAAGATCTGTCTGAATTATTCAGACTAACTTAACCCAGCTTTTATTTAATTCAGAGTAAGTCAAAGTTTCAGAAACTCTCCTAAATATCATTCATGAACATCAGGCCAGTTGCTGTAAGGATAGAAGACTGAGCATAGAACTGTCCATTCAAATTAGGCCTATAATAATATCGAGTATCAGCCCGCAAGTTCTTTTGCGAAAATTACAAAAATAAAATTCTATCGTAATTGTTAAATTAATTGTCAGGTTTTGATGAAATTAAGGAGTACGTTAGGTTCAGTAAATACTGCATTTTAAATATGATGTCAATTAATATTATTGCCATGGTCCGGAGATAGGACAGTTATTCATTTATTTGCCTCGCGAAATTTAAATAAACCTAAACATATTGATGCGGGAAATTATATAAAACCTAAGTTCGTGTTTGTGCATTTGAATAATGGTCATTTTTCTTAAACTAAAAGTCTTTCTTAACTCAAGATACCAATGGTTGTTTCCATTTGTCCTTTTCATCATGTTATTTGCCTTACGTCCCACTGACTACTTTAACTACTTTAACGGTTTTCGGAGACGCCGAGGTACCAGAACTTACTGAAACGAGGCTGACGTATTTGTGCACCTTTAAATACCACCGAACTGAACCAGGATCAAAGCTGCCAAGTTGAGGTCAGAAGGCCAGAGCCTCAACCGTCTGAATCACTCAGCCCGGCATCTGTCATTCTGTCTGTCTAAACCCACACATGGGTTTTGTGTAATTGTCACGTGTAAACGGCACAACACATTTTAATAAAGTTCTGAATGTTTTAATTACTGTGTTGATGGGATGAAATCATCTCAAAGGGATCACTGTAAGTACCCAGGTGTTAAAATAAGGGAGGATCTTCAATGGGTAATCACACAAATAGGATTTTATCAAATGATATACAGATATCTGCATATGAATGTGAGGGTATTTAGGGGTTGTAGTATGGCTGTATAAGAGAGGGTGTGAAAGTCTCTGGTAAGACCCCAATTAGAGCATGGTTCCGGTGAAAGGGATCCTTACCAGGATTACTTGATTCGAGACCTGGAAAAACCCAAGAAAAGCAGCACGATTTGTTCTGGGTGACTTCCGACAAATGTTGGTAACTTTCGGATGGGAAGACTTGGGAGTAAGGAGATGAGCTGTTCGACTAAGTGGCATGTTCCGAGCTGTTTTTAGAGGGATGGCGTGAAATGACATTAGTAGACGAATATGGTTGAGTCGTGTTTTTAAAAGTAGGAAATATTACAATATGAAGGTAAGTTGGAATTCAAGAGGACAAATTGAGGAAAATATTCCTTGATAGAAAGAGGAGATCGGGAATGGAATTTTATCAAAGGAGGTGTCCAATAAATTTCCAACATCTTTTAAATTATTTAAAATAAGGCTAACTGACAACTGACCGAGCGACTTAGTCGTGCGGTTAGGGGCGTGCAGCTGTGAACTTGCATTCGGGATATAGGTTAGTGGGTTCGAACTCTACAGCTCTGAAGACGGTTTCCCATTTTTACACCAGGCAAATGCTGAGGATGTACCTTAATTAAGGCCACGGCCGATTCCTTACCACGCCTAGGCCTTTCCTATCCAATCATCGCCATAAGACCTATCTGTGACGGCGCTATGTAAAGAAACTTGTAAAAATTCTGGCAAGACGATACTGGAAGGGACAAAGGGGAATATGTCGCGGACTGTTTTCTTTTGATCTTATTTTCTGAACGCTTGACTTCTCTCGAAGAGTTTTAAATAAAACTATCTATATATTCTTTATGAAAAGTAAAGTCAGTCAGTCCGGCCTTTCTATCCGGTCGATTTCCATCATATTTTTTAACTAAAAGGTATTCATGCACAGATTTGTCATCTGGTACTATAAATGACTTAACTTCTGCCTTCCTAAAATTATTGGATTTTTCAATTTTTTGTGTCTTTGAAGCAATCAAGCGCTTTCTTTTGAGGTAATAACTACTTAAACTGGTAGATTCTAAGAAACGTTATGAGTACATTGGTCTCCAGGACGAAGATCTTTGAAGGACTTTTTAACAGTTCGGCGCGTAGTGTTGTTCCAAGGAACGTTTAATTCAATTCCTTTGTGTGATGTATTTTCAAGTGTTTTGTTGACATAATATTACATTCTATTACCACAGCAGATCACGTGCTTTATTTCATTAACTCGAAACTTTGCAAATACATCCGTGAGGATAGTAACGAACAACACCATACTTTGTACATTGCGGGCGGAGCCAGCGGGAAACTGCTATTTAAATGTAATTTATAATTGTACCGGGTGGTACACCTCCACGCCGCTAATTCAAATATCGCGCCAGTTGAAACTTCTCTACAGGAGAAAGCCTGAACTTTAATAAACTGTATTTACTCAACGTTTTATCGGAAGATGTCACTACTGTAAATTTGGTAATTTTGAAGTGTTCTGAACTGTGTCTATTTTGATTTGTGTTTGTTTGCTCAGTATCAAGAAGTTTGGACATTCTCTAACAGATGTCTCTACCAAAACTTTGATAACGCACTCTGGTGTAAAGGAATGAACTTTCTTGAAGAAATTTAGCATTCATAAGTTTTGTTTTTACTAAATTTTGTTCTGTGGTTTTGGGGTTGGCAACAGTTATCCTTCTTTCCGCCTGTTTTGAATTTAACCAATAACTAATTTTTGTAATTAATTTCTGACCAATAGCGTCTTTCCTTCTCGATGTTGATGTGTAACTTTTAGCGACCCAATAAAATTGAGGGGGTGTGTCTACTCATTCTTGAAAGGTCTCGAATTCTCCACGAGGGTATAAAAACTGCTGATTTTCTTGTCTCGGTGCCACTTCAGTAACATCTTTCGCAGCGTGTGAATATGTAGCAGGGGGCGGGAAGCGCCTCTTTCTCCAAGCAGCAGTTCATCTACAAGGTAATGGCCTGTTAACATCTTCATTTCTTGCTAGCTCAGCAGTTTAACTTTCGGGGAGGGTTCGAAACCTTTAGTATGTAACCTACCCTTTTAAAATGTAAATTCTTTTCTGTCTATCTACAAATTACAAATCTGTAAAGCGGGGATAGAGAGTGCTTCACCCTCTACAACTCCCTTTCATTTTGAATTTGAGGCGACTATGTTTTCGTAACCGTTTTTCTCTTCCTTCTTAAAGTCTTAAACTTATTTGCCGACTAGTCACCTCCATAGATTTGGATTAGCCCCTGTATCATCGGCCTAGCGCCACATAGGTTTTTAGACAAAACTTGGTGTAGGAGTGCAAGTTATCGCCTCCATTCATTTTGTATATTTTGGGCCATTTTTTAACCTGTTTGTTTTCTTCATGCGAAGGCCCCGTAGGTTGGATATTAATTACCCCTGTTTTCTTGCGTGCCTTAAGGGCAGATAGAAATGAAGTTTGTTGTAGCCTTTGATAGGCTTGTAAACTCGAGAGCGGGACAGCTCTTTATAGCGTTGTGGTAAAAGTGCCTTAGAGAGGCTTGAGATGTAAAATTGGGAGCTAATGCTCCATGTAATTAAGGGTGTTCTGCCCTTTGGTATCTTGTTATTGTGAGTTGAGAGCTCAGAAATTATTTTTGGGGCTCGAAGCCCGGATATTGTAATAACCCCCTAAACCTTGTGATTTCTGTGGATCTAATTTTGGCTGGTTGTTGACTTGTTAAGTTTACAAATTCTATGTCATCATTGTTAAGTTTTGAAAATATTACCTTTGTTAAAGTTTTAAATTAACTTTAATTTTGTAGTTGAGACCTATTCCCGCCCGCACCTTCTTTCACCTCTAACTACCACAGATAACTCCGTAACAGTAATATTGTAGGGAATTATAATGTTTTTGACGTAGGATACTTGTAAATGTTCGGAACCGCTCTTACAAAAACATAAAAGTATAAAAATCGAAATAATGTCTAGACAACACGACAGTGGATAGTGTTCAATATCTCTATTTAGAAAGGAAAGACGCATAGATCCAGCAACAAGATTCTTGCTTCGGTATGCTATCAGGTGATAAAATGGTGCTATCTTGAGGGACTAAAATCGCTGTTCCGAATGGTTAACAATCTCTGAAATCTGGCGTGGTAGCACCTAGTATAAGGTTTCTATCGATTCGTCTTAATAGTTCCTACACGTATACGCCAAAGAAAATTCAACTAGTGAACATTTGAGAAAATTGTGGTGCGAAGAAATATTAAATATTAAACTCGCTCTTTGGATCACTGGAAGGGTGTCAGCCTCCAGATCTCCAGATCGAGAATTCAAACATGGCAGAGGCCGTCGTATTAATGAAGGTTTGGGAAAATTGCATGAATCACACTATGTCCTTCGATGTCGGTACATAACAATTTTCTAGCGATACTTCTGATATTTATATGATAGATATTATTTAAAAACTAGGCCATAGGTCACACAAGAGATTTACGATTTCTCTGCTAACCCCAAATGGCGTCAAATCAAAAGTTTCTGCAACTCGGTCGAATGGACTATACGATTATTATTATTATTATTATTATTATTATTATTATTATTATTAGTTGTTGTTGTTTTTGTACGTCTTTCGATGAACACATCATCAAAGGATACCCCCGACTAGTAATATACAACCTGTGACAATAAAGTTCGGTGAATAGTCCTGTACTATCAACATAGATGAACAATGCACGACAGTGACCTTACTGCCATTCGAAATAGTCCCCTCCTATAACTATGCACTGCTGAGATCGGCAATACACGTCCTGGAAACTTTGCAAGAAGGCTTCCTTTGGGATGGTGTTCAAAAGCCTCTTCACGTTCCGTTGGATATCAAAAATATCGTCAAGTCTATTTTCTTTCAAAGCGAGTTTGAGTCGTGAGAATAGTAAGAAGTCTGGAGGATTGAAATCTGGCGAGTATGGGGGCTGTTCAAGTTGCACCACCCCCTTTTTTCCACGAACTGTTTGATGATATTCTCTGTGTGTAGGCGAGCGTTGTCATGGACAAATTACCATGAACTTTACTGTGCATACTGGGGTCGTACCCTGCGTAGACGTTTCATGAAATGGGTAAAAATTTCAATGTACCGTGCAGCATTCAACGTCATTCCCTCTGGTAGAAATTCCTTGTGAATAATGCCTTGACTATCTAAAAAGTTGATGAGCATCGTTTTGATGCGTGACTTTACGGCTCTGACCTTTTTCCGACGAGGAGATCCCGGAGAACGCCATTCCATGCTTTGCAGTTTCGTTTCAGGGTCGTACCTGAGACACCAGGTTTCATCCTCAGTGACAATACAGTTCAAGAAATTTGGTTCGCATCAGCAGTTTCGAAAAAAATCCTGTGAATCCTCTAAACATGCCTGCTTCTGATCGTCAGTCAAGTGATGTGGCACAAGACGAGAACACGTTTTCCTCTTCCCTAACTTCTGGGTAACGATTTGTTGCACGAATTCACGGTTAATCTGCAGTTCATCCGCTATCATGCGCAATCGCCGATCGTTCGTGATTAATGTCCTCACCTTCTCAATGTATTCCTCACTGACGGCGGTCGCCGGTCTTCCGCTACGGGGGTTGTCAAAAACACTTTCCCGGCCTCCTCGTAAACGGAAGAACCACTCGTACACACACTTAAAGGACAGTGCTTGATCTTCATAAACACGTACCAGCATCGCATGCGTTTCTTTCGGTGTCTTGCCAAGCTTAAAAAAAAATGTACATTGATCTTTTGGTCGTTCATGTTCCTGCTCGCAGTTGAGAACCAACGCACTAAACACGCACTGTGTCAAACAGGTCTTACACGACACACACACACACGATGCTCAATTGAACAACGTTGGGAGCAGGTGGTCAAAGCCTGTTGCTACACAGGTGCAGCGTTGTGTGTCGCCAGTGTTGCTGGATCGACCGTTCTAACTTCAGTCACCGAAATTTATTGTCACAGGTTATATATACACTGTTGTGCAAAACTTAAGGGCGAAAGTAACTTTTGCATGTTGTGTCATCCAATTAACATAGCTCGATGAAACCTGAAACATACATAAGAACTACTATAGTATTGTACCGTGGGCAACTGTAAGGAACATGCGATAAGTCGAGCCGAAATGGCACTTTTATAAAGAGACTATAAGTTACATGTAACTCACTGCGGCTCATGATGGTCCCTGGACATCATAAAGGAAGAGACATGGATCTTATAAGGGTGTGTGATAGCCACGGACAGCGATGCATGCTCTGCAACATGTTCCCATGCTGGACACAAGATTGGTAAGGAGTTCTTGTTGTAGGGCGTTGCATTCCTCCACCAGCGCTGCTGACGAATGCTGAATGGTCGTTGGTGCATGTGGACGTGCTGCAATAAGTCTGCACAAAATCTCCCACACGTGCTCGATGGGATTTAAATCGGAGGAACAGGCAGGCGAGTCCATTCACCGAATATCCTCTCGTTCTAAGAGCCCCACTACCAGCGCTGTTTAATGCAGTCGTGCATTGTCATCCAGGGCTGAAAAGACGTACATGGGGAAGGAGTACACTGTCACTATAACGTTGACCGGTGAGTGTACCCCGTTCAAAGATTTGGAGGTCTGTACACCCATGCAACATTATGACTTCCGACACTTTAACACTTGGACCACAAAAATGATCATATTCGATATTGTTCTTGGGTACATCTCGTCAGATCAGGGTACGTGTAGAATCATTACTCAGACTGAATCTGCTCTCATCTGAGAAGAGAACGCGACCTCACTCCTCGTTGGTCCTAACATGATGCTCTTGGCACCATCACAAACGGTGCCGCCGATGTGCGGGTGTCAACGGAACACTACGCAATGGTCGTTGGGCAAACAGATCACCCCCATTTAGTCGCCCTTCCACTGTTGAGCGTGAGATTGGGTTGCCTTGAGGTACTGTTAACCCTGGAACCGGCAATCGTCGCGATCGCGACTCATTTCCCTGTTACTCAACCGGCAGAGTCGCTATCGAGATGCATTACGCCAGCACTGACTAATTTTGAGATAGCGCCTTGAAACTCAACATCTTTATCACATATCTTGCATCATATTGAAGAGAAAACTCTACTCTATAAATACACCACAATTCTAAAGTAGTTTATTGTGACAGAGTGTGCGGTATACACGTGAAAAAACGAGAACGCTTTGCAGACGGTCATTCTGTTGTGCTTGCTGTGGTTGTCCGATGTGCATTAGCTTTTGTGGCGCAAAATGAATGAATTGTCCGGGAAGTAGTGAAATTCGTAATTGTTTGTTTGATCTGGACGGCGAAGGAGATAGTGACGTATTTTTAGAAGGAATTGACGATGATTTTGACAATAATTCGTCAGGTAGTGGCAAGTTATATGAGCCTGGGCTAGGTGATTTCGACACTGTTATTGACGATGATGTGGAACATAATGAACCAGCCACTGATGATAATAATGATAATGACGGTAATGCAGTTGACAAAACAGAACCGAAGTGGACAAGAGTTATCCTCCAGAGCCAGAAATAAAAGTGGAAGAGAAGTTCAAGGTTAGAAACGCAGGTATATGAAATTGCCCTCCCAGGAGCAGTCCTCCTCTAACATATTTCTATTTCCTTTTCTCCAATGCTATCCGGAATCTTTTAGTGACTGAAACTAATAAATACATACGCACAGGAAATTATACGAAATAAAACGAATTCCGGAAATATGGATCCGTATTCACGTCTGCAAAGATGGGTTGACGTTACAGTATAAGAAATGAAAAAAAAATCATTTCTCTAGTTATAAATATGGGTCTGAACCCTAATAACAACATTGAAAAATAGTGGTACACTTCAAAGTTGCAAATAACTTATTTCTATTTTTTTCTAAAGTCATGTCACTCAAACGTTTCGACTGGAAAGAAATATTCTAACCTGTTGGTAATGGTAATTTTTGATGCCTATATACTCTATAGTTTGAACACCGAAAAACCCCTCGAACAGGAGGAATTTATGGTTAGTATTGTCGACGGACTTGTAGATGAAGAAACTCTTCAAAACATTCCACCTGGACCTTCAGGAGAAAAGGGACATCAGCTGGTACGCCTCCCTGGAAAGAAACTGCGGTTGTGCCCTGTCTGTTCCACTGCAGAAAAACAGTCACGCACCCACTTCTTGTGCCCAGGATGTAACTGTAATGTCCATCAACAGTACTATCATAAATTAGAACATTTTTGGAGGCCTATGAAAGCAGGAAGAAAGATGAGCCACTTCGAAGGTAGCGAGGATGAATCTGACAAAATAGACTCACGTCTTGGTGCGATGTGTCTGTGTTACTTCAGTTCTATTTTACTTTACAATACTTCAATGTAGTGAAACATTTTGCACATATTTTTAATCAGCATAAAATTGTGCAAATTTTGTATATAGTAAAATTGTCATATAATATTACTTTTTACGTACACGTTGCCCAGAACTTTCGGATTATTTTGGAATACTTAGTGTGTGTTGGATACTTCGTCCATACTGCTTCACAATACAAAATTGGTAAGTTTAATTTCCTACTATAGTATTCTTCGTCCTTTTCTGAATAAAATGACATGTTGTACGTAAAAATGAATTGAAAAACAACATTTTTATGAATTTTTTAAAAGTTGCTTGCAAAACTCGCCTAAATGCTTGCCGCTTGAAGGTGAACTGCTTGCCGGTTCCAGGGTTAAATGTGGTTACAATTACACCCGCTGTTTGAGGCGAGTCTCTTCTTGCCTGTTGCACAATGTAGCGGTCATCTGCTGCTATAGTTGACCGTGGTCGACCCCCACCTCACCTTCGAGCAGCAGTACGTGTGGTTCGGAATGCTCTACATGCACGTGAAGCAATGCAATATCAAACTCCTGGGCTACACTCGTTACACTTCGTCCTTCTTCCTGTTTCCCAACGATTCTTCCCCGTGTGAAGTCTTCCAAATTTTGTCTCCGGGCCATGTTGTAAGGAGTAACACCACCACAGCGCGCCGTAACAGCTCGCTGATTGACTCACACTGTCTTGTCCCGTTCCTTCAACGGCCTCGTTTTGTGGGGCCAGACTCATTTGGCGCTATACTGTAGTCGCGCTGACCTCATGCCAGGTATCTATGCGCGCGTGGGAGACCTCTGGGAACATATTGCTGCACTTTCATTCATTTTCACTGAGAAATTGATAAGTTATGCTGCTTTATCTATCTCGTCCTTAAGTTTTTCAGAGCCGTGTACATTTTAAACAGGTTCATAATAAATAAAATAGTAATATTTATAGGAAGCATTGGAAAGAAGTTAACAATATACATGAAAGAAAGCAATAATATGAGTGATCTTATGCACTTGAAAGTTACCAGTTGGTTGGTATCTACTCGAAGATCTATATCGCTCCTCCCCGGAGGCCACACTTAACTCGCTAAGTGGTTTGCATATCCCTGTTCAGCGAATTTCCATTATGCTACGTTTATGTACATATATATTATGAAGGTTATACCGGGTGTACCCAAAAATATGAGAAGTAATCGGTGGTGAGGTCGGGTTAATAATAATAATAATAATAATAATAATAATAATAATAATAATAATAATAATAAGGTAACTTAGGGAGATCCCGACATGAGGGAGAACTCGACACTTTTAAGCTTAGCGCCACTGGTGACCACAGTACTCTACAGGTCGAACTAGTAACTACATGTATTGGAGCCGTAGGGTGTTGTGCTCATTGTGATCCTGGTAGCAGACGATTATCACTATAAATACAAGACATCTGAATAGTTGAAGGTGAGTATGTAAGTGATATGTGATGGAAAAGTAACGTACTATAAGATAATGAGTAGGTTGTATAACGAAATACGTAGATATGCGATATTTTTAAGACAATGTTTGAGGTTAAGCGCACAAAGCACGTTTTGGAGAAGCGGCCATGTCATTTCCAAATCGCCAATCATTCAGCGTGGTAAGTGCTGCCACCTCTTGCCTGCCAATGTAACTCGGGGAGATGTCGACATGACAAGCGTGGGAGATCCCGACACTCCCGGGAAAAGGGATCACTACAGATAATTTTGGAGACCTTCTAAAGATGGCTTGGGACAAATCGGCAACAGCAGGAAATTTTACCGGCGGATTTAGGAAATGTGGCATTTATCCGTACAATCCCGGTATCCTCCAAGAAGACATTTTTGAATACGACCTTGTGCAAGACGAAAATGGTTCAAATCACGTACATGTTGGAGAAGATATTGCTGTAGAAGCTAAGGCCAGTAGTCCTACATTATCACAGAAACATGAAGCCTCACCTGCATTTACACCTCCGAGTTGCTCAGTGCAGGAGTTATCTCCTGTTCCGATATTAAGACTCCTATCTGGAAAAGGAAGTGGAAGAAGAGTGCAAGAATCCGCCATGGTGACTTCTCAGGATTAGTTCCTCAAGCAGTCGTAATTGCTCGGAGAATTACTGCGCAGTATGTGATGGCTATTTCTATGACGACAACCGAAATGAGGCATGGGTCCAGTGTAGTGGGGAATGCAGGAAATGGTTCCACGAGATGTGTGTGGAAAATGGAAACGACGAACAGTTTACATGTGCCCACTGTGTACAATAGTTGTGTAACTCCTCCGAGGTCCTACCTAGTGTCAGGTTCTCCCTAAGTGCGGGAGAAGTGGACATTTTTGCATCGTTTATTTATTTTCTAATTTACAATGATATGAAGTGTTATTTTTTGCCATAAACAATAGAAAACATACACTAACTGTGTACAAATTCACCAGGTAAAAATTGAACTATTTTGCAAATAAAGCATGATCAAAATTACAGGTTTTTGCTTAGCGTGTCGAGATATCCCTAAATGACCTTAATAATAATAATAATAATAATAATAATAATAATAATAATAATAATAATAATAATAATAATAATAATGTTATTAGCTTTACGTCCCACTAACGAATTTTAGGGTTTCCGGAGACCCGAGGCCAGAATTTAATCCCGCAGGAATTCTTTTACGTGCCAGTAAATCTACCGACTCGAGGCTGACGTATTTGAGCAACTTCAAATACCACCGGACTGAGCCAGAATTGAACCTGCCAAGTTGGGGTCAGAAGGCCAGCGCCTCAACCGTCTGAGTCACTCAGCCTGGCAATAATTTTATTTGCTTTATGCCCCACTAACTACTTATATAGTTTTTGGAGACGCCGAAGTGCCGTAATTTAATCCCGCAGGAGTTCTTTTATGTGTCATTATATCTACCGACACGTGGCTGACGTATTTGAGCTGCTTCAAATACAACATTACTGAGCTAGCATCGAACCTGTAAAACTGGGGTCAGAAGGCCAGCGCATCAACCGTCTGAGCCACTCAACCCGGTAGTAGGGTTAATAGTACACCCCAAAACAATACAAAATATCCCTGTGAAGGTATACCCTATGGTCGATCGTTTACGACTTACATACTTTCCAACTTTGTACGGGAAGTAATGTTAATATGCCTTACTTGGCACGTCCCATGTTGAGTAGCTGTTGCCATCTTCGTATACCAGCAGGGATCCTGCATTCAAACACAGGAACTCGTAAGAAATGTCCATAATGAACCTGAATGTATGCCGCCTCTTTGATTGCGAGACGTTCGAATACTTGCACATATTCAATGGCAACTTATTTCCGCACGCTAATGAAGTATTGCAGTGTCCGTAACATCACGTCTGACTCCAAACTTAATCCTAAATACGAACTCTCTCCCCATTCAAGCTAATAACTGAAGCAGGCTCAACCCGTATACGATCAACCGTGGGCCACATGTTCATAGGGACTTTTATATTGATTTGGGGAGCACTATCCATTCCCCGATTACTTTACACACGTTTGGGAACAACATGTATACAAAGATAATTAGCATGCAGTTATTTATGCAAAAGAAACAGAAACGCAACAAAAAAGAGCAAAAGTTTGATAATGTGGGATTTTCAATAGAAAATTTTTCTTCAATGTGTGGCAGATCAGTACCATGTGTAGCCAAATCGGGCCCTAAAGCATGCCTGAACACGACTAAGCATAATCATCACTAAGTAGTATAACTCGTTTTTTGGCAGATTATCCTACTCTTGAATAATAGCTTTTGTCAGTTCTTGTATGCCATCAGGAGGATTCGGACGGTCAGCTTTTGCTTTCTTCAGTTCACATCATGTATTTTCAACACAGTTCATGTTCGTATAACATGCCTGACACACCGTTCCCTGTATGTAATGAATCTCAAGGAAATGGCTCGATGGACACGAGCATTAAAATCCCCTCTTGCAAAGCCCTCGCTCACAGAGGTACAAATCTTGCAACTACCGGCTGGAGAATGTTATCTTTGTATACTAGAGCAGTCATGTTACCCTAGATATGAATTTGAGGTGTACGCCGACCAAACGTGATCCCGCCCCAAAACATAACGGAACTCCTTGCTGCTGATGACACTGCAAAATGAAGAGCTTCGAACTATGCAACCCATACCACACAGCCAAATCGCTCGTTTTTAAGGAGCTGAGAACAACGTACCTTTTACCCCAACATATGTGATTAACGTTTGATATTTATGGTCTTGTTTAAGCGACAAGAATTAGGTGAACTGAGTAAAATACCTCGTCAGGCGAGCTGCCTCGTCGGATCAGGGAGAGTGTAAGTAATGGAAATCTGACCTTCATTCATCTGATTGGCATACTTGACTGAACTTAGCTCACTTGGCAGGGGTGAGGTCCGAGATATAATATTGGACA
Source organism: Anabrus simplex (assembly GCF_040414725.1). Taxonomy (NCBI): domain Eukaryota; kingdom Metazoa; phylum Arthropoda; class Insecta; order Orthoptera; family Tettigoniidae; genus Anabrus; species Anabrus simplex. Next base: position 286,616,425 of record NC_090269.1, read on the forward strand.
CTGCTCGAGGGTACGGAGGTTCAAATCCTACGCAAGTTTCTCTTTACCATCAATTGCCTGGTATGTGGCAAGCTTGCATACCTAACAGTTTCCACAGACTGATTTGTTTACTTGGCCTGCTATGGCATGTTCTTATCGTTCCAATGGGGCACATGTTGCCCTATCTGTATCCTATGAATCTTAGAACACGTATGACATAGCTAACTGGTTGCGTGTGTGTTAGTTACTGACCAAATCAACGAATCAGTCTCTGGAAACTATTGAGTGTTCAACCTTGCCACATCCTAGACAACTGGCGGTAAAATATAAATCTTCCGTAGGATTCGAACCTCCATACCCTCGAGCACTGTCCACTATCGTATCTCCGACCGCACCCCTACCAAGTGAGCTATTGCGAGGCTTGGTATGCAGTGGGAAGTTCTCAGCATAGGCCTATAAAATATCTGTATCTGGTCTGTGTGTGCACCTTCTGTTGTAATCTTGTTGCATTGAGTCAGAGTGACGTCTCCGGAGTCTGGAAAATGTTCATACCTACTTGCCATTGCGTGTTATTGTTCCAATGGGGCACACCTTGCCCTACTTGTATCCTACGAATCTTTGAACACGTACGATGTAGCTAACTGGTTGCCTGTGTCCCAGCCACAGATCGTCACCGCATCCTCGTCCAACCCTGGCCATATCCCATGCCACGATACAAACGGCTCTTTAGAGAGCCAAATAAATAAATTATTCTGTGGAAGCTATTAAGTATAATACCATGCCATATCCAATAAAACTGGCGATAAAAGAAATATTTGCGTGGGATTTGTACCTCTCTACCCTAGACCACTGCCCGCTCGCACATCCCTAACAACGATCCTGCCAAATGAGCTATTGCAAGGCTTGAGATGCAGCGGGCTTGTTCCCAGCCTATGCAATACCTATTCATAGACTGTGAGTGCACCTCCTGTCGTAAGATGCGTATTCTTTATATCTGTTCTAATTTTACGGGTTCATTCGTGGTAACCATAATGAATAGTTGCACTTAAGGTTCCTGCTGCCTTCTAGCCAGTAACCACACATCTCGTTATATCACCCCAGTTCAGCCTCCATGGCTAAATGGTTAACCTGCTGGCTTTTGGTCCAAGGGGTCCCAGGTTTGATTCTCAGCTGGGGCGGAGATTTTAACCTTAAGAGGTCAATTCCCATGGCTCGGGGGCTGGGGGTGTGTACCGTCTTCAGCATTAGAATTCATCCAGCTAGGACCCCATCCTCACAGACTTGCAGGTAACCTATAGGCGTCAACTCGAAAGTCCTGCATTGCCTTATTATTATTATTATTATTATTATTATTATTATTATTATTATTATTATTACAGCTCGGTTTAGGAAGAGGAGGGGACCGATGTATTTCAAAATTATAGTAAACGCGGTGGGTTGCGTAAAACTAGATTGCAAGGTGCGGATCCACCCGGTGTAAGGGAGCTCTGGTGTTACATTCTGTGCTTACCCGACGAAAGTATTTCTCCTTATTTTCCTTCATGGTCTTATTACCAGTTTAATGTGGTTGAAACTTGATACGGCTTTGACCAAGTTTTGCAACCAGATGCCCTTCCTGTCAACAACCCTATGTGGAGGGATGTGTTCACTATTGTGTGTTTCTAGGATGGTTGATACTGAAGTATGTTGTGCGTAGATGAAGATGTGTATAAAGAACACAAACGTCCCGTCCCCGAACCACAGAGTACTGTCACTAACCATACGCAGTTAAAATTTTCGGCCTGGCCGGGAATCGAACTTGAGGCCCTTTTGAACCAAAGGCCAGTACGATGACAAATCAGCCAAGGAGTCGTGCACCCGACAAAATTAATTAAATCTTAGCAATAAGTCACCCAATGGAGATTCCACTTCTCTGTCATCTGGTAGAGTAAATCGTAACGTTGCTATTGAAACAGAGGCAACCGAAATGGCCTCAAATCTAAATGCCTGCACCCGATAGCTCATTCTCATTATTTTACGAGTGGTTTTACTCTGCACTGACACTTACACGTTTCCTGCTAAGCTGAGAGCTGCTAAGTGAGAATATAGTGGACATGGCTTTACAAATAAGGCACAACGCCGACATTTTCGAGGTGTGAAATTGGGAAACCACGGAAAACTTACTCCTGATTTGTTCCAGTCCACCACCTCCTACATCAAAATGGATAGCTAAATGAATCGTACTGGTAGATAACTTCCTCAGTACACTGTTGCTGCGGCCATAAATGTATTATTATTATTTTGGGAATGCGCGCATTTAGGACAACACAAAGTAATTAGAGATGTTTCTTTGCTTTTCATTGTGCCCCTTCTTTTATTATTTTTACGTTGCCCTCTTTGTCCACTTTGGACCAATTTGTGCCGGTCGTTTTCTTCGGTTTGTCCTCTTGGTCAACTTGTCATTTGTGAGCAGGTCTATACGTATCTCCTTGTTTTGGATATTTTTGTGATTCCCGCGATTTGAAGGGTCTTTTTTATTTATTTTGCCCATGGATTTCCTAGTGCCTGTTTTTGTTTTACACCTGTTTTCATAGAATTCGACTACGTGTTTTGCAAGGCTGTCAGGATCCATTCTTTTGATATGTCCGCAAAATGTTATTGTGCGTTTTATAATGACATTGTGAATGCCTAGTGGATTCGAATCCCACCGTCGCCAGCCCTGAAAATGGGTTCCCGTCACCGGAAACATTCGATGTGTTAGTGCCATGTTAAACAAGTAGGGAAAAACTAAATATCTGCCTATTGTCTAATTTCCTATTTGTTTTGAGTCTGTAATGTTTACGTGTGAATTGTCTGGCTTTATGGCGTAATGGTTATCGTGCTAGCCTTTGGTCCAATAGTCCCGGGTTCGATGTCCAGCCGCGTCGGGGATTTTAACTTTCATTGGTTAATTCCTCTTATTCTGGGTCTGGGTGTTTGTGTTGTCTTTATAATAAGAATTCATCTTACGTAGCGCTTCATTCCTGAACCAGGGTCTCCGGAGCCCACACGCTAATAACATTAATAATAATAATAATAATAATAATAATAGTAATAATAATAAATATGTTTTGGGCCAAAGATTTTCCGTATGATTTTACGTTCTTTCTTCTCACTGTTCATTATTAACGTTCCTGACCCATAGCGACAATGTGATTTTATCACTGTATTGTAATCTTAGTTATATACATTCAACTGCACAAAAATTAGTCGTCGCAGAAGATGACTTTCTTTCAAAATAGGGTGTTACATATTGTGCAGGCAATAGAATTCCAAGCATCAACTCTTCAGTGACCCGCTGTCCACAGTTTACGAATATCCTCGCGCTTCCAAAACGACTACAATTACATATTTGTTTGCGGTTGATTGTAGGTTTGAAAATGCCTTATTTTTTTACTTCTAGATATTTTAGATCAGTCGATATGCTGTCGCCATTTTTGGCATCTCATTTCGTTGGTTTTGAAAATGTTGCCATTGGAGTATTTTCGCAGAGTTCAAAAGGGTGACCAAAGGTAATATTCGAATTCATCCTTCCCTGAGTGTGAGATACTAAACACGTTGACCTTTCATATCTGTAACTCATTTTTCATTCTGTGAATGAACACATGCAAATAAATGTGAAATAGTGGGCTATTCTTGACCTTCAGTATCGATTGCAATATTCAAGTACAAGTACATTTATTATTATTACCTCAAATGTTCCTACACGTGACTCCCGAGTGGTGCTAAACGAGTAACAGCGTTAAAGGTGACATACAATATGCCCGGTTACTGATCGAAGCTATCCACCATCCACAATATGGAATAGCCGCTTATGTGAAGGCAAGTTTAAATGGTGTTCAAGTAATTGGTTGCACTATAGATGGCTACATTTATACTATAGCAACTCAGATAAATTACTTAAAAATTGTCAATCTGTACAAGCCTCCCTGTGTGAATATGGCTCCTCCGCTTTTGATCACCCTCGTATATACACTGGAGACTTCAGCAGCCACTACTCAAACTGGCGGTATGACACCGTGTACGTGAATGGAGAGTCTCTAGTTCTATGGGCAGAAACCAACAATGTGCATTTGGTTTTTGATATAAAAGACAAGGGAACCTTCCACTCCGTACGCTGGAACAAGGATGTACAACCCAGACTTCACATTCGTGTCTAAACATCAACTAGACCAACCACTCAACACCACTCGCACTGTTCTGTCCAACTTCGCAAACAGTTAACACTGACCTGTTATGGCGGAAATCGGTTCGAAAATTCCCCTTGTAAACTCAATGGCCTTACCCAGATAGAACTTTCAACGAGCCAACTGGGATGGATTCACAAAAGACCTTGACTCCAGTCTGGCTGCGGAGATTCTTCAGCCGGCAGCAAGAAACTACGACGAATTTGTTAAACTAGTCATCAAAGCTGCTAAGTCCAACATTCCTAAGGGTTACAGAAAGGAATATGTACCTGGATGGAATGAAGATAGTGAGGCTTTATACCAAGAATGCCAAAGTTCTGGAAATCAAACAGTGGGCTCACAGCTGCTCCACTCTTTGAAAAAGAACAGAAGAGAGAAATGGGAGGCTACACTCAAAGAAATTAACTTTGCAAGGTCAAGCACGAAAGCTTGGAGAATATTGAATGGGCTAACTGGCAAGCAATACCCCAAAAAGCCGCATCCTAAACTGAGTCCTGACATTATTACCAACAGGATCGTAGACCTCACCAGGACAAAGAGGGACAAGAATCATACCAGAAGAGTAAAATGTAACCTTTCTAAACTCGATCGCAGTGCCCCGAGAAACGAGCCGCTTTCCAGACCCTCTTCCACACTGGAAGTAGAAAATGCAATTGAAAAATTGAAAATCGGCAAGGCTGCTGGTCCCAACAACCTCTATAATGAATTTATTAACATGAGCCCACATTGTATATACTGGCTCACTTCTCTCTTCACTTACATACTCCAAGAGAACAGATTGCCCAGACAATATTCAAACTGTCAAAACTTATAGCCATTTTCAAACCTCGCAAACCTGAGGACAGCCCCAAAAGTTATAGACCAATAGCACTGTTCAGTTTCATATTCAAGTTTCTTGAACGAATCCTATTACCAGAATAGCTCCGTTCATGGAAGCTGTTACTCCTCCTGAACAAGCTGGATTCAGAGATGGACGCAGCTGCACCGATCACGTTCTTGCCCTAACTACACATATCGAAGCTGGTTTTGAAGGACAACTAAAATCAACAGTTGTTTTCATCGACTTGACAGGTGCATATGACCCTGTTTGGCGTCAGGGACTGATCTACTAACTATTGCAAGTTGTACCAAGCCGAGAAATCGTGGATCTAATATCTAGCATGCTTAGTGAAAGACAATTCGAAGTGTTTCTAGGCAACTTAAAAGCCACAAACGAAAACTAGGTAACGGTCTACCACAGGGTTCTTTATTAGCACCATTTCTATTCAATTTGTACATTCATAATCTACCAACCACAACATCAACTAAGTTCATATATGCTGATGACATCGCTCTTGTAGCACAGAGTAATAACTTTGAAGACGGTGAACAAAATCTTACGGAGGACCTCAAGAAGATGTCAACTTTCTTTAAGACCTGGAGATTGATCTCCAGCAGAAAAAAACCCTGAAGTCTCTTGTTTCCGTCTAGCGATTCGTGCTCCAAACGGAACACCAAGAGTTCTGCTCAACGGACGAAAGCTGAGGTACAATCCTTTCCCAAAATATCTTGGAGTCACTTTAGATAGAACCCTGAGCTACAAAGAGCACATCACTAAGCTTTTCCATAAAGTCGCCGCAAGAAACAACATACTGCATAAGCTCTGTGGTACCTCCTGGGGAGTCTCTGCTGATTGTCTTCGTTTAACTGGAATCAGCCTTGTCTACTCGGCTGCTGAGTACGGTGCTCCTGTCGGGTTTGAAAGTGTACGTGTGAAGAAGGTAGACACAATATTGAACGATACAATGCGTCGAATTACTGGTACCATCAAACGAACTCTATTTCACTGGTTACGTTTGCTGAGTCACATCCTTCCTTCGCACCTAAGGTGGAGGCAGGCTCTTCTCAGGGAAACTAAGAAAATCTTTGCAACACCCTCTTTGCCACTGCACTAAGAATTCTGCCATTCGTCACAGCAGCAATTGCAATCAAGAAGACCAGCATGTGTCACTGCAGGGCAACTCATTGCGGATGGATTTGACCTAAATGAAAGCTGGAAGCATGAGTGGTCAACAAAAACATTGGGAACAAGTGCCCACCATCTTGATCCCACAAAGAAGCCTAACGGTTTTGACCTACCGAGGAAACTCTCGTGCCATATCAACAGGTTAAGGACTGGACATGGTTGTTGCAGTTATTTCAGGTACAAGTGGGGCTGGATCAGTTCACCACTGTGTGATTGTAACCTGGAAGAACAGACGATTGAGCACCTGGTCCAACGCTGACCTCTTCATTCGTACCGTGGCACTCCTGATGATTTGTTCGCTCTCACACCCGGTTTATCTGAATGGCTGGGAAGGGTGGACTTTAAAGTTTGATTTTATCTTGTATATATATATATATATAGTATGAAATCAATAATAATAATAATAATAATAATAATAATAATAATAATAATGTACCATTATATTATATTATATTATATTATATTATATTATATTATATTATATTATATTATATTAATATTATTATGGGCCTGAGTAGGTAGTAAAGACATGATCGTTTCACCCTGAAAAATCATGCGTTCGATTCCCCGTCAGGAAGTGGGAAAATTTAAGAAACCTTATTTCCAATTCAGAGTGGCAAATGGACCTGAGGTTCGCTCAACCTATACAAAAAAAAAAAAAAAAAAAAAAAAAAAAAAAAAAAGAGGACCAGGCTAATTTCTGGGGGTAAATGTGGCCGGGCATCGAGATAACCCCTCCATCCCACCTAGTGCCTTCAGCTTCCACTCCTCCATGGACCTTCATAGCCTGGACGGAGATGGCTTTATTACGTAGTAATAGGCTAGTAGTATTAGCAGAACTGTATGGGGAGATAGTGTGTTCGAACCCCACCGCCGTCAGCCTTCAGGATGGTTTTCTGTGGTTTCAGATTTTCACACCACGCAAATGTTGGGGCTGCACTCTAATTTCTGCAGTTAACATTCACTCCTAATTTATCTTCACAACTTCGTGTCATAACAGGCTACACTCGAGCAAGCTATGAAATTTCCCGTTACATAATCTTGACATCTTGTTCCATGTTCTCATCTTTTGTCTTCAAGCGAGCCGCCCACGTTGTTCATTATCTGCGGTAAATGCTTTAATGAGGTATCAATTTCCGGTTTCGTGTTCTCTTGATTGTATCTCACAAAACGTGCTATGATCTTGGACTACTTTAAGATCACTTCTTTTAATAGCCAGACGGTTCTGCATCCCATCCTTAATTACCACTCACTCATGAGACTCAATTTTCTCCTATCTTAGAGCAAAGCAATATTTCTAGACGTACTCAGATTTAAACGGTTGTATTTATGGTTTGATAAAAATGAGCACTTGCTACTACAGCCGAGCTCGTTAAGTCATTCCGTTCCTTTTATCCTACCTCTTGAAAGACTTGCAGTAAAGTGAAGCTCCCTTATTCCCCTACAGTTCCTTTTTATTTTACCTTTTTACATTTGGCTTTACGGCACAGCGACACGGATAGTTCTTACGGCGACAATGGGATAGAAAAGGGGCTAGTAGTTGGAAAGAAGCGGCAATAACACTTGTCTACAGACTGATGGAGAGCATTTTCTATACTTACCGTATAAATACTTACCGGGATAAGTTTTACTGTTTTAATGTTGAACATATTTCTTAGCAGACAAGGTAAGGGTCCCCATACTACGAAAAACGTAAAATTAGGCAATTTCCTCAATTGTGCTAAAAGTTGGTGGTGGTGGTGGTGATTATTGTTTTAAGAGGCAACCATCCTCTATATAACACTAATCAGAGGGAAAAAATTGAAGGGGTCCGAAACTTCGAAAAATGAAGATATCGGCCAAAGGAAGACAAGAACCATGAAGGGCGTTAAAATGAAAGACTCCCTAGCCCTCGCAAACCTAATAGGTCGGGGTCGGAAAAAAACAAGAGTTGACCGAGGGAGGTCGGATAGGATAGATGAAAGTGAGGAACCTGGCACAAGTAAGTGGAAGCAATGCCAGGACTCAGCTAAGGGCCCCGTGGTCGCCAACCCACACTCCAAAGTTCAGAGCCCCTGGGGCTGTGCTAAAAGTTGAAGGGATAAAGGACCAAGAAATGTTTCAAATTGTGACTCTTGGATAGCTCTATCGAACTTAAATTTCGATTTGCTTGTTGTCTCAAATCCGAGCCAAATTAACTTATTTACATAATTATTTCTGTGATTTTTTTGTTTTGCTATTTGCATTACGTCGCACCGACAGAGATAGGTCTTACCGCGACGAAAGCATAGGGAAGGTCTAGGAGTGGGAAGGAAGCGGCCTCAACCTTTGCCTGGTGTGAAAATGGGAAACCACAGAAAACCATCTTCAGGGCTGCCGACAGTGGGATTCGAACCCACTATCTCCCGGAAGCAAACTCACAGCTGCGCGACTCTAACCGCACAGCCAACTCGTCCGGTCTCTGTAATGTGTTCCTTGGTTCAATACCGTCAGACATTTTTGATTTTTGAAAATGTCCTCACCGAATATAGCTATAAGGGCGTAAGTGAAACTCTGCACCGAAGCACATTAGTTCTCGTAGGGGTTAAAAAAGGCAAACTGCTAATCTAATCGACCATATACCGATAATAAGAAAAGGATTGTAATTTTTTGGAATAAATAAAGAATATATTCTCACATTTTATTCACTTTTATTTATCTAAAATTCTTAGATCATATCCCTAGGATGTTTTCAACATTGAGTTCCTTACTTGAAGGAACTGTGGATTTTCTTTCTGTTTTTCAATTTGGTATCCATTCACCGAAGTTGATGGGTTTTCTGCGCAAGAGTACTGGAACGATGAGGCGTAAACCACGCTCTCGTTTGCCGATACGTGGCATGCAGAAAGGACGGCAACTCTTACGGGACTCGCTCTGTTATAGGACCAAAATCCCACAGAACTTAAATAGTTGCCTGTATGAGATCCATGTCGTTGGCTTCTGGCACATTAAAGAACTCATCCCGACAGCCAGGTTGAGAGGCTCAGATGGCAGAGTGCTGAATATCTGAATGCAAGTTGGCGGGTACGATTTCGACTCAGTTCTGAGGTATCTGAAAGTGCTCAAATATGTCAATCTCGTGTTGGTAGATTTGCCAGTCAATCTATCCGTATTCTAAAGATTAATACCACGTCGATGCAACCACTCTCATCTTTCATTGGTTGTTCGTTTCAAATGCATGTAATTGTCACAACCTAACCTCTTCTTGATGTCATCCAAATACTTCATCCTAGGTCTTCCTATTCCTTTCCCAGAATTTTCCCTTCAAGAATGTTAGTGGTGAAAGTGTTGTCTCTGATGGCATGTCCAATAAATTTTCATTTCCTGTTTTCCATTTCCTTTAGTAATCTGCTCTCTTCTTTAACTTTCCTTACGACTTCCAGGTTGGTTTTACTATCCGCCCAGTTCGCTTTGGTCCTTTACCGCTATATACATATTTCAGTAGCCTCAAGTCGATTCCTTTCTAATTTACCCAGAGTCCAACTCTCACTTCTATACTGCAGTGTAGTCCATACAAAAGATTTTGCAAAGCATTTTCTGACATCTATATACATGTGTTAGCTAGTTAAAATGTTTTTCTTAGTCATAAATGCCTGTTTTGTAAATTCTATTCTTCTCTTACCAGTACGTAAAAGAAATCCTGAGGATAAGAAGTCGGAACCGATGCTTTTCCGCTCTGCAAACTTTTTTTAACATCGAGAAATGTTAGCAGGAATACGAAAATAAAAATATACACAACGGTAATAAGATCTATAGTTATGTACGGCTCAAAATGCTGGGTGATGACAACAAGAGCAGGACAGTGACTGTTACGGTGGGAGAGGAAAATATTTGGATCAGTTAGAGATCAGGATGTGTGGAGAATGAGGAAAAACTTAGAGTTGCAATGATTGTTAGGCCAGCCAGATATTGTCGCTAATAACAAGCAAGGAATAATTAGGTGGAATGGTGAAGTCCAGACAATGGAAAAACACCCGTACTGTCTTTATAGGAAAACTTGAAGGAAGGAGGAGGAGTGGAAAAAGTTGGATTGACGATGTTGAAGACGACTTTAGAATGATGGAAGTTAAATGCTGGAGAAGGAAAGCTGAGGACCGAGATGAATGGAGACAGGTGATTAAGGAGGCCAAGGACCTACATGGACTGTATCACTGATCAGTGAGTACCTCGTCGTCTCCAGAAACCGATAATAATAATAATAATAATAATAATAATAATAATAATAATAATAATAATAATAATAATAATAATAATAATATAGATGTGGATAAGCAAGAAAGGAAAGTCCTGGGAAAAATCTTCGGCCCAATCTCCATATAGGAAATCCGGATGAAAAGGAAATCTTATGAACTATATTAGGATTCTGAAAAAAGTGTCAAATGATTTCAGGAGAAGGTGATTGAAATTCTACGGCCACATTCTCAGAATGAACAACGGTAGTCTGACCAAAAGAATTCTGAACCCTACTATCTCACTGAAGCCAAGAACGATTGGCTAATTGAAGTGGAAATAACCCTCCATGAAATTGGCATCACATGCAAAATTGTGCAGGAGAGATCTGAATTCAGAACACTAGGCGACAATCAGTAAATATGTGGACAAACCCAAAATTACAACCTACTAAACCTGAGCTGAAGACAGCAAGAAGCATTTCAAAAAGAAGGTGAAAGAGATTTTGGGAAACTAAAAAAGAAAAAACTCATCGGATAAATAAGTTTTAATCGTGCTCCTCATTTGGGAGATAATAATAATAATAATAATAATAATAATAATAATAATAATAATAATAAGCATGATAATGATAATTCACGTCTCACTCACTACTTTTACGGTTGTTACAGACGCCAAGGTGATGGAATTTTCTTTCGCAGAAGTTCTTGGGTTGAGAAAGCCAGGGCTCTACCATCTGAGAAACTCAGCTCGATAGCTTTCTTTGAATTTGCGGATATGGTTTTATTGAATGCTTTTTTATTTATTTATTTATTTATTTATTTATTTATTTATTTATTTATTTATTTATTATATGGTACATTCATACTTTCACTATGGACGACAGGAGATGCCCGTCTCTACCATGAAAAAGGTCATCACGTGAGAGATGTGAAAGGCGTTAAAAGATGAGTATGCTAAATTTGAAACTACTCCCTGGCTTTCTAGAATGAGATCGGAGGAGAACAAGAGATGACCAGAAAAGGTCAAAGAAGAAAGGTGGATAAAAGAATGGATGATGAACTTTGAAAAGGGATGGGTTTCTTGAAAATTAGCACTTTTCTAGCCCTAAGTCCTGAACGAGGCGAGAATCAAACCCGGTACCTCCGGGTAAGATGTAGCCATGCTACCCCTACACATAGGAACTGTTTCACAATTGTAAGTCAAATTTGGTTTTCATTCAAGGATAGGTCTATGTCCTCGGTCTGTCTTCTATAGTCTAGTTGATGGATGATAATATCATTTATTTTTCCTTATATAGCAATATTACTGTATTTCCTTTGGAGTCTCAAGACTGAACAATAAATAACTTGGCTGTATTACCTACACACGCTAGACCACAAAACCATTGAATTAAGTCGCTAACATACCGGCGATAATGTGGTAATGAGATGTCTACAATGGGAGAATGAAGATAACAAAATTGTATTAAACTTGGGAACTTGCTCCATGGGCATTAAGTACTTTGCGAGTCTGCCGTTGACAGGTACTTCACGAACTTTGTAAGTTCGACCATTACATGCAAGTTTGTTGGCTGGCGTGCTGTTGTGGACATTGTGCTTGCACGAGATGTGGTTAGCCTTCTCTTACGACAGATATATTCTAGGGAAATTATCATACGAAATGTTTGCTCCGGATATGATGATGGTGATTATGATGATGAAAATGATAATGATAATTTTCTGTGGCTATTGCTAGCCTGGCGCAACACTTGTAAGGCATATCCTCCAGTGAGGTTGGGTCGCATCAACCGTGTATGAAAAATGGTATGTTAATGTGGTAAAGGATAGTGTTTAGTATGATGTATGAGTTGCAGGTTTGTTAGGGACAGCATAAACACATAACCCCAGAATAAAAAGTTAACCCTTTAAGATTTAAATCATCGACCAGCCCGGAATCAAACCCGGGGTTCGAGATGCAGGCCACTATGCTGACCATGATGATAATGATAATGATGACGATGATGTTTTTGAAAGGTAGGTAGATATTGCTGTAGAACACATAGAAAGCACAGAATATTTGAAGGCCACAAACAAGTACATATGAAGAATAGGCAGACACGAGGTGTTCGAAAAACCCGTGAAACAGCAGAAGACGCTAACAAACCAACAGAGGGAGGCAAGATGTAAGAACACAAAGAGGTTTGGGAAGCAGAAGAGACAAGGAGATAATTATGAACTAAATTTAGGCTAGTCTACAGAGGGCCCAAATAATAATAATAATAATAATAATAATAATAATAATAATAATAATAATAATAATAATAGAGCCTCGGTGGCTCAGGCGGCAGCGCGCCGGCCTCTCACCGCTGGGTTTCGTGGTTCAAATCGCAGTCGCTCTATGTAAGATTTGTGCTGGACAAAGCGGAGGCGGGACAGGTTTTTCTCCGGGTACACCGATTTTCCCTGTCATATTTAATTCTAGCAACACTCTCCAATATCATTTCATTTCATCTATCATTCATTAATCATTGCCCCAGAGGAGTGCGACAGGCTTCGGCAGCCGGCAAAACTTCTATCCTCGCCGCTAGATCGGTGCTTCATTCATTTCATTCCAGAGCCGGTCGAAAGACTGGAAACAGGCTGTGTATTTTCAATAAATAATAATAATAATAATAATAATAATAATAATAATAATAATAATAATAATAATAATAATGCCTCAGCTACTGCGTGCAAGCATTTGTGATCCTACGCCATTTAGGCTGTTAACGCGTCAATTTCGACGTTTTGTTTGATTCTACCACATGGAAGAGTAAACCACTTCCATGTTGGGTGAGTGATGGCTAAGTTTTAATTTACTTTGTCGGGTAAATAAGAAATGTTTCACCAGAGATCTTTTACATACCGATATCGTACGACACAGAGTGTCGAATGAACTTTATTTCACCCCTCAAAAATACGACTACATCGGCCTGGATCATAAATGTTTTGTGAATGTGATGCCATTGATGTTCGAGGGGTTTCCGTGGTCGGTTTCTCGCCAGGCTTCAATCTCAGTCAAGGTCGATATTGGTATTACATTGATCAAAATTCTGACTACAGAAATAAAGAAAGTGCTAAGGAAATAAGGAACAACTTCTACATACTTATAAGGACTTTTCTCCAGCTAGGCTTTTGAAAGACATTATTTGCAATATGGGGTTGAAGCTGATCCCTGCCCGTGGTGCCCCTGCATAGGTACATGGAATCGAATTCCAGTACTAAACTGAACAATAGCATTCCAGAAGAATTTTCAGTATGTTATATTGGAATCAAAGCTATTGTCTCGATGGACATCGAAGGGATCTCCCAGAGCAAGGCAGATCTCTTATCTACTCTCTGTCGTGAACACAAGTGTGATGTGCTCCGCATCCATGAAACTCACATAAATAAACAGCAGAGATTACCAACAATTCCAGATATGATACTAGTTGCTGACAGATCTCACTAGCAATATGGAAGTGCCATCTTTATTAGCGCACATATCACAGTCTTGTCCAGTGAGTGTACTGAAGAAGGTAATTTATTTATTTATTTATTTATTTATTTATTTATTTATTTATTTATAGCACACTACAGGACTTAGTGTCCCAATTACAGTGGCAACCACGACAGATAAGCTACAATTAACATGGTGAAACTTATATCTAAACTATATTCTACAATTTTATCTAATCTCCTATAATATTGATATAAAATATCAAAGTATTTTTCTAAAGACTAAAGAACTTTATGTTAATGCGGTGGAACAACACACGACAAAGTAAAATCATAAAGTAAATGAAACATTACATTATATTGCATAATATTATAGAACTTCACCTTACAATTTCCCCTATTTTTAGGACTTCATACAATTGCGCGATTCAGTTCAGTTACAAACTCACGCAATGGCAAACTGAAGTCAAGGCCATTATTTTTCTGAATGGCACTGTTGAAGATACTGCAGAGTCTGTTTACCGGCGAGTTATCATGGGCACACGTCCTTGTTTTTTCATTTAAAAATGTCATGTTATTCCTGGAATTGAAGCGAGGTACATGGAAATTTAGGAGAGAAAGTAATTCAGGACTATCAATAGTATACAACTTTAAAAAGAAATTTTACTGCATCCTTCCGTCTGCGAACAGTAGAATTATCAAATTTCCCAATATCTTCAATATATAAACCACCCGATTCTCCCTTCAACTTTAAGAAGATTAGAAATATGTACAACAAAGATTTAATAATTCTAGACTTGAATAGTCATAGCAGTTTTTGGAGATACCTTCATGACGACGGAAATGGTGAAGCTGTCAAATTGGGCTGAATCACAATAGTTGTGCCTTTTTGTATGATCCAAAACTGCACCAGTCCCTTAACAGCGGAAGATGGCAACGTGGTTACAACCCTGACTTTACTTTTGCCTATGAGTCTATCAGTCTATTGCTGGTATAGACCTAATGCGTGCCAAGTTTTCGCTACAGTACGCCCTCAGTGCTCGCCATTTAGATGAAGATAAACTTCCAGAAAGCTGAGCCGTGAAGATTTACGTCATTGTATGAATCAGTTCTTGAGTTACAGTCCTCTCCAGAGAATTAAGAACAGTTCGTGTCTACTGCCCAGAAATGCTCTCGCCAGTGCATTCCCCGAGGTTGTACAACAATGTCCATTGCGCGTCTTACTTCAGAGACAAAATATTTATATTCTTAGTACATTTATTCCTTCAACAGTAACCAGAAGGAAAATTAAATCGATGAACGCAAGCAGTATCGAACCATGACATGCTTCAAAACAGCCGGAAAGGAACATACAACAGAAAAACCTAATCTAACGTTTCTCCCAATCAAACAGCTCATCAACTGGTGTTGAATGGCAAATTCATTGAGCGCATTCAGAAGTCTAAAATCCAAAGGGTCTATGAGAATGAAACAAGTGACCTTTCCTGTGCTTTCAGTTTAACAGAGATAGAAAAGACCATAAGCATGTGCATGTTTTAAAGAGGCTGGCTTCGATGAAATACATATGGAACAAATTATAAACTTTGGTAAAAGACAAAAGAGTGGATTCTACAACTTTTCAATATCATTCACTCCTACAAAGAAATTCCGAACGTACGGCGGATAGCAAAAACATAACCCTTCTGAAACATCCACCTGATCCTAAGAGCTACAACACAGTTTCATTGTTGTGTTATTTATATAAAGTATTTGGGAGAATAATGCATAACAGATCAAAACCTGATCAACTTCTGATCCCAGAACAACCGGGGTTTAGGCCAGGAAAGAGGTGTACTTCATAAATATTGAACCTAACACAACATACTGAAGATGGCTCAGAGAATGGGAAAATAATTGGAGTAATCTTTGTAGATATTACACCTGCCTACGATACTGGTCAATATCAAACTGTGCTCGGTAAACTATACCAAACAACTAAATATTTTGGACTCATAGGAATGGTTGCTTGCCTTCTTCAGAACCGGAGTTTCTTCGTAGAATTTCAAGGAACACGCAGTCGCTGGATAACTTAACGATATGGTCTGCCACAGGGTAGTGAATTCTCTCACCTTTGCTGTTTAATTTTACACTAATGATCAACCTAGATCTCCGTATGCCAAGAAGTTTATCTAAGTTGATGATCTCCGACAGCACGAAGTTGGAAGTTTGAAAAGGTAGAGCAGATGCTCTCTGGTGCACTGGAAAAACCTTTAGACTTACTACAAGAGAAATTAACTCAAACCTTATCCATCCACGACACAGGTTTGTGCTTTCCACCTCACAAACACTAAAGCAGCCATAAAGCTCAGCATTAGCTGGGAAGGTGGTGACCTGGAACATTGGCCAAAGAAAACATTCCTGCAGGCCACGACACCACCTGCGAAATCTGACCATCACTCAACAGACTTCGGAGTGGTGTGGGGAGATGTAAAGTGAATTTAAATAAATGGGGATATCTACAGAGTTCAGATCTTTAGGAGTTTAGGGAGAGAGAGAGTGTGTCCAATTTCCGGGCTAAGTTAATCTAACAGGAGACATTTTATTTACTTATTTATTTATCAATTGTATAATTGATACATTTGTTTACTGCATTGTACGTTGTTGCTTGTGACTCTCGTAATAATAAATATTTGCAATATTTTAATAGTAAGATGGGAAAAACCATGACGGAGCTGAGTCAATCAAGCTCTTTCAGTGATAGCTTTCTAAGCTCAAGTTTGCAGGTTCTAACCCAGATCAGACCAGTGACTCCCAAAGGTGTTCAAAAACCTAAGTCTCGTGTCGGCAGATTTACCGGCGAGTAAAACAATTCCTGTGTGACAAAATTTCGGCTCTTCGGAGTCTCTGAAAACACTTAAGAAGGTAGTTAGTGGGACGGAAAACCATTTGATTTATTACTCAACTGAGTATGTGAATGAGATCTCGCGTTGAAATATATTTAAATGTTCTTTTGACGAAATTACATGAGATTTCTGGTGCCTTAAAATAAAATTCTGGACTTTACTACTACTACTACTACTACTACTACTACTACTAATAATAATAATGTTATTTGTTTTACGTCCCACTAACTACATTTTAAGGTCTTCGGAGACGCCGAGGTGCCGGAATTTAGTCCCGCAGGAGTTCTTTTACGTGCCAGTAAATCTACCGACACGGGGCTGTCGTATTTGAGCACCTCCAAATACCACCGGACTGAGCCAGAATCGAACCTGCCAAGTTGGGGTTAGAAGGCCAGCGCCTTAACCGTCTGAGCCACTCATCCTGGCAGGACTTCACTACTAGGAACGATGTTGACTTTTTGTACCTCCCATCCATACAATATATTATCACCACCACCACCACCACAAAGTAATATTCAAACATATGCCCAAGAATCACGGAGAACCTATTTTTTGGACAAGAGTGGAATTTACAACCTTTTTTCTCCTCAGAATACAGTTGTGGCTGAACCAAAAAACTAATTCGGGTAAACTAGGCGGGAAGCTACTGTACCAAATCGTAGATCATGGCTACATGTTTTTAAAGAGTAGGCCCTATATTGTTTAAAGTGCCGATGATTTTTCATACAGTAATATTCACTCATATTTGGCTATAACTATATTATGATGGTGGCAGAGTTATGGGTATGCTGGTTATACCATTCTCGGTGTACAGGTATAGGTTTTCGTCGACGATGTGATAGGAAAGGACTAGTATTCGGAAGGAAGTGACGTATTCTTAGTGAAGATACCGTCACAGCATTCTCCCGGTGTGAAGTAGGAAAATCGAAATTATCCTCTTCCGCATACAAACTTACAACTACGTGGCATGTACCACACAGACAACTCGCTCTGTTTGAAAGGCTGTAGGTGTACATACTTCAGTGAGCTTGTTGGACTGATATGTAATGGCACATTTTTTAAGCTTGGTGAAGAATGCAATGAGGAACTATATCTCTCTTCATATTTCTATATTATTCTTCATCGACTAACAAGCTTTCCATACCAGATGGTGGTAGAAATGTTGGGGATTCGGCCAATTATCGGACTTAGCACTGATAGAAGTGAGATGTAGTACAAGTAAAGTACACGGGACAGATGGCAGAGATTTTTCTGATCGTAAGAATGAAATGGCAACAGCAGTGGTAATATACATAACACTAACAAATAACAGTGGCTTGTCTAAATAGCAGTTAACGAAAGCTTGCATGTCTGGTATCTCATATCCGAAGTTCGCATCTGGGCCCAGACAAATATTGCAATATTCTGAATGCGTATTTCTACCTGGAATTCAGTCCCCTACACTTATTTAATACAAGCGAATGAAGTTCTGGAACAGAAACGTATGATTTAATTTTTTTTTTTTTTTTTTGCTATTTGCTTTACGTCGCACCGACACAGATATGTCTTATAGCGACGACGGGATAGGAAAGGCCTAGGAATGGGAAGGAAGCGGCCGTGGCCTTAATTAAGGTACAGCCCTGGCATTTGCCTGGTGTGAAAATGGGAAACCACGGAAATATGATTTAATTTCCTTTGATATGTGGTCCAACCCTAACGTTAACAATTTGCTTTACATCACACAGACAGGTCTTATGGAGGCGATGGGATAGGAAAGGACTAGGAGTCGGAAAGGAGTGGCTTTGGCCTTAATTAAGACACAGCCCCTGAATTTCTCTAGTGTGAAGTTGGGAAACCACGGGAAACTATCTTCAGGGCAGTGGGGTTCGAACTCACTATCTCCAGAAAGCAAGCTCACAGCTACGTGACACTAACCGCATTGCAAAGCAAACTTGCTCAGTCCAACTTTAACTATCAAATGATCATACGGGAGTTGTGTATGAAACGGCGACACTCATCAAGGTGTGATCACGGCTTAATATGCCAAAAGACTCCACCTTTCATCATTACATGCGGCTGCAAATTCACCGTAATTACAATAATTACACACTCCAATGTTTACGAAGATTATGACAGTGATGCATCTATTCAATAACAGGAGAGTAAACATGAAGCAAGTAAGTAAGTTCATAATCGAGACAGTCCGGCTCCATGACTAAATGGTTAGCGTGCTGGCCTTTGGTCACAGGGGTCCCGGGTTCCATTCCCGGCAGGGTCAGGAATTTTAACCATCATTGGTTAATTTCGCCGGCACGGGGGCTGGGTGTGACGTCTTCATCATCATTTCATCATCACCATCATCATCGCCGCCACCACCACCACCACCACCACCACCACCACGACGCGCAGGTCGCCTACGGGTGTCAAATCAAAAGACCTGCACCTAGCGAGCCGAACTTGTGTCCTCGGACACTCCCGGCACTAAAAGCCATACACCATTTCATTTTTTTCATCGATACAGTCCGGCTCCATTGCTAAATGGTTAGCGTGCTGGCCTTTGGTCACAGGGGTCCCGGGTTCCATTCATCCTCATCACGACGCTCAGATCGCCTACGGGCGTCAAATCTAAAGATTTGCACCTGGCGAGCGGAACTTGTCCTCGGACACTCCCGGCACTAAACGCCATACGCCATTTCATTTCATTTCATTTCATTTCATTTCATTTCATTTCATTTCATCGAGACAGACAGGGCTTAGAAGAGTCTCTAAGACTCTTTTCAAAGAAAATTCTGCGTAGACAACATTATAGAACATTTAACCTCTCTTTCAGATGATACCTAATTATTTGTAGACTTAGAAAGAAGGAAACTGTATTCAAGTGTTCATAAAGCAGTCAGTAGACAGCCTGCACAACCCTTGCGGCTCGGAAGAGTTATGTTTAAATGGGAGGAAGCCCATAATATTCCGCCCGTACGGGCCAACAAATCACTCTTTATTTCCGGGGGAGCTACCAGCCGGACAATTCCGACAGAGCCTCATTTGGCAAACCCTGGCAGTTTCCCAACAGTCCACATACGAGCAACCAGCACATTTATAGTGTAACCACAGCCACCTAGATCGACGTGGGATTGAGAGCCTTGATGTCCGCTATTCAACTGTCCCGCAATACACTGCATGCACTTAAATGTAATGTCTGGCGTAAAGCCAATGTTCCAGATAAAAGAACACGCTCTCAGATACGAAAGAAGACAAGAAGTTAATAGAAATGCCAGCTTTCGACCAAAATTTAGTTTAGTAGGCTATTGTTAATTTCAGGCAGTGTTGAAAATGGATAACAAGTTTATGGGCACCATGGCTGTAAAGGATTCAATTGCACTTCTGAGATACCATCTGAGGAGCGTCAGGATTGCTCATGGTATTCGATGGTATTCAACTAATTCAATGCATATGGATGAAGTGAAAAATGAAGTGGAAACAGCATCTTTTCTTCAGACATCGGGCGAGCTGGTCGTGCGGCTAGGTTCGCGGAGCTGTGAGCTTGCATCCGGGAGCCTGGGGGTTTGAACTCCACTGTCGGCAGCCCTGAAGATGGTTTTCCGTGGTTTCCCATTTTCACACCAGGCCTGTACCTTAATTAAGACCATAGCCGCTCCCTTCTCTCTCCTAGCCCTTTCCTACCCCCTCGTCACCGTAAGACCTATCTGTGTCGGTGCAACGTAAAGCAAATAGCAAAATTCTTCAGACACTCCTCACTTGTGTAACAGTCGTAACTAATATGCGAAACAGTTGGCCCTTCACCGATAGAACATACCACTCTCTCATCGTCTTCATGTCCAGCTCCATGTCTAAATGGTTAGTGTGCTGACCTTTGATCACAGGGGTACCGGGTTCGATTCCCGGCAGGGTCTGGAATTTTAACCATAATTGGTCAATTCCTCTGGCACGGGGACTGGGTGTATGCGTCGTCTTCATCATCATTTCATTCGCATCACGACGTGCAGGTCACCTACGGGTGTCAAATCAAACGATCTGCACGTGGCGAGCCGAAGTCCTCGGACACCTCCCGGCACTAAAAGCCATACGCCATTTCATTTCATGGTCATCATTATGAAGACTTGCATGTTTTGAATGCTTTGCCCACTGAAGTGCCTCTCGTTGGAGTGGCATTTGCTGATGAAAATAAGTAAACTGTATACAGTTTGGATTATATTCATTCGAAAAATTACACTTAAAAAAACCTTAACTCGATGTGAAGGCAGGCTACATCAGTGATCGCCGAACAGTCAATAGCGAAGACCTTCGAAGTCGATCATGACACCGAGCACAGAAAAATATAAAGGTGTTAATTTTTTACTATGTGACCAAAGCAATGAATAGATTTACTTTCAATAATCGTTGAGAAAGATATGTTTGTGAAAAACACGTCTGGTATTCATAATAAGTTTTTTGTTGCCTTGCTTTTTGCAGAAAATATGATAGATTCCCGAATTTCGTATTCTACCATTGCAAAATTCACCAACAAACTTCATGTCAAATATTGTTGAAGCTAAGTGACTTTATGGAACTGGTGGTCAAAATTGTTAACCAAGTGAAGCGCACAATCTTCGAAGACCTCTTCACAGAGCCTGAACAAAAGAGTTCAGTTGTAGCTATGGTGAACTGTGTCTTCATACATAAGTTCGCTGGCTTATCAGCGGACGAGTACAGCGTTTCAGTGACTTGCTGCATACAATACTGTAGTGATGATTATTAGAGAATATCGTTCTCAGTATCCTCAACTTGAATACTGACTGGCTACAAGATTTTTCCTTTTTATTTGACAAACTCAGTTAATTAGAGCTCCGTATTAGGAGTCTTTAAGGCAAAGAGAACCCTTGGGGAAGATGGTACATGATGTTCAGAAAACATGAAATCACCGAGCTCGATAGCTGCAGTCGCTTAAGTGCGGCCAGTATCCAGTATTCGGGAGATAGTAGGTTCGAACCCCACTGTCGGCAGCCCTGAAAATGGTTTTCCGTGGTTTCCCATTTTCACACCAGGCAAATGCTGGGGCTGTACCTTAATTAAGGCCACGACCGCTTCCTTCACACTCCTAGCCCTTTCCTGTCCCATCGTCGCCATAAGACCTATTTGTGTCGGTGCGACGTAAAAGCAACTAGCAGAGAAAACATGAAATCTGGGAGAAGAATCTCAGCAGGAGATATTTAGAATATTTTTTTTTCTTGCTTAAAGGGACGTATTTAAAGCAAAAATACCACCAATTCCTGTTTCTATTATAATATTCGCAAGAAAATCTTGAATTCTAAAACCAGCTAGTACTGACTTTGTATAAGGCATCCCAGCCAAACTAATGCAACTTTCTAAATTTTTTTTGAATCACCGGGCGAGTTAGCCGTGCGCGTAGAGGCGCGCGGCTGTGAGCTTGCATCCGGGAGATAGTAGGTTCGAATCCCACTATCGGCAGCCCTGAAGATGGTTTTCCGTGGTTTCCCAGTTTCAAACCAGGCAAATGCTGGGGCTGTACCTTAATTAAGGCCACGGCCGCTTCCTTCCAACTCCTAGGTCTTTCCTATCCCATCGTCGCCATAAGACCTATCTGTGTCGGTGCGACGTAAAGCCCCTAGCAAAAAAAAAAAAATTAAATCAAAGACGGGTGAGGACTCTCGTTATCTTGGTGGACTTCTCATCATATCACAGATAGTGGTCGTTTCTGTTCACTGTTTTGGAAGGAATACGTTCGAAATCGCAACAGATAAGTCTATGAATTAATTTGGTAAAACAATTTCGTATCGTTGATTAACATTAACAATGTTAACTGCTTTATGTCCCACTGACTACTTCTGAAGGTTTTCGGAGATGCCTAGGTGCCGGAATTTAGTCCCGCAGGAGTTCTTTTACGTGACAGTAAATCTACCGACACGAGGCTGACGTATTTGAGCACCTTAAAATACCACCGGACTGAGCCAGGATTGAATCTGCAAAGTTGAGGTCAGAAGACCAACGCCTCAACCGTCTGATCCACTCAACCCGGCTATCGTTGATTCACTAGCAGCATTTTTTTCAGAAATATTCTTACAAAAAATTTGACCAGAAACAATTTAGAGTATCCAGTTCCTGCCCAAGTCACGGCGACATATATACTATCATGAAATTTCAGTATGGTTTCATACGGAACCCACAAACATACATTACAGTCTGTAATAGACGCTAGAAACTGTCTGGGGAAATCCGTAGCCTAATATAGGTAGCACCATGTAGAAGCAGTCAACTGTTCCTTCAGAATAGTTATTTGATATTATCCAACAACGAGGAAGAAAATGTTGGCAAATTGTTTGTCGTGTTTGAATTAATACAATGTATCAGCTACCAAACAATAATAGCACTCGCACTATTCCCCGAATCCTGTGCTCTGGAACTCTACCTGATTTTCTATGTAAGAGAGAAACGCTAAAATGTACAGTGAAGCAGGCCTATCTAGAGAACTGATAGCTCAGATGGTAGAGCCTTCTAAGCCCAAGTAGGCAGGTTCGATCCCGGTTCTGTTCGGTGCTATTTGGAGGTGCTCCAACACGCCAGCTTCAGGTTTTTGTAGATTCACCGGCACGTAAAAAAAAAAAAGAAAAAAAAGAAAAGAAAAAAACAAGAACTAATGTAGTGTAACATTTTGGCACCTCGGCGTGTCCGAAAACCATACAAATAATTACCAGGACGTAAGATTAATAAATTCATATTATTATTATTATTATTATTATTATTATTATTATTATTATTATTATTATTATTATTATTGCCTCAGTGAGTGCTGATATACAATTTTAACAAGGGGCTAATTCTTTATTAGGAAACGTATAACGTTGTAAGCATATTATTCCTCTCACCGAACACTTATTGCTTGGTACATTCCCATTCTTAACGATATTGTCATAGACTACGTTGAAAGTTTAAGAAAATAAAATTGTCTTTAAAGCCATTAAAAGAGGTTCACTCAAGGGATGTTACGTTGATTTTCTATATCAATCTTCTTCTTTTCCTACCGCTTTTCCCACACCTGTGGGGTCGCGGGTGCGATCTGGGTCGCACATGTGGATTTGGCCCTGTTTTACGGCCGGATGCCCTTCCTGACGCCAACCCTATATTAAGGGATGTAATCACTATTGCGTGTTTCTGTGGTGGTTGGTAGTGTAGTGTGTTGTGTGAATATGAAGATGAGAGTGTTGGGACGGACACAAACACCCAGTCCCCGAGCCAGAAGAATTAATTAGAAGCGATTAAAATCCCCGACCCGGCCGGGAATCGAACCCGGGACCCTCTGAACCGAAGGTCAGTACGCTGACCATTCAGCCAACGAGTCGGACGATTTTCTATATCAATAGATGGAGAAAAAAATGGTGGTCTGCTAAATGCATAACATGGACATCCTAGTTGTTGGTAATGACATTTTCCTGTCTAGCAACATTATTGCAGAGCCGTGGTTAAAAAAAAAAAGAAAAAAAGCAAAATCTTGCCATTGCAGCTCTATTGGCATGTGAGTCTTTAAAATTTCCTTTTCAATAATTCACAGCAGAATACATCAGACGAAGTTGTTTGAGTTTTATGATGATTATAATGATGATGATGATTGTTGTATGGGTGTAACATCTAGGTCATCGGCGCCTAATTGTACGAGGTGAAAGGAAATATAACAATTGAAATTGTAAAATATATCCACTTTTAAGAATTTAAAAACAAATGCTATTTAAAAAATATGAATTTAACATAATCAGTGGATCTAATCCGCAATGCCTTATTTTCTTATAAAAGTATAGAAAAAAGTGGATTAAAATAGAATTTCCTTGGAAGTGAAATCATATATATCATTCGAATTAAAAGTTAAAAAACGTATTAAAATGCACAAAACCTGACAGAGTCAATATAATAAAATGTAGTTAATAAAATAAAATAAAAACAGAAAACTCAATTTAATATACGATTAAAAAAGCACCTATCCCTCATAAAACGGATAACGAGGTCTGCTGATTGCTATGTGTGGGAAGGAAGCGACCGTGGTCTTAATTAAGGTATGGGAAACCATAGAAAACCATCTTCAGGTCTGCCGACAGTGCGATTCAGACCCACTATCTCCAGAATGCAAGCTGATAGCTACATGATCCAAACCCTGTGGCTACTTGCTCAATCGGCCACGTTTCAACTCCTGAGAGCGTTTATTTAAATCGTCAGAAAGATTATGACCAGGATGTGTCCTGGACTTCAGTCAATTCTATTCCTCTTTATGCATCCATTTTAAGTAATTGGTTTACGAAAATGTTCACACGTTCTGGCTGAATGTGATGTGATCAGATATATGTCCGTTATGCTATAGTTCAGGTTTGAGATTTTACAATTTGCTTAATAATATGCTTTACGTCACACCGACACGGTTAGGTCTTATGGGGACGATGGCATAGGAGTGGTAAAGAAGCGGCCGTGACCTTAATTAAGGTACAGACCCTCTGAATTTCCTGGTGATAATTTTAGAAATCACGGAAAACCATTTTCAGTGTTCCTGACTGGAATTCGAACCCACCATATCCCGAATGCAACCACACAGCTACGTGACCATAATTACGCGGCCAATTCGCTCGATGTTTCGAATACAACCGTGCATTGTAATAGGTTTATTCAATAAAATAATCAAGTGTTGGGAAGGGGTGCAGAATTCATCAGACGAGCACTGAGTTGACATCCATGAAGAATATTGAAGCTGCTTCGGCGCGTTTGCGTGATAGACACCTCCCGCTTGGGATGCGTTTGCCACCTTTAAAAAACGCTTAGTTCGTTCAGACACCACCGCATGGCGTCACGGTATACTTTTGGTAACGTGACAAGCTACACATCACCGCAGTTCCCATCGCTGCCGCACCACAGCAGCGCTGCACTGCTCTGCTCTCAAGTTTACGCATAGTGCGTGTACTTTTTTTTACATTTTTTTACACGGGAATAAACTTACAGCAGACAGTCCATCATCTTTCAGATTTACAATATTTCCTTGAACTAAAAACTTCAAAAGGCAACAGCGAGATCACAAAGGGGGAGAGAGAGAGAGAGAATCCAGAACAGATAACTGCTCTTGCGTTCTATAGCCCTTCTAGTTTGTTGATAAGGTACCGTTATTCTTTTCGTTGGAACCTTTTCTTCTTTCAGGGTTACGTGAAGATAATTTCCAGAAAAATTTCAAAAAATCGAATTAGTATATTATTTGTTGAAAATGTTATCAGTAGTACAGTCATTTAAAATGCTACAAAATCATAGAACATATTACATGTTCAATCAGTAGATACTAAAAACGATTCTGGTATTTCTTCCAAGTATTTTTACTGGACGCTTTTGGGTGAGTGGTTAGCGTCATAGACATCGGTTAGGCCTAAAAGGGTCCCGAGTTTGAGATTCCCGGCCAGGCATTGAAGGGCATAAGTTACTGTTAATTCTTTTAGCTACGGCAAGCTACTGCGTATTTGTCCTCGTCTTTTTATACATTTCTTCACCTATACAGAACCTACTACCCTATTAACCACCACAAAAACATACATTAGTGAATACATCCCTTCACATAGGGCTGGCGTCAGGGCTGCGGACAGTGGGATTCGAGCCCACTATCTCCCGGATGCAAGCTCACAGCCACGCGCTCCTAACTGCACGGCCAACTCGCGCAGTGTGGAAGAAGAAGAAGTATATCGGACGCTTCTCTGTCAATTTCAGTGTTCGATCTGCCTTCGTGAAAAACACTTCTTTGCCATTTCTTTTGACACCTCGACAGGTAGACCTATTTTAGACCTATTAGTATTCCGAGGTCTAGAGTCTCATTTTCTCGCTTTCATAGCTCTTCTAGTTTGTTGATACGGTATTTTTATTATTTTCGTTGGAACCGTTCTTCTTCCAGTTTCAGACTGATATACCTATAATGCGAATGCCAAATAAATAAATAAATAAATAAATAAATAAATAAATAAATAAATAAATAAATAAATAAATAAATAAATAAATAAATAAATAAATAAATAATCAATCCACTCAATCAATCAACCAATCAATCAAACAGTATATAACCATTTCAAGGCAATTAATATATTAATCAGAAGACATTCAAATCATTATATTAGTTTAAAACATTACCTTATCTTTTAGCACACTCTCTTGGAGGAAGTTATTCCTCAAATGCTGTCCACCTAGCTTGTGATAGATAACATCTGCAAGGCGACGCGAGATCGAATCCTGCTATTCTTACTCGAGTATTTCTTTTTTTTTTTTTTATCGGGGCGTTCCGTCCCTACTCCAAGAAAATTCCGCGATGGTACTCAATATATGGTCGCTTACCTCCTATTTATGTGCGATTTAATTCCAAATCACCAGTACAGACTCCACACTCATACGACTTGTTAGTTAGACTATATATATCAGTCATGAACACGGGACTGTACGTGCCTCAGACCATAAAACGAACAAACAATAAATTGTTAGTATACGGATAATTTTTGCGGATTTAGAAGTTCCCAGATATTGTTCAACTAAACAGACAACCCCAGGCGACAGAACATCTGTTCACACAAATGTCATTAAAATAATGGATTTTTAATATGTTTAGCATTATATTTTGTTGATTGCGGCACATGAGCCACGGGGAGTGACCATCTTGGCTATAAAAATTATTTCTTCAGGAGGAGGACTATTTCATTTATCCTTTTCCAAATCGTTCCTAAGTTTTACTTATTTCTTAATTTATATTTTGATAACTGTTATAATAATTCCAAGTTATTTGTTTTATGTCTCTCCCACTTGTGTAAGATATAAAAGATGTCGGGGTGTCGGAATGTTTGTCCCTTAGAGCTTTTTAACGCACAGGAAGATGACGCGGAGTAGCCACATTTGAACACCCTCAAATGATTTTGACCTCAGCCAGGATCGACCTCGCTGCCTGTCCGATGAGATTTTCATCTGACGATCTCACTGGCAAAGTCTGTTATTCATTATTCTCTTGAAATTAAGGTCGTGAGTTCGATCTCGGCTTGACTGAGATTAGTGCTATTTCAGGATCATTAACTCCGTGTTATCGTTGCTTCACGGCACACTAATATTCTCCTGAAGGATAAAATTGTGACACTTGATAATACTATACTCTTGCACTTACCTGCATTTAAAACATGAACTTTTATTGTGGCTACATGAGAAGAAATGTATTCATCTATTCTCACGACCGAAAAGCACTTAATGGTGCAACACCACCTTATTAAAAAGACTCTTTTTTCAAGTTGCTTTATGTTGCACGGACACAGATGTCTTATGGTGACGATGGGACAGGAAAGGGCTAGGAGCCGGAAGAAGGGACCGTGGCCTTAAATCAGGTACAGCCTGGAGTGAAAATGGGAAACCATGGAAAACCATCTTCAGGGCTGCCGACACTGGGGTTCGAACCCACTATCTCCCGAATGCAAGCTCACTGCTGCAAGCCCCTAACCACACGGTCCATTCGCTCGGTAAAATGAAAATAAAAGTTCCTTTAAAAAAATGAAATGGCGTATGGCTTTTAGCGCCGGGAGTGTCTGATGACAAGTTCGGCTCGCCAGATGCAGGTCTTTTGATTTGACTCCCGTAGGCGACCTGCGCGTCGTGATGAGGATGAAATGATGATGAAGACGACACATACACCCAGCCCCCGTGCCAGCTAAATTAACCAATTAAGGTTAAAATTCCCGACCCTGCCGGGAATCGGACCCGTGACCCTGTGACCAAATGCCAGCACGCTAACCATGTAGCCATGGAGCCGGACTAAACTGGTGTCCTCATACCGAGGTGGTGCAGCTCTTTTCAGACACACCCCTATTGGAGGTGAGCTGCATGTGGCATTTTAAACACATACCAGCCCTCCTGCCATTGTTATATTTCTGGCAGTACCGGGAATCGAACCCGGACCCACGAGAACGGCAGCTAATAACACTAACTGTTACTCTACGGAGGCGGACCGTTCCTTTGAAATAATATATGAAGACAGCTTCTGTCTAGTGTTAATTTTAATGCATCCATAGAATTCTTCATTTGTTATAGCGAACTTTTTCATCATTGTGGTCAGGTGATATTATTAACATTTTTAAATTTCACGTCTCTGTACATACTATACATTCTCTTGTGTGCTGTGAAATTGTCTCGTCTTCTTTACTCTGTAAACAGACCCAGTTCTGTGCAGGAAATGAGCTGGACGTCTCCCTGCCTACATATACTTCAGTGCTGCTATGCCCGTCCTTGTTTAGAACATGGTAATAACAATCTAGAATAGTTACTTCCTACTGCCCACCGAGTAAGAAGTACGAGGGAATATGTCGGCATACAGGGGCATAACAAAAGCGGTACGGGTCCGCCTGCCAAAATAGAAATTCGGACCCCCCTTCAAGTAAAACGTAAAAACCTATAACTAATATAAATTTAATTACAGCACGTAAAAACAATGCAATTATTGGCATGTCATAATCAAAGGGATTATTCGTTGTCGTAAGATTATTAAAAAAATTTTGTTTAATAGGTGTAATGTTTGACTGCCTCCGTGGTTTCTATTTTTGCTGTTGTACTTTACGCCGCATCGACACAGATAGGTCTTATAACGACGATGGGACAGGAAAGGCCTAGGAATGGGAAGCAAGTGGCAGGGGCCTTAATTAAGGTACAGCCCCAGCATTTGTCTGGTGTGAAAATGGGAAACCACGGAAAACCATTTTCAGGGCTGCCGACAGTGGGATTCGAACCCACCATCTCCCGGATGCGAGCTCACAGCTGCACGCCCTTAACCGCACGGCCAACTCGCCCGGTCCTCCGTGGTTTAACGGCTAAACTGATGAGCTGCCGAACATGCACCACTTAGATGTTCGTACTTAACTTCCAATGGTTTCATTTTGAAGTAACTACAGAACTATACTCTGTAATCGACACCGAGGTCTCGATTATAATAATTTATTTGATTACAAAAAAGTCAAAAACTGTTCAAACAAAGTTTGAAAATATCACACCGCACAGCTGATAAGCGTAGTCTAGTATTAACTTCGCGCACAGTTAATTGTTAATTCTTAATAGTATTTAATAAATGTGTGTCAAAAGTTCCGGTCTAGAAAGCCAAGAATAACGGTCGAGAGGATTCGTCGTGCTGACCACACGACACCTCGTAATCTGCAGGCATTCAGGCTGAGCAGTGGTCGCTTGGTAGGCCAAGGCCCTTCAAGGTCTGTAGTGCCATGGGGTTTGGTTTTGGTTTGGTGTCAAAAGTTAAATGTTGAGCAAAATGTGTACATAATACGATCTCAGGTGCAGTACATATCGACAAAGTAACATTTTCTAACTAAAATATGATATTTTGATATCAATTCTCATTTGTTGTAATTATTTTTCAATAATTTACGCAGAATTTCTGACTTAAAGTGAAGCAAACTTACCATTATTTCTGACATATCCACAATGATCTTGTTTTGTGTTGAAGAAGACTAAGCGTCTGCACTCTCGTAACCGTACTATCAAGATGTTCTCTCACACCCAGACCTTCTAATCCCCTCATGGACTCAAGTGCTTTTTAAAATTTCCGGCTTGCGATGACGAACTAATTCAATTACTACAGTAATGAAATCGGGGGTTAAATATGAATGCAGAGAGGTTAGAAACATGCTTGTGTGTCCGGCGAAAATCAATACCTGACATGCTGATATTAAGTAGAAGAAAGTCAATTACATTTTTCAATTGTAATAAAATTTTAGCGGTAGGTTCACTAGCAATTCTTCACAGTTCTTCATAATATGCACACCCCTTCAAGGTCGATTAGTTTGAGGTATTCTACCACTAAGTACAGACTTAACCCGCATTTCTTTGTTGTCCCAGCTGCAAATTTCTGAAATTCCCTGTTTGAAGTGTAGCAGTGGTAACAATTACATCATTTTTTTTTTTTTGCTAGTTGCTTTACGTCGCACCGACACAGATAGGTGTTATGGCGACGATGGGACAGGAAAGGGCTAGGTGTGGGAAGAAAGCGGCCGTGGTCTTAAGGTACAACCCAAGCATTTGCCTGATGTGAAAATGGGAAACCACGGAAAACCATTTTCAGGGCTGCCGACAGGGGGTTCGAACCTACTATCTCCCGAACACTGGCATTACATAAATTTCATTACAGTCTGTTAAGCATTTCAGTATTCAGTCCGCAAGCCGCTGTGAATTTACCAGACACCTCCACGATCCTCTATTTGTAACTATATCTGTGACTTGGTTTAGTTCCATACCTATTATCATTAAATCATTAGAAACTGCGTCTAACCATCATCGTCTTGGTCTCTCTCTACTTCTCTTACCCTCCATGACCGAGTTCATTATTCTCCTAGGTAACGTATCCTGCTCCATTCACCTCACCTGACCCCATACCCGAAGCTGGTTTTTGGTTAAAACTTCATCAGTTCAGTCCACTCCTAACTTAACCTTTATCTCTTCATTCTGAACACTCTCCTACTATTGTTCCCACATGTTTGTACCAGCAATCATTCTCGCTACTTTCATGTGTTACTTCTAAACCGAGTAACTGGATCACGTAGCTATCAGCTTGCATTCCGGAGGTAGTGGGTTCGAACCTCACTACCGGCAGCTCCGAAGATGGTTTTGCGTGGCTTCCCATTTTCACACGAGGCCGCATTCTTTCCACTCCTAGCCCTTTCCTATCACATAAGTCGCCATGAGACCTGTGTGTGTCGGTGCGATGTAAAGCAAATTGTAAAAAAAAAAACACCCCACCGTCGGCAGTCCTGAAGATGATTACCTTTGGAATACAGGAAATAAATAATAAATCACAAGATTTCGCTTTTAATTTCATTCCCCCTCATTTGAAATTACGTAATTAAAATCTGGGTTTGTTCCAGTTAAGGCTATTTTGTCATCTGCGCGAAAAATTCTTCACTCGAACGGGATCTGAATATTTTACTTGGCATAGTTAATTTCTGTTAAACAGTTGTTTGCACAAATAAATATAAACGAACATAGCCAAAATTTCAGCTGAAAATTATCGTAATCTCATGTGCTTAGCAAATGAAAACATTTGAGTACACTTACACCAACTTTCCCGTAACACAGATTTTTGAAACTTATTTTTTAGCGATATGAATTCGAGCTGCAAATCCAGTATTACTTTTTCGGTTTCGGTATGCATAGGATTTACAAAACGGTCGAAATCATTTGCCAGGTTTCATAATGAAATTTGCGCTTTGTCACTGATCTTATTGGTTTTGAACGCGCCTTGACGACCTGCCAAATGGAACTGCGCTGCTACCCGCAGGTTTAAACTAGTGGGGGACAAATGAACACAGACCTCCCGCAGCTTGTACTTTGCGAGAAGGTCAAGAATCACTTGCAATTCGTGAACCGAGTTACTGGACTACTGTGTCAAAGGTCCCGTTTAAAGATATTTCTCGATTTGAGGAATAATTTTAGAAAGAAGTAATATTAATCTAACATTTGTCCGGCTCCATGGCTAAATGTTTAGCGTACTGGCCTTTGGCCACAGGGATCCCGGGTTCGATTCCCGGCAGGGTAGGGAATTTTAACCATCATTGGTTAATTTCGCTGGCACGGGGGCTGGGTGTATGTGCCGTCTTTATCATCATTTCATCGCCATCGCGACGCGCAGGTCGCCTACGGGAGTCAAATCAAAAGACCTGCACCTGGCGAGCCGAACTTGTCCTCGGAAACTCCCGGCACTAAAAGCCATACGCCATTTCATTCCAATTCTAACATTTCATATTAAGCATTAAAATTTGTAAAAGTACAGTGAATAAAAGTAGGTAATTAAATTCTTGACAGAAATATTCTTTTAATATACTTCTTCAGCTCTTTTCACGACGAACTAGCTCCGAAGACATTTTCCAGGCATGTAATGAAAAGCTCTTGTGGCGTTGCACTGATCGGCAATGAAGGCATTGCTGGACAAAGCCCGTATTTCGTTTTGTCGTATCTGTATCGTTCAAGAGAAAAGTGAACAAATATGTCCAGAGAGCGGAGGATTCGGTTTCAAAGGTTTACCACAACCTTAGCTTCTCCATCTTAGAAGACAGTTGCAGATGTGACAAAAATATGCTTTAAAATACACTTCATATGTCACGTGAGGAGATATTTTATTCCAAGAATAGGAGGGTGATTACCAACCTCAATGCAGACACACTGGCTGACGAGGATCGGATTGCATGTCCTGTACAAATTATTTAACTTGTTCAGAAACTTGTGTGCTCTCTGGCGTCAGCGAAACACTGCGAACTTGGGCCGTCCAAAACTTGCAACGGAGTGTAAATGAACCGTTCCCTTTTGCGTAGTGTATGCATATGACTTCTGTAAGTGAAATGTGCGTTTTGACAAAAACTGAAGTACTACAACAGACCTTCTAGATCCAGTTGGAAATTAACTGTTTGTCTGGGTGTTTTCACATCTCTGTCTCTTAGTCACAGAACTCCAGTGAGTGTTCCAACAACTTAGGAAAAATAGGGAACTGCGATGTATGAAAGCACCGAGCGAGTTAGCTTCGCGGTTTGGGTCACGTAGATGCGGGCTTGATTTCAGTAGATGGAGGGTTCGAACCGTACTGTCGGCAGCCATAAATATGTCTTTTCCGTTGTTTCCCGTTTTCACACCAAGCGAATTATGTACCTAATATGCCCTATACCAACTATGGTGGTGTATATGTTCAGTCCTCAGTCTGGCTGGATCCTCAACAGCTCCACCATTAGTTGCCATATATGGCCTATGCATCACTGAAGAGGCATACTAGGGAAATAAGGAGTGATGTAGTTTCCCGTTGCTTTCCTGACTGAGACAGAAGTTGCTATTACATATTAGTCTTCCAAGAGCACTGAAATGTGTGCACCAACCGACCCTATCAGCAACATTTTCACACCATTTACAGCAGGGACTGGCTGCATAAGGAATGGCATTCCTAGCATTGTTCATACCTCAGTCACTTTCATATTGTGAAAGCCAAGGATAAGACTAACACAGATCAATGATAATAAAACAAATTGCTCTAGCCCATATCAGAAGACAATGCACTGTAAACACAAGATCTCGCCAACAAAAGCAAATAGCTTAGATATAGCCTATTTTCTTAACTAAATAATAGTCTCATTCCAATGAAAATTCCACACCACATCATGGTGAAAAGTCTGACAGCGCCGATATTGAAAGTAAATTGACTTTATCAACACTAGCAGAAATATACGTTAATAACGGCGCAGACAGGTCGAATACTCCTATGAATGAAAATAAATTACATGATATATCGACCATGAAGATCACGTGTTGCGTATGAATTTGCCTTTATTGTTACGGTCCTTCATAATCTACATCTAGTCTTTATGGACTCCTCGTTCATAAAAATCCAGTTCCCTTCACCATCATCTTATTCTAGATCTTCCCGAAGGCCTCGTACTTTCTGGAAATCCTTTCCTAACTGCCCTCCCTGGTGACACTTCTTTGGTATTCCTGGGATATTCCTATACTTAAATAAATACTTGAATATAGGCTACACAGTATATTTGACAAGCATAATTAATAATTTAACATTTGCAATGTAATGAATTATGTTCACGATAGTGTTGATAAACCTCCAGTGCACGCACGCATCACAATAATAATTCCACCATTTTTAGTTTGTGTGCTGCTAAGAAATGGCACGATGGGTTACCTGCGTACCTGCCTGTCATAATCCCCCCGCATTTCTTTAATCAATCTCATACTTGCTGTAACAATGCGCTTTTCTAAACACTCCGAAATGTATAGCGGACTACACTCCGCGAGTGTATTGACGTCGCTATATTGTTGAACCGTTCTAGTTAGCTTTTACACACTAAAACAGTTCTTTATTATCTTAAGCCTATTTTATTGGAGTAGATGCAGTAAGTAATTCAGAGAATGTAAAGCGGCTAAATGAACCTTTGTCCAAAAAAAGCGATGAAGACGAACCGTGGTGTACTCTCATTGCGTCTATAATAATAATAATAATAATAATAATAATAATAATAATAATAATAATAATAATAATAATAATAATAATGGCTTTACGTCCCTCTAACTATGTTTACGACCGAGCTCGATAGCTGTAGTCGCTTAAGTGCGGCCAGTATCCAGTATTCGGGAGATAGTAGGTTCGAACCCCACTGTCGGCAGCCCTAAAAATGGTTTTCCGTGGTTTCCCATTTTCACACCAGGAAAATGCTGGGGCTGTACCTTAATTAAGGCCACGGCCGCTTCCTTCCCACTCCTAGCCCTTCCTTGTCCCATCGTCGCAATAAGACCTATCTGTGACGGTGCGACGTGAAGCAACTAGCAAAAAAAAAAACTACTTTTACGGTTTTTGGAGACGCCGACGTGCCTGAATTTAGCCCCGCAGGAGTTCTTTAACCTGCCAGAAAATCTACCGACATGGAGCTGACGTATTTGAGCACCCTCAAATACCACCGGACTGAGCCAGGATCAAACCTGCCATTTTGGAGACAGAAGGCCAGCGCCTCGACCGTCTGGGCCACTTAACCCGGCATATGTCTGGTAAAGGTACTCGTACTTCGTAAATATGATGAGAGATGTTGGTATGTTTCATTTAAACCAAGGAACGATGGAACACATTATTT
The DNA here is from genome assembly GCF_040414725.1 of Anabrus simplex. NCBI lineage: Eukaryota > Metazoa > Arthropoda > Insecta > Orthoptera > Tettigoniidae > Anabrus > Anabrus simplex. The sequence continues at coordinate 286,651,777 of NC_090269.1, forward strand.
TGTGCAGTACTGTACATGAAACTAACTGTGGAGCACTCACGTGTTAGGATTACACGCACGTGAACTGGAAGGATAATAGTGTATGCACCAACGTGCAGAAGCTGCCTTGCAACTTTTCAGCAATTTGAGCAGAATTGGAGCGATGTTCCTGTACAACTCACTAATGTTTCCCAAACTGTGGAGTGATATAAATTTTTGTACATGTACTGGGAATCATGCCCCAAAAGCGAATTGCTAATCTTTTTGAATGGGAGACCTATGAAGAGTTAACTACACTGTGTCCGGCTCCATGGCTAAATGGTAAGCGTGCTGGCCTTTGGTCGCAGGGGTCCTGGGTTCGATTCCCGGCATGGTCGGGAATTTTAACCATAATTGGTTAATTCCGCTGACACTGGGGCTAGGTGTATGTGTCGTCTTTTTCATCATCACCACCACCACCACCACCACCACCACGCGCAGGTCGCCTACGGGAATTCAAATCAAAAGACTCCCGGCACTAAAAGCCATACGCCATTTCATTTTTTTCACCTACACTGTGAGTCCTCGAATGGATCTTTCAGAATAACTGATAGTAGCAGTTAACCGGTGCAAAAGTAAAGCAGTTCTAGTTGATTTGACAATGGGTTTTTGAAAAATATCAGTACCGTGCTACTAAAGTCAACAATTAGAAAAAAAAATTATCTACGAACCTTGTCTGCGAACCTGCGTGAATGCTTCAGTATACCACCAAACAACTGAATTGTAACGGGAATTCTATTCGGGAGCTGAAAAACAGTGCCTAATCTGAAGTGGGACTATATAAATAATTACGGTATATCTTTAAATTGTGTTCATGTTATAAATATCATTAAGGACTCATTAGTGATGCCCCAGCACTTCTTCTTCTTATTATTCTTATAGTGATTTCCCCATGCGGGTGCGAACTGTGTAGCACATGCGGATTTGTCCCCGTTTTAGGGCCGGATGCTCTTCCTGACGCAAACCCTATATGGAAGGATATAATCACCATTGCGTGTTTTTGTGGTGGTTGGTAGTATAGTATGTTGTCTGAATATGAAGAGAAAAATGTTGGGACAAACACAAACACCCCGAGCCAGAAGAATTAATCAGACGCGATTAAAATCCCCGACCCGGCTGGGAATCGAACCTGGGTCACTCAGTCAATGAGTCGGACAGTGAGGCTTCAGCAATATTTACATTAAAATGAGCACGGGTGTTTAGTTTGTTGAATACAGAACTATGTTGTTTTAGGACCCTTTTATGTCTCTGAGAATATCACGTACCGGTATATTGCTGATTCATACAAGGTGCTTAGGACGTCGTTGGCAGTCACCCTGTGTACTTGACGCACTGTGTTATTTGGAAGAGGTCGAGGTTGTATCAGGAGTTAAAATAAGGTTACAGCCTACCACCAGGAAAAGGATTGTCAGAGCCATGATTCGAAATTCTCAGTCGTATTAACATAACCCAACCCCACGACACTGCAGCCCCGAAGGGCCTTGGCCTATCAAGCGACCGCTGGTCAGCCCGAAGGCCTGCGGATTACGAGGTGTCGTGTGGTCAGCACGATGAATCCTCTCGACCGTTATTCTTGCCCTTCTAGACCGGGGCCGCTATCTCAGCGTCAGATAGCTCCTCAATTATAATCACGTAGGCTGAATGGACCTCGAATCAGCCCTCAGATGCAGGTAAAAATTCCTGACCTGGCCGGGAATCGAACCCGGGGCCTCCGGGTTAGAGGTAGGCATTCTACCCCTACACCACGTGGCCGGCTCTCAGTCGTATTGTGACGGGTTATTTGACTTCAGCAGTCCATATTCGTATTCCAATTCGTATTCCGTATTCCACCTTTACAATGCAATCTGGGTCTTTATTGACAGACTACATTAAAATCGTTACATGATTCAGCCCTACAGGGACATCATCAGTCGACACATGAATAACAGACCTTATAAAATTGTCACGTGGATACTCTTACATATACACAATAAAAATACATTCACTTTATAGATAAAAACGACGGCGGAGGAACCAGGTTGTTTCATACGGGAGAGGGCAGCAGGGAATTATTTGAGCAGTAGGGTACTCCGCCAACAACCATGCAGTCCTAGTCAAATGTTCCGCCTACAGTATAAATTGAATGTTCCACGTCTTTGAATAACTCAATCTACCAACATCAATTATGCTCAACATACGAACAGACTCCTCAAGATGTTTATTACAAAGTTGCCTCATATTTGATTTTGTTTAAGGGCAAGACGTCACACGTCGTTTTTATTTATGAAGTGAACGAATTTTTTATTGTATATGTCTACCAACATCCATATGACAATTTTTATAAGGCATGTCCTTTATGTGCAGACTGGTGATGTCCCGGTAGGGATGAAACCTGTATCGATTGTAATGCAGTCTATCAATAAAGACTCAGATTGTGTTGTAAAGGTGGAATACGTGTTAAGGATTGCTAAAGTGATGCTAACGACAACACGGGATTAACACAATGAAAATTATTTTATGTAAAGGGTAATTCGATACAATCCGTTTATAAAAAAATGAGATTCCAGATAATGCAGTTCTGTACAGATCAACATAATCTGAAGGGATTTTCAACATTCCACGATTCAATTAATCTTCGCAGTAAAAATGAACTTATCTTATATAAACCAAGGAATGTTGACACAGATGTAATGCCCACAGCCTATTTGGTGGAAAGTTGTGTGTGTGTGTGTGTGTGTGTGTGTGTGTGTGTGTGTGTGTGTGTGTGTGTGTGTGTGTGTGTGTTGAAGTCATCCTCGTTGGTCTACATGACAAGGCGCAATGAAGCTTTCCCTTCGTTAGAGCTTAATTGCTGTTTGTGAGACCAGAGTTTATTTAAGCAGAGAAAACATTGTATTTTCCCTTAAGTGGAAATAGCCCATGACGGACAGGATATATGAACAGCGAGGAATGATTAATGCCGTGAATTGTGTGTGAGCATGTATGAGGCAGTGAGAAATTGTAGGTAATTTGTGAGTACCACATCAACAAATGCAGTGCGTCTTCCGGTAATCGCCGCTTCATCTTCCCAGCGGGTAGTGGGGAGTTTCTATTTTAGGAAGAGGAGGGTGATAAAAAATTGTTGTGGTTCTAGAGCCCGTTCAATAGATGGCAGCACGTGTATCTTTTTTGGACCTTTCAGTACTGCCCTATCGATCGCTCCGTGGTGAGAATAACAGCGCGCACCCTGTCGGCTGTTTTCTGTAACCACCTCCATACGTGCTCTATCGGAGGCAAACAACATGAACCGACTTAAACGAGATGGAAGAAAACAAAATCACTTTATTGCTTTTGTTATTAATAAAAAAGTAATAAAACGTTTCTACATAAACATGCATTCAAATCTTCAGAGATATACTAGAGAAGAGGAGGGGGTTGGAATATCATCTGAGCAGTGGAGTTTTTAATAACCACCCAATTGAACTCCAATAATAATAATAATAATAATAATAATAATAATAATAATAATAATAATAATAATAATAATAATAATAATAATAATAATCCGCCTCTGTGGCGTAGCGGTTAGTGTGATTAGCTGCCACCCCCAGAGGTCCGGGTTCGATTCCTGGCTCTGCCACGACACTTGAAAAGTGGTACGAGGGCTGGAACGGGATCCACTCAGCCTCGGGAGGTCAACTGAGTAGAGGTGGGTTCGATTCCCACCTCAGCCATCCTAAAAGTGGTTTTCCGTGGTTTCCCACTTCTCCTCCAGGCAAATGCCGGGATGGTAACTAACTTAAGACCACGGCCACTTCCTTACCTCTTCCTTCTCTGTCCCATCCAATCTTCCCATCCCTTCACAAGGCCCTTGTTGAGCATAGCAGGTGAGGCCGCCTGGGCGAGGTACTGGTCATTCTCCCGAGTTGTATCCCCGACCCAGAGTCTGAAATTCCGACCCTGGAGGGTAAACAGATTAAGAAAATAATAATAATAATAATAATAATAATAATAATAATAATAATAATAATAATAATAATAATAACAACTTACAAGTTGCTTAACGTCACATCGACACAAGTAGATCTTTTGGCGACGATGGGATAGGAAAGGGCTAGGAGTAGGAAGGAAGCAGCCGTGGCCTTAATTAATGTACAACCCTAGCATTTGCCTGGTGTGAGAATAAGAAACCACGGAAAATCATCTTCAAGGCTGCCGACAGTGGGGTTCGAATCCACTACCTCCCGATTGGAACCTCACAGCTGCGCGCCCCTAACCGCGCGGCCAACTCGCTCGGTAATAATAATAATAATAATAATAATAATAATAATAATAATAATAATAATAATAATAATAATAATACATTTTAACAATTTTGACTCAAACCATAAAACGACAATTACTCAGTAGGTTAACGTCAAGAAGGACCTCGAAGAAATGCACCTATGACCAGATGACCTGCACAAACCGGGACCTTTTCAGAAAAAGCATTATGAATCTCGGGACTTTCCGGGATGTGAAGTGGACAGCTGGTGCAAAGTGGTCGGATGAACGCCGTGATCGACGCAGTGAGCTAATGAAAATCTACTGGAGCAATCGAAAACTGAGTGAACGGCAGAATTTATAATGAAACTTGTCGTGGTCCCTACTTGGCCGATTAGCCAACAATAAATAAATAAATAAATAAATAAATAAATAAATAAATAAATAAATAAATAAATAAATAAATAAATAAATAATCGTATGGCCTCAGCTACTGTGTGCAAATGATATCAAATGTAACACACAGGTCACGACCGCTTATCTCAGTTCCTGTCCCATTTAATTACACATACACTCATCAGTATAGTCACTGCACCTAAATATTTCATAGAGTTGTCCATTGATTATTTCTGCGGCATAACAAGTCAACATTTATTAGTCAAAAGAGAAGCAGGAACATGTCTAGCCTTCAAAAGGTGATGGTATCGGCCAAGTGAATGAAAAGTCCATAGAAGGAGGAAATATGAAAGATTCCTCATTCTTTGTAAACCTAATGCTTTCGAGGTCAGAAGAGAACAAGAATTGACCAAAGGAAGTCGGACAGGAAAGATGAAAATGAGGAAAGAAGTGAAAGAATGTTTTCCATTTTCACGGCTTCCAAACCCCTTCCCTCATTTTACCTTTTGTCCTCATTCATTAAAGAGTCTTCTACTTATCTTCATCATCCGTTAACCGTCTGTATTAACTAGGCAGGATACCTCTGTCATAATGTGCTCTTGTCTTTGGATCATGGTTGTACTCAGATCACTTCTTATTCTTTTTCTTCTTCTTCTTCTTCTCAATTTATTGGGTTCGATATTGTATATGGAATTGGCCTAGCTTTACGGATGGATGTCCTTCCTGTCATCAAACCTATGTGGAGAGATGTATTCTCCTTTGCGAGTTTCTACAATGATTGATAATGTGGGATGCTGTATGTAGATGAGGAGAAGTGTATTAAGGCGAACACAAACCCCCAGTCTCCGAGACGAAGGAATTCACTACTCGCAAATAATCTTCCGGCCCTGCCGGGAATCCAACTTGTGGTCCGCTGAAGGACAGTATGCTGACCATTCAGCTAAAGAGCTGCACCAAAATTAAAGCTCTGCCTCCACATCCTCAGTAACTGTAGGCCTACATCACTTAACTACATTATTATAAAATTCAGGTATTCAAATTTTAATGATATGTTTAGCACTGTCTTACACTTAACCGGAGATAAAATGTTAACCACCAAGAAAAGAAATGAAACTAGAAAATAATATTCATTGATTCTTAAAGCATACTACAAATATTCTAAGGCCGCGACCAATTTGCAATTTACAATTGCAATTTACAATATAGTATTTTGTGATTCATGAAGCAGTTCAAGGTACGTGGAAAATAAAAGTCAAAGACAAAATATTTACATTGAACGTTATTAGATATATTTCTATAAGATACTACAGCACAATAGACATTTTTTAATATCTGCAGATTTCTCGTAGTAGGCCTGTAATGTCAACAGCGTCCTACTATAAAATATATTGTTTTCAAAGTAAAAAAATTGAAAATTTTTCAACTATTTATTTTAAATAATTTTAGAAAACAGTTGTTACAGCCTGGGTGTTGTTAGGAAACGTAATCTAGTTTTAGCACTAAAGCGTTTAGAATTTCTACATGCTTAACTGGAAACGAGAACTCAATGGTATTGAAAGTGCGTAAGTGAACTAAATTTTTATCGTTCTAATCAGATAAGGAAACAAATACAGTTTAGTGATTCAACAAATTTTTGGAACTTAAATCCAAGATTAATTTAAATTATTCCCATTTGTCCTTCTTAAGGCGGTACGACAAGAGTATCCTGTTTATTAGCACTCGCATTTTATCTGAAATACATTTTAAAAATAGAAGTAGATATTGATATACGGGAGGTTACTAATTATAATGGTCAAAACAACTATATAAATTATAAACAATTAACACTTCCTAATAATAGGTATAGGAATCCTCCCAGTATTCTTCTTCGACTTCAGTTTAAAGTAACATTCTGCATGAACTAACAATTCGCAGTATATGTAGAGAAAAATAAACTTTGCATATAAGAAAAATACGGTTATGAAATCTCCTCAAAGCCATTGGAAATTTCAACTGAATATTATCCTTTTTTGAAGACAGGTAGAAAGAATCTCAGATTGTCAAGGGTGGAGGAAAGTCCATTCGACATTCGTTGTTGCATGATGTCGGCTTGTAAAATATCTGAGATGATGGTGTATGGCTTTTAGTGCCGGAGTGTCCGACGACATGTTTTGATTTGACGCAAGTAGGCGACCTGCGCGTCGTGATGAGGATGAAATGATGATGAAGACGACACATACAACCCAGCCCCCGTGCCAGAGAAATTAACCAATTATGATTAAAATTCCTGACCCTGCCGGGAACGAACCCGGGACCCCTGTGACCAAAAGCCAGCACGCTAACTATTAGCCATGGAGCTGGACATCTGATATGATATTTGTCGTCGTAACAGACTCACAGGCAGCATACATGGAGTCAAAAGACAAGATGTCTGCACATACTAACTGGTCATAGATTCTTCTTCTTCTTCTATTATTACTATTACTATTATTATTATTATTATTATTATTATTATTATTATTATTATTATTATTATTATTATTATTATTTTCGGCTCGTAGGCTAAATAGCGGGGTGGCCTTTGGTCCAAGGTGTCCCGTGTTTGATGTCCGGCATGACTGGAGATTTTAACCTTCAATGGTTATTTCCAATGGTTCGAGGACTGGTTGCGTGTGTGTCCTCTTCAACATTATAATTCATCGTCATAGGTCGCCAATCAGGCGTCAACTCGAATGACCTGCACCGTTCCTCTCCGGAGACCACACGCCATTATTATTATTATTATTATTATTATTATTATTATTATTATTATTATTATTTAGTCCGGTACATACAATTGACGATGACATAAAATATAAGGAGGGAGAGCCTACAGTTTCACGTGACAGTTAATATCGAGGTCATAACTACAAGGTCTTCAGTTTTACGAGAATCCGAGCAGCTAGGACGTGACTTCTAATTTCAAACTTCCTCGTGCATTGGCCGGGATTAAAACCATGGGAACATTGATGATACGCCAATGACTATACCACTCGGTTACCATGCCTCACAAATTTAAAATGCAATTGCCTTCAACAAATCTCTCTGTTAGCTTCATTCACAGCTTTATTAATATTATGAATGCGTTTTCTTTTAGCTCCAAAATGTGTGTGTGTGTGTGTGTGTGTGTGTGTGTGTGTGTGTGTGTGTGTGTGTGAGAGAGTTATGATCCTACATTTTAGGGGAAGCCCCATTCCTCCCACAAGAATGCAGTTAATACCGCAAGTAAGAGTCAGTTGCCATATGAGGAATTTCCCATGACGACTCATTTTTGATGTATGATTCAATGGAGAAGGTAAGAAGCCACATGCAACTTTACAATACGAACAACTTCGTAATAAATATGAGACAGAATTATAGCATAACCACTACCAATTATTTAGCATCAAAGTTTGCCTTCCAGTCGACGTTATTGCGTGCTAGAGTGCAGTTTCCTAGTAACGACCGACGGACGATGTGAAAGCAATAGACATTTTCCAGCTTAATAATTTAGCGATTGGTTAGGACGGTTTTAACACGTGCTGTTTCTGATATACAGTACATCTGATGCTTTTTGAATTCATAGTCCCTTATAAAGTGTTTTTATATCGAACGATACACGTTGAGATACCACCACGTTTGGACAATTCACTTCCGAAATCACTTTCCATAAACAGTAATATAAACTTTCAAACATTTTTTTTTTCGTTTTAGAATTTTGTTTTACGTCGCACCGACACAGATAGGTCTTATGGCAACTATGGGATAGGAAAGGCCTGGGAGTGGGACGGAAGCGGCCGTGGCCTTAAGGTACAGCCCCAGCATTTGCCTGGTGTGAAAATTGGAAACGACAGAAAATTATCTTCAGAGCTACCGACAATGGGATTCGAACCCATTATCTCCAGAATACAAGCTGATATCTACGTGACCCATACCTCGCAGTCACTTGCTTGGTGCCTGTTTTTTATTATTATTTACAGCACAGCTGAGTAGCTCAGAGAGTAGAGCATTGGCCTTTGAGCTGAAGATGGTCGGTTCGATCCCAGTTCACTCCGCTGGTATTTGAAGATGCCTAAATATGTCATTCCTGTGTAGGTAGAATTACTAGGACGTAAAATACTCCTACGGGACAAAATTCTGGCAATTTTTGATCTTCGATAACGGTAAAATTAGTTAACGCGAAGTGAAACGAATGTCATTATTAGTTTTGTTATTTAGTTCGTATTTTATTTACCTGTGCATGTATTTATTAATTTACAATGTCGTATTAAATCTAATAGATAGACATATTTATCTTTCTACAGAAGACATCGAAATGAAAAATGGACAGAAAGAACGAGCTCTTTAAAAACCTTCTTCCTGGCCTTTTCTAAATTACTTGGGATCAACACTACATGTGAATTAAGCCTAGTTTTACGACCTGATGCAGTTCTTGACGCCGACCTTACGTGAAGTTTTCATTCAACTATGACATGTTTCTGTGATGGTTGGTGGTTTAGTTTATTGTGTGATGATAATAATAATAATAATAATAATAATAATAATAATAATAATAATAATAATAATAATAATTTCGTGTGGGTATTTCTAGCCGAGTGCGATCCTTATAAGGCAGACCCTCCGATGAGGGTGGGCGGCATCTGTCATGTGTAGGTAAGTGTGTGTTATTGTGGTGGAGGACAGTGTTATATTGTGTGTTAATGAAGATGTGAATTAACACGATCGCGAACATCAAGCCCTCAAGTCTGAGGAATTAACCTGGTCGAATCGAACCTGGTCCCACCTGAACTGGAGACCTCTACGCTAGCCACTCAGTCAAACAATCAGAGAATGAACTATTCTGAAATAAACTAGGTACTGTAATTGTAAAGGTATTTAATGCGCATGGTTTACAGTATATGTGTGTAGTCAAATATTTTGCTGCGTAAGGCGTTTCTAAAAGTGAAAGACTATAAAATGGGTAGGTTATATTTCGATGAAAAATTAAAAGCAAATAAATAAATTTTAAAAAATGTCCGCTTCTGTGGTGCAGTGGTTAGTGTGATTAGCTGTCACTCCCGGAAGCCCGAGTTCGATTCCCGGCTCTGCCACGAAATTTGAAAAGTGGAACGAGGGATGGAACAGGGTCCACTAGGCCTGGAGAGGTCAACTGAGTAGAGGTGGGTTCGATTACCACCTCAGCCATCCTAGAAGTGGTTTTCCTTGGCTTCCCACTTCTCCTCCGGGCAAATGCTGGGATGGTACCTAACTTCAGGCCACGACCGCTTCCTTCCCTCTTCTTTTCCCGTCCCTTCCAATGTTCACATCCCTCCACAAGGCCCCTGTTCAGCATAGCAGGTGAGGCCGCCTGGGCTAGGTACTGGTCCTCCTCCCCAGTTTTACACCTGACCCAGAGTCTCGCGCTCCAGGACACTGTCCTTGAGGCGGTAGAGGTGGGATCCCTCGCTGAATCCGAGGGAAAAACCGACCCTGGAGGGTAAACAGATTAAGAAGAATAAATAAATAAATAAATAAATAAATAAATAAATAAATAAATAAATAAATAAATAAATAAATAAATAAATAAATAAATAATCATTGTTTAACATTCCTTCAACTGCTGACCGCAGAAGCTCTCAACTTGGAAGCGTGGTAGAGGTAGCAGCGGGACACTTTGCTAAGTCTACTGTCCATTACTTACACTTATTTTTTCCAGGTACCTCTCTTTCATATTTCCTGTGTGACCTCCCTTCGTCAACCATTGATATCTTCCATCTCCAACAGTATTAGCTTTGCGAGGCTTAGGATGTCTTTCATCTTCACGGCTTTCAGCGCCTTTCCCTTTTCTTTCCCGATACATTCGTTCCTCGAATAAGGCTGTTTCTTTTTCTCCTATCATCAGGGATAAGAGAGCTGTATTTCTTAGAAATAAAGGCTTAATTATTGACCTTGATGTCTAGTTGCTATTGTTAAGAGGTTGTGATAGTTGATTTTTTAAATTTGCTTTATGTCCCATTGAAACAAATACGACCGAGCTCGATAGCTGCAGTCGCTTAAGTGCGGCCAGTATCCAGTGTTCGGGAGATAGTGGGTTCGAGCCCCCACTGTCGGCAGCCCAGAAGATGGTTTTCCGTGGTTTCCCATTTTCACACCAGGCAAATGCTGGGGCTGTACCTTAATCAAGGCCACGGCCGCTTCCTTCCCACTCCTAGCCCTTTACTGTCCCATCGTCGCCAAAAGACCTATCTGTGTCGGGACGACGTAAAGCAAATAGCAAAGAAAAAACGTCATAAGGCGACGATGGGATGGGAAAGGGCTGCGACTGGGAAGGAAGTGACCGTGGCCTTTTTTAAGGTGCAGTCACAGCATTTGCCTGGTATGAAAATGGGTAAACCACGGAAAATCATCTTCAGGGCTGCCGACAGTGGGTTCGAACCCTCTATCTCCAGAACGCAAGCTGATAACTACGTGACCCAAACCGCGCAGCCACTTGCTCGGTAAGAGTTGTTTTAATGGGAAATGCACCATGATAATCTGTCTCTCCTAACATAAAATAGAGAACAAAAAGTAACTGGTCGGAACCTTTGAAGGATGTACCGTAGCTATTGGCAAAAAGGAAGAAAGGTATCCGGACTGATATATCAGTTGATTTTGGAAGCAACAATAGGAAATAAAACAAACCATGTCTGGCACAAGGAATATGAAGAGAAAGCAAACTCAATTATTGTCTCGTGATTGCCACTCCACGTTCAAGAGAATTGAGAAGCAATGGTTTGATGGTAGCTCGATTTTTGTTTAGACGATCATCCAAGTATTTAATCTCCGATATTCTTACACCTCTTAAAATTAAAAACAGTCTATATCAACACACATTAAAATATTTTAATTCAAACCCGGTTTTCGGAAGCTTAGTTCCAACATCAGTGACTATTCGAAATTAAAATATTAAAGTCCACATAATTCTGTCCTCTAGTTTTTTTAAAGGTTGGTTTTAGTTTTAAGAAGTGTATCAGTCCATCAGCATTGTTTACAATTTATTTCATTTTTTATAACTGTTGTGACTCCGATATTCTTATCAATGCCGTAACAGTTCAAATCCCGTCACAAATATTCCTCTGTATTATTATTATTATGTTATTAGTATTATTATTATCAGTAGTAGTATTATTGTAACTATTATTGATTCAATTCCATAATCTGATTTCGCTATGTATTTATTAATTATCGCTTGCTTCATTGTATTCAATTTATTATGTATATTGTGCCATTTCACCGTTCTATAGTTGCAGTATTAGGAACAAAAATGGCGCTCCAGCCATTAAAGAATTAAAATAAAGCAATTAGCAGCGGTACGAGCTGAATAGACAATAAATTCAACCGGCAAACACGGAAAGAACCACTTTTAGAAGGCGGTGCGAAAGAATGACGAGAGCGGATTATTTAAACCGATTATTGAAAAAACAATCTTCCATTAGAACAAATCTCAATCCAGCACTGCATCGAAGAAAGGACGGAGTCGAGTAAAGAAACCAGCTTCTTATCGGATTCTTTAATCAATTATTGAAGAAAAGATCAAATCTACGATAACCCGCTTAACATCAGCTGTGGTTGACACATATACGTGAGATTATAGACCAGCTGTTAGGAAACGTCAAGTTGGATCTGTACTACGTCACGGTTGGGCTCGGAACATTGTATTTGCCCGATACTGCACAACGTCAAGAGAGCTGAATTAAACGGAAAATAGAGTGCAATTCTAAAAGCACGTAAAATTCACACCGTTTCGGCGAGCAAGGCAGTTGAAATAAGACGATATTTAGAGCTGTTATAAGCAAATTAGACGGACCAAATTACATATATACTTTTCGCATTAGCACTACTAAGCAGATTACAGCATGTATAAATCAACTAATGCCTTGTGTTATTCTGTCCTTGACGCAATGAAGACCACTATGATGTTCTAAGAAGCTGAGGCAGAGACTACTCCGACTATGGTGGCGCTTCACGAGATTGATGACCCAGGAGGGCGGTAATCAGCTGTGAGGACGAGATGGACCCGATTACCTAAGCCGAACCATGGGGCGAGGCCTACCATCCCATGACGATTAACAGCGAGATGGAAGTCAATACTCAGTAAGCAAAGTTAAGTCCCCATTTGAGTCGTGTCGTAAGTAGAAACCTTTATCCTTTTGGTTAATATATAATGTGCATTATGACATTGTGTGTGCGTAGTTAATATACGAGTGTACTTACAAGGAAATAGGTATTCATCTGAAGTTACCGTAAATCCCAGACATAGGTGTAAAATACCAGTGAATGCCGTTCGTAAGTTTGTCAATATGGTAGTGGAGAAGTGATTGATATTTTTCTTAATTCGTTGTCAGTGAAGTGTTAGAGTATTAAGAGGAAGCTAATATTTATATGCGTGATGGCTTTAACAAAATAACATGCGTAAAGATCGTATTTAGGGAATGTTACAATAAAATATAGTGGCACAGTTTTAAGGTTACGATGTGCTGTTCTTTGATACTATGACAGTAATGATAATGATTTATATATGTGTAGGTTATGGCACATATGTTGCGTATTTTGATGAAACGAGTGCTTTGATTATGAATGCTACGCGATAATTGAAATGTTAAATGGTGAATGTAATAAGCATATGAGTTGATAGTATATTTTGATGGTGATAGTTATTGTTATTTAGGAAGTTGGTCATAGTATTCTTCGAGAGATGGTAGTATGTGTAGGTTGCACATGCTAAGGTATATGTATTGAAACGTACTGTTTCCGATCGCTATTTTTATTCCCTAATATATATAATACAGATTAGGATACGATCTCAATGCCATCAGTATATAATTAATTGATTGAGTAGGATCATCAGAAGAGCCGAGAGGCCACCTACGTCAATATTTAGACCTTCACTGACATACCTATGATTGTTTTCATGTATTCTCACATACGGCAATTTAACTTATGATTTTATAAGAGCAGTTTAACACATCACTGGTAACTTTGTCTTTCATATGTGGATTTTAGATGAAGATAGAGTCTTCATATGTGTCAATTTTTCCACCTATGGTATTATTCGTTGGAAGGTTAATTAGATACACTTGGTAATGCTATATTAAGTCATATACGCACTTTAATTGAATTTCAACCATGAATTAAAATAATAATTGAATGATTTAGTCACATAAACCTTACAATGAAATTAATTTGAGATTGCTTACGACTTAAAGTGGACTTAGATTTGCTTATATGGAGGTCAGTTGAAATGAAATATGAAACATACAAAAATTTGAAACCTCAACTAGAGAAAATCCCTAATGGACAGACATTAATTTTCTCACACGATTTTTCTACTGTGCGTCGACATTGATGTGAAGTGTTCAGCCGAGAGATATGCATTTCTTTTATTGCATGTGAATTTAGGTTCAGACGATTGAATTTTGGTAATTTTCAGGAGCAATCCAGTTTAATATGGAAAGATTCCAGATCTTAATTAATTAATTAATTGATTGATTAATTATTGGCCACCTTCTTTGCGTTTTCACATTTTCAATTGAAACCCAACTTGAACATTGTATATAGTAGGGAGTATAGCTTGTTGTACTTAAATCATTTGGATGCATCCAATTTTTACAATTATGTTGAATAATTTTACTTGATTATATAATTTATTTTTTTTCTTTTCATTTACTTTTCTTGGATACTACATAATTATGATACAATTCTTCGACAGGCCAGGATTAGGACATAGATAAATGAGGCCTGATTTCATTTCTTTTTTATGTTAGAGGTTTTTCTAAACCTGTTTTCTCCAATGCAATATAATTACGTCACTTAGAGATGCTGATTGCGTAGGGAACCAGCCACAGTGTATAAATAATTTTTCAAGATATTCTACCCTAATTTCAAATCATACTTAGACCAATTTATTAATAAAAGCTGAGTAGTGAAAACATTAAATTCTTTCAATGTCTATTTAGAATAAGTATTAGATATAAGCTTATAATGACTAATTCTGATTGCGATTATGATGATGACATGTACGGAATTCTTGACAAGCCATGATAATCTGATTTTTACGATAAATTCCGGTATCATACAAGTACGGTATCCGACTGATAGCGTGTTGAAGACGTTCATCTACGTAGGTTGGGATTTACCGTAGGCCATCGGTGTTCTTTCTCACGCGGAACTCACAACCCAGCAATATTTGGCAGATGAAATTGTTATTAAGAGCTAGTCTGGAACTCGTGTATCCCCACCTGGACGCGGGAGTGGTGCAATATATATGTGTGTGTATGTTAGTATTAAGATAATGTAGAATGAGATTTGCTGCCTAATATCAGATATGGATATATTTTGTGGAACTTTTAAGACATTGCAACATATGGAGCAATACTGTTACAGTAACTGTCGAGTCATCGCTCTGTCATTGTATGCATTTAGAAGTATGAGATAATTGAGGTAGTTCCTAGTTGGTCTCAGGCTATTTCAACACAATCTGTAACTCTTGGGAGCTGGTTGTGAGTGATATGTGGGTGTAATACCATGTCACAATTAGTGTCCATATAGAGAGGAGGATCCTATATTGGTCAGTCTGACGGATGGTGAACAGTCAGTTGGATGGAAAGCCTCGAACGATGAAGTGTTTTGTTCAGTTGGAAGGAGCCTTGGTCGATGGATAGTAATATGGAGAGTGAGGCCACAGTTGGTCAGTCAGTCAGTTGAAGGTAGAGCAGTGACATGGATACGTAGTCGTCAGTGACCAAGTGGATTATATGTTCGGAGTGTGTTATGTCGAGTTCTTGTGTCATTTCGGTGACAGCCGAATATTGAGTTGTCGTAATGCAGACTAACCGTTATCAGTTAATTAATTGTAAATTTGATTGTGAAGTGTGATTATATTTTCAAGCCATGCTATACCTCGCTCGTGAAACCAGAAGGATACTTCACCAAATTAGGTCTGAGATACCTAAACCTGATACCAACTCAAAGGAATACGTCATAATAACACTCAAAGTGTTCAAGGTACAGTTAAGTGAAACAGTTAGGGATACATTTCTTATACAACTTTTAAACGTCCGACCAAGAGGATTTGAAATTTAATGCCTAGAGTTTCTTTCAGTTGTAATTTCTGTGTTTTATATTACCATCTAAATTATCCTAGCAAATCTCGACATTTAAATTACAAATCTACAAAATATTTTGTTTAGTATCAAATACAATTGTTTCATTTCATTGGTAGACCAGATAACCTCAAACTTTAGTTGGGAAACCACACAATGGCCTTTTCCCAGAACCTATATGTTATGCTGTCACAGTAAGCTTATTACCCTACACCCTAGAGATATTCAAGATTCTCATTCTACTATCGTTTCTTTTAGTTCTAGCTGGCGCCCATCAACAATTGTATGTGTAAGTAATCAGGGAAGTACTAAGTGAGACTACATAGTCGGACGATTGAGTATTTTATTTCATGAATATTTTAATTCTGTTTCTTTTTAAATTATTGAGCAAGCGCAATGCAATCAATGAAAGCATCGATCCAGGGAATGAGGAATTTGGAGTTAAAGCCTTAAGTTGATTTCATTACTGCCCTTTAGTAAACTTTGATGTACCGGTCGAGTTGGCCGTGCGCGTAGAGGCGCGCGGCTGTGAGCTTGCATCCGGGAGATAGTAGGTTTGAATCCCACTATCGGCAGCCCTGCAAATGGTTTTCTGTGGTTTCCCATTTTCACACCAGGCAAATGCTGGGGCTGTACCTTAATTAAGGCCACGGCCGCTTCCTTCCAACTCCTAGGTCTTTCCTATCCCATCGTCGCCATAAGACCTATCTGTGTCGGCGCGACGTAAAGCCCCTAGCAAAAAAAAAAAAAAACTTTGATGTACTGCACACAGATCACCTTTAGGTCTTCTACATAAAATATGAAAGACAAAATGAGGACCAAATGTACTTTTGAAAGCTATGTCTTTATAAATTGTTTCCAGTATATTCTGTGAATCAAGTAATATACCTATTCCCGATGAATTTTAGTTCACCTAATTGTACATTCTCTCTGGCTCCATGGTTAAATGTTTAGCGTGCTGACGTTTGGTCCAAGGCGTCGCGGGTTCGATTCCCGGACGGATCGTAGATTGTAATCTTCATTGGTTAATTCCGATGGCTCGCGGACTGGATATGTATACCGTCTTGATCGCTAGAATTCATCATATGTAGGGCCCCATCCTCAAAGACGCGTAGATCGCCTATAAGACGTTAACTCGAAAGACCTGCACCAGGCCTCTCAGGAGGCCACGCACCATTTAAAAATAAATGTAAGTTCTAGTGATACAAGGAGAATAATAATAATAATAATAATAATAATAATAATAATAATAATAATAATAATAATAATAATAATAATATTAGTATTTTAATGCTATCGGCTTTGCGTCCCACTAACTACTTCTACGGTTTTAGGAGACGCCGAGGTGCCGAAATTTAGTCCCACAGGAGTTCTTTTACGTGCCAGTAAATCTAACGACACGAGGCTGAAGTATTTGAGCACCTTCAAATACCACCGGACTGAGGCAGGATCGAACCTGTCAAGCTGGGCACGCTGAGCCACTCAGCCGCGTTTTATTATTATTATTATTATTATTATTATTATTATTATTATTATTATTATTATTATTGAACCTCCGTAGCTCAGGCGGCAGCGTGGTGGCCTCTTACCGCTGGGTTCCTTGGTTCAAATCCCGGTCACTCAGTGTGAGATTTGTGCTGGACAAAGCGGAGGTGGGACAAGTTTTTCTCCGGGTACTCCGGTTTTCTCTGTCATATTTCATTCGAGCAACACTCTCCAATATCATTTAATTTCATCTGTCATTCATTAATCATTACCCCAGAGGAGTGAGACAGGTTTCGGCAGCCGGTACAATTCATATCCTCGCCGCTAGATGGAAGCTTCATTCATTCCATTCCTGACTCGGTCGAATGACTGGAAACAGGCTGTGGATTATTATTATTATTATTATTATTATTATTATTATTATTATTATTATCATCATCATCAGAAGGTGAGGGAAGAAGTCACTGCTCCAAGCACCTCACATTGACATATGAGACGAGGTTCTTTGAAACACAGACTGGCTGGGAACATATTCTGAGGTAAGAAGAAGGCGAGGGGATAGAAAAAGAAAGACACTAGGTTTAATTATTGTAATTAAGAGTGAGAGCAGATGGCCAGTGGGGCTCCATCTCGCAGATGACCGCGTGGGTGAGTTGGATGCCAGCCAGGATAGCTCAGTGGTCAGGCTGTCCTCAAGGTCACACTCCCTGCTGCGACCATATGTCACTTCATTAACCTGAAAGATGAGATCCAATTAAGACTCTACAAACATTAATAATACCACTACAGAGATATATTAAACTTTTCATTTTCAACTTAAAGTCGCAGACTTATTCTGGTATTACTGTACACAGCAAGAGAAAATCTTCTGTAACAGGAATATTCTATCCTCTAACGACCCCGTGTATCATATATGGTACATCAGCTGTTTGCTTCTCTTGTGGCTCAGACAATAAGTGTAACTTGTGGCGATCAGCTGTATTACATTTTATATATTATACACTTTATGTTTGCGGATTTTTGCTGATTTCTATTCAAACGTATAGGTGATAGCACCGAGTAAATGCCAGAACTGGTATATTCCCGGATGTATCACACAGTATATGATACCAGGGGCATACAGTACTCAGAAGGGGTGATTTGGGAGATAAATCCCCCCCTCCCTGAAATTTTGAAGTTTAAAACTTATGATTAATTGTGGCAACCATGTAAATGAAGATTTTAGGTAGCTCAGTGTTTTGTTTTTAATTTGAATCACGTATTTGCCAACAATGTGTTGATGCTTCCATAAATAAACATAAATAATTATATAAGTTTTTCTTCTAGAAGCAATCAGCCTGAACCAATGAACTTCTTTTCTGCAATTAATATTTTGCGACAGTGATGTGTTCCCAACAATACATAGAGGACTGAGTGTGTTAGCTCTCTTGTATATACGCAAAGAAAAACATGAGAGCGTATGAAATATAATGCATGAGCTGTCCAAAAACTCCAGGAGACGTCGGCTATTTAAACATCAACATAAATACAAATGTGTCTTAATTAAATAACTGAGTTATTTTGAAAGTTTTAATTTAATGTTCCTAATTTGACAGTATTTTATAGAAGGCTTCAAATGTTAATATTTAATATATGTAATATCCTCCCCCCCCCACAACGAAGATAATTTCTGCGTACGCCCCCGTAACGAAATATCCCATGGCATTCACTAGGTCATCCCAGAAATAGTTTACCAACATTCTATTTTTAAAGATATGTCTTCTTTTATCCCGTAACATGAAATTAAGCACACACACAGAAAAATACAATATTAATGTCTAAATACCTCCACCAAGTACGCCCCAAAGCATCCCATGACCAAAATTGTTGCCCCTCTACACATTTCTCTCACTCCCTTTCTTCTTTTCTTTTGCAGTTTTGTCGTATTTTGTTCTTTCAAAACACATTAACCTCAAAAAAGGTTTTAAAATGTCTTCTTTTGTCCTTAGGTGTCTAGCAAAGAAAAATAAAATAAGATCTAGGAAAAAAATCAGCCAGGGCAACTTAATACAATTAGAAGCTGACTATAAGGCATCAAAGAGGCAACTAATGAAGCTAATAAAGGATTCTAAGAGAAATCTCTGGCAAAAGCTATGCGAAGATCTAGACAGTAATATCTGGGGGGCGGGATATAAGATAGTGACTGGTCGAATAATCAACAGGGTACCAGTTCAGCTCCCAGCTGATAGAAGGAAAGCCATAGCGATGGAGTTGTTCCCTTGTACTAATGACAGACTTGAAACGGAATCAGATTTTTGTGTTGCAGAACCGTTTATTGTGGTTGAGTTACAAGAGGTAGCACGCAATATGAAGTCTGGTAAAGCACCAGGTGTAAACGGAATCCCACCAGAAGCCATCAGGTATGCAGTTGAGGTGGCACCTGGTTGGATCTTACCAGTCTTCAGTGATTTACTAAAAAAGCGTGAATTCCCCGATGAGTGGAAAGTAGCCAAGCTATTGCTGTTATTGAAGGCAGGGAAATTATCATTAGATCCATTAGCGTACAGGCCACTCTGCTTATTAAACACCTTGAGCAAACTTTACGAAGGATTGATTAAAACGAGACTGGAGAAATAACTTGAACAACAGGGAGGATTTTCTTCGAACCAGTTTGGATTTAGAAAGCGCATAACCACAACCCAAGCTATTGAGAGGGTGATTCAAATACAGGCAGAAAGCAGTGAGAAATGGGCTGCCTTGATAACGCTAGTGTCAAAAATGCTTTCAATACTGCTTCTTGGAGCATTATTTTGAGAGAACGTCGTAGGATGAACATTTCTCGGTATCTACATCAAATAATCGTTAAGTATTTCAAAGGACGAAGAATACGACTTCATGATTTAGAAGACCTTGAAATGAGTGCTGGCGTTCCACAGGGATCTGTCCTAGGACCCACCTTGTGGAACATTCTATATGATGGCGTCTTACGCCTTAAGCTGACAAAAGGGACAATATCTATTGGTTATGCAGATGACCTTGCAATAGTGGTAATAGCAGAGAATGTAGAAGAACTGACCTTCCGAGTAAATGAATCACTGAGACGAGTTAACCTTTGGATGGTAAATAATAAATTGAGATTGGCTCCACATAAGACTGAGGCTATAATATTGAAAGATTCCAGGAATTGGGAAAATGTCCGTTTCTTATTAAATGATACAGTGATTATCTCAGGGAAGTCTGTACGATACCTTGGGGTTCTTATTGACAGGAATTGCACATTTGGTGTACATGTGAAGGCAGTAACCCAAAAGGCAGAGAAGAAGGCATCGGCATTAGCCAGACTTACGCCTAACATCGGGGGATCAAGAACAGTTAAGAGACAGATTATGTGCTCTGCAGTATATTCCATTTTACTTTATGCTGCACCTATCTGGCACAATGCACTCAGGAGGAAGATTCACCGAAGAGCTGTGGAAAGAGTACAGAGGAAGATGCTGCTCAGAGTTACCTGTGCATATCGAACTGTTTCGACAGCAGCTTTACAAGTTGTAGCTGCCAGTATTCCCATTGACCTCCTCGTTATAGAGAGAAAACTTTGGCATGAAAGGGGTGCGACTATATCTGCTGAAGAAAAGAAAGCCTTGAGGAACCAACTGTTACTAGACTGGCAAGACCGATGGGATGGCACAACCGATGTTGGCCAATGGACAAAAACGCTAATACCCGACATAGGAAACTGGCTTAAATGTAGACATCGGCAGGTAGATTACTATCTGTCGCAGATCCTGACAGGTCATGGAAGATTCGGCGTAAACACCATGAAGATGGGAAAGACGCAGGGAGATGGTTGTCCGTACTGTTCTGAAAGGGATACAGTAGAACACACTTTTTTCTACTGTGTTCGATGGGAAGAAGAACGAAGGAAAGCCTGCCAACAACTTGGCTGACGATTCACGCCAGGGAATCTGGTTCAGATTATGTTGGAGAGCCCGCTTGCCTGGAACACAGTAAAGGCAATGGCGACAAGCATTACGGGGATGAAGGAGAAAGAAGAGAAAGGAAGAACTTAATAATATACATCACTCCATTCTGAAGTCATGCCGACAAGCAGATCCAGAATGGGCTGAGTGAAGAGGGCAGGGGATTTTAGTTGGTGGATATCCAACTCCCACACACAGTAGTGTCTTTAAAAGATTTTCTCCCGTCATAACAAAAAAAACAACTACTACTGCTACCACTACTACTACTACTACTACTACTACTACTACTACTAATAATAATAATAATAATAATGGGCTGAGTGGCTCGGACTGTTGAGGCGCTGGCCTTCTGAACCCAGCTTGGCAGGTTCGATCCTGGCTCAGTCTGGTGGTATTTCTAGGTGCTCAAATACGTCAGCCTCGTTCGGTAGATTTACTGGCACGTAAAAGAACTCCTGCGGGACTAAATTCCGGCACATCGGCCTATACAAAAACCGTAAAAGTAGTTAGTGGGACTTAAAGCATATAACATTATTCATAATAATCATATGGCCTCAGATTCTGTAAGCAGGCATTTTGATTTGATGTCATTAGACAGCACATTAGGCTTAAATTTACTCCATTAAATGACGGCAGTAATGGAACTCTACTTAAGAAAGTATCTCTGGACTGTAATGTTTTTTAGAGGTAAACACCGAATTTGTCTCCTGATATCTTTTTATTTCTCCATGGCGACATCGCACAACACGGAGTGTCGAACGGGCATTTTTTCTGCCCTTATGAAATCCTTCCTACTACCTCTACGATGTTTGAGCCTCAACAGTCGGAATTGGAAGCCGACACTTCTCATTACTGAACCATAAAAGGAAACTAAATCCAATACTGAAGATTTGCAAGCCCAAAGGTATTCGAAAAATATTCTTTTCCATTCAGAGAATCAACACTTTCTAGGCATACGACACGTCGGACATGAGCTTACACTAGCCACCGAGCAGACAGTTTTTACGTGAAATCCGAACTGCAGGACTGCTTAAACCGATTTAGACTCGGTTTAGATGCGAACGTAATGCGATAGTTTTATTCTGCCAATTATTTTATAGCGGACTGGTCCAACTCGTTGGCTGTATGGTCAGCGATGAGGCCTTTAGTTCAGAGGGTCCCGGGTTCGGTTCGTGGCAGGGTCGTGGATTTTACTCGCATGTGATTAATTATCCTGGCTCGGGGATTGGGTGTTTGTGTCTGTCCCAACATTTCCCTCTTTATATTCAGACAATGCACTACACTACCAACCATCACAGAAAAACACAAGAAGGGCATTCGGCCGTAAAATAGGGCCAGGTCCACATGCACGACACAGTTTGCCCCCGTGGCCCCACATATGTGGGAAAAGCGTTAGAAGAAGAATATTTCATAGCGGGCCGGTCTTGCCCGTGAGTGTTTCATCGCTTAAGGGGTGACCTACACTTATAACAACAAAAAATCATGTATATTTCACTTTTTTATTCCTCAGCAACAGAAAGTACTAAAGAATTGTAATTTGGTCTGCCAATCACACTACGCTTTGCCAATATTTTTGTGCATTTACAAGTCATATGGCGAAAGCATTTCATGAAATTAGGCACTTAAAATGGCGGCTGTAAATTGTACACTGTTCCACCGTTTCCCTAATATTTTACACAAATATAATTGTTTTTTCTAAAATTCTTTTTTCATTGTATTTACTAATGCAGTAGGTAGAGATGGGCCTAGAATCATTGGAATATATAAAGGAAAAATATTTTAATATTAGTTTATATTAAAGTGTAACTTTTTTGCAAGTTTTTTCAGAGATTAATTAAAAAACCGAAACTATGAAATGTACAGCAACAGTTCTAGGTCATGTTGTTCTTCCCTATAAGATACACATGTATACTAAATTTCACTTCATTATCTTGAAAACTCTGGCAGTTACTAAGAAAACGGATTTGATAATCCAAAGTTTCGGGAAACGTGCAACAAAGTTAATGTTTAGGAAAACGTCAGTGACAGTCCTGCACGTTTTTGGTCATAACTTCAAAAGTATGATAAATATCAACGACACTGTTGCAGTGATTTGAAGAGGAAGGATCAATAAACGTAGAAAAAAAATTGAAAATTGACAAACTTTTATCCTTATAGGTGTAGATCCCCCCTTAAGAAAACACCGCTTAGATGACAAAATTTCACTATCGCGTAATTGACATGGACAAATACGTGCACAAATGGCGTTTGTTCTCTTACAAATTAGTGGAGTTACTTCGCTTTAAGAGTACAATTCCGAAGAATTCTGGATTATTTTTACAGTTTTATATGTTTATTTCATTCTGGCATAAATTAGAAATTTTTTCACACGAAGTTTTGTTTCTTGAGCGACGATATATTTTGTATCCACAGGAACTTGCAACTGGTAACTCCTTACTGTGAGATTAAAATTACAACCGGAGGACCTTTTCTTGTTTTATTTTTTTTGCTAGGGGCTTTACGTCGCACCGACACAGATAGGTCTTATGGCGACGATGGGATAGGAAAGGCCTAGGAGTTGGAAGGAAGCGGCCGTGGCCTTAATTAAGGTACAGCCCCAGCATTTGCCTGGTGTGAAAATGGGAAACCACGGAAAACCATCTTCAGGGCTGCCGATAGTGGGATTCGAACCTACTATCTCCCGGATGCAAGCTCACAGCCGCGCGCCTCTACGCGTACGGCCAACTCGCCCGGTTTTTCTTGTTTTAAAATATTTATTTAATGCATTACTTTTTAAACAAAACTAACTAATTAAATACTAGAGTATACTATCACTCTCAGTAGGAATTGCAATTAGCTTTACGCTTCGATACAGATACAGTGAGTCAAAGTGAAACTCATACACCACTATAACTAGAATGTGTTTATGAATAGAAACGTGGACAATAATTTATGTTCGCATCTTATGTGTGGAATAATAGCCTAAAAGTATGTCTTGAATTATTAAGTCACCACAGGCTAGTTAACGTATACCTTAACTTGGCAAGACGAGTTGGCCGTTCGGTTAGGGGCGCGCAGCTGTGAGCTTGCATCCGGGAGAAAGTTGGTTCGAATCCTACTGTCGGCAGCCCTGAATATGGTTTTCCGTGGTTTCCCATTTTCACACCAGGTAAATGCTGGAGCTGTACCTTAATTAAGGCCACGGCCACTTGCTTCCCACTCCTAGCCCTTTCCTATCCCATCGTCGCCATAAGAACTGTCTGTGTCGGTGCGACGTAAAGCCACTAGCTTGGCAAGATACAACAGATTCTTTGTCTATGTGCTGCTGGGGCACGTCGAACTGAAACTCATACAGTCCTACATGGGCAGCTAATAGGGCAGTACAAATGCTGTATGTCTGTGTTTCGACACCACATTCAGTTTGTTGTGGAGAGCTGTGAAGTATAGACAAGTTCCGGTGCTATCATGGGACGTCAAAGAGGACAATCTTCGAAAGAAGAAAGGAAACTGATGCTTGTAATGATGATGCTTGTTTTTAAAAGGGGCCTAACACCGAGGTCATTGGCCCCTAATGGTATGATATGAGACGAAATGTCATGACAAATTAAAAGTCCAAAATCCTCCACTGACCAGAATTCAAAGCGTGAGGACGAAGAGTAAGAGGATGGATGGATGGATATTAATTTAAAACGGTCAGTGGAACCGACCCACAGTGCCTCACATACACAGAAGCTGGCACAAAACAATAGTATTACGGACCAAGGGACTGCTTCCATAGCACGATGCTGAATCGATTATGTTTGTAGTCGAAACGGGTCCAAAATCCAAATCAACGGTTCCTCATAATGGTACTTATCGTTAGGAAAGTAGAACCATGCTATTTGTCATTTGGCAGTGCTAATCAAAAGTAGCGTAGATTCGCAGTATTCCACACATTATGGTACTATTCACAGGTAGCGTAATGCACACATGTAACACAGACCTATGGTGTTTCGCACATTGCGGCGGTATTTCCAGGCAATGCAAACCTACAAACCTATGTCGTTCCTCACGTAAGTGGACTAACCACAGAGAGCCGAACTATCCCGTGGTATTCCTCACATAGTGGGAACTGAGCATAGGGAAGGCAGAACCATGGTGTCGCTCATTCCATGGTGTTACTCATATAGGGGTACGAATCACAGGTACTGTAAAACCCTCATCCTGATTCACACACTGTCGCTACTAATCACAAACCTAGTGCGTACCTAACATAGTGGTACTACGCGCAAGTAAATGCGACCCATGGTGCTCCCTGCGTGATGGTACTAATTACAAATAGTCTCATGGTTCTAATTTGATCATCCCTTGGTCGCCCCTTTTAGTCGCCTCTTACGATATGCAGGGGATACCACCCGTGTATTCCACGTGTGCGTCCCCCAACCGCAGGGGGTAGTGTGTTTGGTCCGCGAGAGGTATTTTATTTCCCTCAAGTCCGCCGGCAAGCCGGTTAGGACCCCCCTATCGGCCACCTAGGACGCGCCACGTGGGAGTATCACCTCTCCCCCTACTAGCTCATTAAGTACGGATATGGCTGCTGTATAATTGGCCAAAAGTACTCTAGACACCTCCACAGTCACCACCGGATGCATCGGAAAACCACCAAGAGTCTATTTATGTTCAGTCCTTGCAGCCATAAGAAAACACCAGATTTCTAAAAAAAGATGATCTTAATATGGCTTTATGTGATAAATGGAAGAAAATAGATCCTATCGTTTTGAGAAATGTTGGTACAATCTATGCCTAACCGTTTAAGAGCCGTGAAAAGTGCTAAAGGGTATCTTACAATATTGACTGTTAAAAACATTGTGTTATTACAGATTGCTCAGGAAATACTTGAAGATGTATGAGTTCTACTCTGACACGTTTCATGTATATTTAAGAATAGTGTGTTAATTTTTTTGGTATATATAAGAAATAGGAGTTGATTTACTTTGTATCTTAGTAGATGAATGTTTATTTGTTAAACCAGAACCAACACTAAAATAAAGTAATCGTTATATTTTCTCGTTGAATCCAAATAAACAAGCTTTTCTCTAGTGTATGAGTTTCATTTTGACTCACTGTAGGTCTTATGGCACCAATGGGATAGGAAAGGGGTAGGAGTGGGAAAGAAGTGGCCGTGGCCTTAATTAAGTTACATCCCCAGCATTTACCTTTTATGAAAATGGAACACCACGGAAAACCCATCTTCATGGCTGACGACAGTGGGGTTCGAACTCACTATCTCCCGAATGCAAAATCACAGCTGTGCGACACTAACCTCACGGCCAACTCGCTCGGTCCAATGGGAATTAAAACAGTAGGAACATCATACTGTACCACTATGTTGTTTTGTTATTGTTGTTGTTGATGATGGTGGTGGTGGTGGTGGTGGTGGTGGTGGTGGTAGTCGTGGTACGCTTCTACGGGAAACAAAGGAATCGCTGGAAGGAACAAATATGACACAAACAGGAAGGACTGAACATAAATAGACTCTTGGTGGTTTTCCGATGCATCCGGGCGTTATCCCGTTTCATTTAACCGATTATCTTCACGCTTGAACAAGCAAAACTACTCTAGTCCAAGCGAGGGATAGAGTACATTAGAACGAGTCCCATTTAATTTTCCGGAGTATAGGAGGCTGGGTATAAAGTGGACCACGTCCTTTTATATATTGTAGAGCTTGCAGACAATAGAAGCCTATAACATCATCTCATCCTGGAGTACTCCATATTCTCAAAACCTGCATTAGACACCCTTAAGTGTCCGAAATGGAAACCGAACCAACAAGAGGAGCAAATATTTCCTAATCCACGGACGACTCATTTCTACATTTCTCGGACTAAAAGGTGGTGAGTCTGGACTAGATAAAGTACCATTTCCGTACACTTGAAATTGTCCACGATAATCGAAATATCAACTCGAACTCACGCTCCTCTCCGTAGAATTGTACAGCTGTTGGAGTTGAAGGGCGCTACCAGGCAGGTATAGTCGATTGACAGCTTACAGCGTTCACCAACGTGGAACGCTCTTAAAGACAAATTTAAGCACTTCCTTAGCTACTTATCATATCAAACACGAAGTGGTTCCCAAGACAAGCGAGGTGAGAGTACCTTACACGTTGAATGCGAGGATAATAATGCATTTCGCTGCTCAGTTAAGAGAGAATACGCATCCCAGCAATTACTGCTCCAAGTTCTGAGTCTTATAGTTTAATGGAGTTACGTTGTAGATGTTACACAACGCAACTTAGTTATTCTGGCAGAAGGAGGATAATAAATCGTATAGTGGTATGGAATATAACTCGGCGTGGCTGGAGCTATAATATCTATCAGGATGAAGTGATTATGTATTGATAACTGAGCAAAAACTAGTCTTGAAGAATAGTGTGCAGGACTAAATGTGTTCTAAGATCTTGCTAATGCATTTAGATGAAGTGATTCTGCCATACGACGTAGGATTTATAAGTTTGATGACTTAGTGTGAAGTACTTTTCTAGGGATACTTTAAAATACCGATCCACAATCATCTTGAAGGATGTTCCTTTGGACGCCTTAAAACATTTGCCTGTGTTAATAAATCTGCAAGTTTTAATAATGTTATTTGCTTTACGTCCCACTAACTACATTTTGTGCGGTTTTCGGAGACGCCGAGATGTCGGTATTTAGACCCGCAGGAGTCGAGTGACAGCCTATAGGGTTCACTAACGTGGAACGTTCTTAAAAACAAACTTAAACACTTCCTTAGCTACTTAACATATCAAACGCAAAGTGGTTCCCAAGACAAGCGACGATAATAAAACATATGGTGGTATGGAATATAACTCGACGTGGCTGAAGCTATAACATCCATCAGGATGAAGTGATTATGTATTGTTAACTGAGAAAGAAAGAGTATTGAGGAATAGTGTTCAGGACTAAATGTGTTCTAAGATCTTGCTAATGCATTTAGATGAAGTGATTCTGCCATACGACGTAGGATTTATAAGTTTGATGACTTAGTGTGAAGTACTTTTCTAGGGATACTTTAAAATACCGATCCACAATCACCTTGAAGGAGGCTGGTGTATTTGAACCCTTTCAAATACTACCGGACTGAGCCAGAATCGAACCTGCCAAGTTGCGGTCAGAAGGCCAGCGCCTCAACTATCTCAGCCACTCAGCCCGGTTTTGCAAGTTCTATCGTTGGAAGCTATCACTTGCAAATTGTTAGTGTTGGTGGTGGTTCTACGATTCCTGATAGTGGGATTTTAATCCCCTGCTATACTCAAATGTATTTTCTGAAACTAGTACACCATCTTCGTAAAGACCTTTCAAAGCAGGAGCACAACTTACAGGACAGGTTTTCTTGGCGCACTTGGAATATGTATATTATCTATGTTAAACAAAATATAGAAGATATTTCTACTTTAACGTATAGCTCAGAATCATGGGCGTTGGGAGACCAACAGAAGAGCAGACTCCTGACCAAAGAGTGGAGGAGGAAAAACAAGTGTGCGCATTCAACTACCTGTATGGCCTCGAAAACGCTCAATATTCAGATACAGGCATCAGAACTGTGTTGGTTTGGTCATGTATCAGACATCTCGACAGGTACGAGAAGCAGGCTATGAAGACACAAAACTCAGGAGTAAACCGTGAACCAGATGCATGGGTGATCACCATCAAGGAAGTGCTATTCGCACGAGGAACGGAATGGCAATAACCCCGACCCAAGTGCATGACAAAAAGACTTGATGTGCCCTTCGCCAAACCTCTACACCGCAAGATGGAAAAGGATCCGCCGGGCTGAGCAGCTAAGCCACTAAAGCGCAAACTCGGCTTAGTCAGTCAGTATTTGAAGGTGCTTAAATACGTCACTCTCGTGCCAGTAGATTCATTGGCATGTAAAAGAACTCCTGCGGGGCAAAGCTCTGACACATCTCTTTTTTTTTTTTTTTCTAGGGGCTTCACGTCGCACCGACACAGACAGGTCTTATGGCGACGATGGGATGGGAAAGGCCTAGGAGTTGGAAGAAAGCGGCCGTGGCCTTAATTAAGGTACAGCCCCAGCATTTGCCTGGTGCGAAAATGGGAAACCACGGAAAACCATCTTCAGGGCTGCCGATAGGGGGATTCGAACCTACTATCTCCCGGATGCAAGCTCACAGCCGCGCGCCTCTACGCGCACGGCCAACTCGCCCGGTCTGTCACATCTGCGTCTATGAAAACCGTGAAGTAGTTAGTGGGACATAAAACCAAGAACATTATGGAAAATTATCAAGTAAGTAAGTAAGTACGTAAGTAAGTTAATGAGTTAGTTTAATGTAGTTACTTGGTAATCATTCCTCGTATCCGAAGTGTCAAGAAAATCTCATGACAGGGATGAAATCGGTGGCAATCAGAGATCTGAGGTTGAAACACTGGTGCTACCTGACAATCCTGACAAGTGCTTTGCCGCTTTTTATTGTTATTCTTTGTGACCCAGGTAAATATTTCGGGAATTGATATAAGTGAAGGACCTCATAATTGATATTGATATTATCAAAATTCACTTTGAAATTTTGGTAAAATCATCGACGTCCCGTAGGAAACTCACCTACCAAAAATTAGCAGCGAGTATTAACAGGAAGGTTTCGACGGCGAACCTCGAAGTAACGTTACATGACAATGGTGAGGGGAGAAATACTGTCCCGCAGCACATGTATTATAAAACGAAACTTCCTTGGGATAGTTTGTGCAATACTGAACCTTAGATGACGAAACCTTTCTGGTCAGACTTGTAAGCTGAAATATTATCACATACCTAGAGGCTTTTTCTAGGCGCAACGAAGATATGTCGTATGAAAGCAGTGAATAAGCAGCCAGATACTCGAATGAGTGGAAAGGCGAACGCTTGATGACAGCATGAGTGGGTATGCATGTGTTTCGTCAACAATCAGGGCTGCAGAAACATAACTCCACCATCCCCTGCAGTTATGCTACTGCACTATGTCTCTCAGGATTCCGGTTTCGATTTAGGAATCTTCCAGTTAATTCTTGCCGCTAATTTGTGGTATTCCCATAGGACGTAAGATGATTTTAGAAAAAATCAAGGCAGATCTTGATATGATTTCAATGATAGATCCCTTTTGAGTAAAATTTAATACTAAGATGTATCTAAGACCATTGTAAGTAAACGACAAGATGGCATCTTATTTTAAATCCTGAGATGTCTACCCGAGTCACAGATAGTAATTGGTTAGACTTTGTCTTCCAACGCGGCAACTGTGTGCTCGGTTCACTCGGAAGGACATTGGTTTGATTCCTCAGCAGGACGCACTCAAATTTACAATCGAGATATCCACTTTTGGAGAGGTACATTGCCCTAACATTCGCTCACATTACACTAAAAATGAATATCAGGTCAATTCCTGGGGTCTAAAAATGGCCAGGCATGGAGAAAACCACATACTCTGTCTCTTAGCACTGAGGTCAAAAACTGTGGAAGACTTTAATTTCCGTTCCTGCTGCAAGAAACTCCACAGGCTGTACGGATATTTTTCTTCCTTGATAATAATAATAATAATAATAATAATAATAATAATAATAATAATAATAACAATAATAATCATGATAATAATAATAATAATAATAATAATAATAATAATCATCATAATTGTTTACTTCTTTATTTCTTTCTTAATCCGTTTACCCTTCAGGATTGGTTTTCCCTCGGACTCAGCCAGGGATCTCACATCCACCACCTTGGAGCGTGAGACCTTGGGTCGGGGGATACAACTGGGAGGAGGATCGGTACCTCACTCAGTCAGCCTCACCTGCTATGCTGGACAAGGGCCTTGTTGGGGGACGGGAAGACTGGAAGGGATAGACAAGGAAGAGGGAAGGGAGCGTCCGTCGTCTTAACTTAGGTACCAACGTGGCATTTTACCTGGAGGAGAAATGGGAAACCACGGCAGACCACTTCGAGGATAGCTGAGATGGGAGTCGAACCCCTCTCTACGCAGTGAACCTTCCGAGGCTGAGTGGATCCCGCTCCAGCTCTCCTACCACTTTTCAAATTTCGTGACAGGGCTGGGAATCGAACCCGGGCCTCCGGGTGGTGGCGGCCAATCACACTAACCACTAAACCACAGAGGTGGATGATAATAATAATAATAATAATAATAATAATAATAATAATAATAATAATAATAATAATAATAATAATAATAATGCAATAACTCACTAAACGTATCTTCAGATACTGTTACTTTTAAATGCACCATATTGCTAGGTATTACCTCCTAAAGGAATCCAAACGAGGCCAATAATTTACTGACAGCGTCCTTCAAATTCTAGTGCTGTTAAGTGTTAACCAACAGAATCGGATTTCTACCTTATAACCTTCAGTGTGTAATAAACTGCGCTACCCAACTGGTAAAGGTGTAGCATGATTACGGTCTTTATGAATTTTTCTTTAGTAAATTCAAAAGTTGTTGGAGACTGTTTTCTTCATTTCTCAGTGAAAACCATTCATTTCCTTCTCCCTTTCAGAGTTAAGAGACGCCTGTATCATAAAAGCTCAAACTGAACATTATAGAGCAATTTGGGTGTAGAAAGATCCACGGTGATTTGAAACAATTACTTCAACGTAAGACCGAACTTCATCGTGAACCAAAAGGCTCAAACAGAAGACATGAAAGTCTTAATGCCTTATTTTCCTTTTCCGTTCCCACACAAACTTTCAGTTATTATAAGTTCCCTTACTACGAGTATTTGTAGGTGCACGTATTCAGTTTCAGAATCTGAATTAATTCATAAAATCTGTGCGGTGTCCTGAGAATCGCACTGAGCGGATCAAGTCAAAACATAACTCAAGTGTTCAATTTTTTAAATATAAATTACCTGCTGTGTATTTTATACTGATCTTGAAGTTACCCAAATGGCTCAAACAAATTTGTTTCCTTAATTGTAATCATTTTCTCACCACTGTGTGTGATGTA
Organism: Anabrus simplex; assembly: GCF_040414725.1. Classification (NCBI taxonomy): domain Eukaryota; kingdom Metazoa; phylum Arthropoda; class Insecta; order Orthoptera; family Tettigoniidae; genus Anabrus; species Anabrus simplex. Next base: position 286,683,936 of record NC_090269.1, read on the forward strand.
AGGAAAATTTTCCACTTCATTAAATAGTTGGTCAGTTAAACTTCACATTGGGAAGTACAAATAATAATAATAATAATAATAATAATAATAATAATAATAATAATAATAATAATAATAATAATATAGCATTTCTGACCACCAGATTGCATGTCAAAAGCCTGGATTCAATTTCAAATCTCGTCGCAGTGTTAACTTGGAGTAAGGGCATATGACGTAGTTGATGGTGATTCGTTGGCCGGATGGAGACGTAAAACCATGATCCATTCGACAGCAATAGGCTATGTACCGACACCGAGCTTCATTCTCTCCTTACCTTTACTAACATCTCACATCAAGACGTGCACCATGAGAGCAGATCATGTCCTCAAACATCCCGACACTAAAGGCCATAGTCCTACGATTAATACGCGTAGAAGAGGCCTCGCCTAGACTTAGTCCACACCGTGACCATTTTTTAGTGCCATCAATTAGGAAAGCGCTGAACTCCATCCTAATACCATTATTCTTCGTTCTGTTATTTAGCTTGCTAATAGGATACATTTTGTACGTCGATTTCAGAACCACCTAGGACCTAGCACTCGAACGTTTAGGAGAGCTGGCACACCTCATTTTCATTCATTGTCAGCAACTGCTCCCAATCAGCAGCCTCCGCGATTGTATGCGTAGTCGCCTTCTAAAGTCTTATTGGAGTAATTATTTTTCAAAATGAAATCGTGGCGTGATCGAGCATAACAACCTTTCCCTTTTTTAAGGGTGGCTTTTAATTTTTGTAACAACTACAGGGATTAGAAACTTGCAAAATATTGTTAGTTGTAAGAAAGGTGCAGTAATATACAAAGAAGTGTGGAAGGTAGGTGGGGGGGGGGGGAGAATAACTGGGAAACGCGTATGAACGTTTAAATTGACCACACACGTAAAACAAACCATGAAATCGTATACAAATGTGTACTCTGAGTCATATGGGTGTAACTGAGAAATGTATTGCTGATTACACTTGTACACGTTTATTATTGCATGCGGATAATCAGGAGCCCTACTCCGACCTTTGACCGAACGCAGCCTTCAGTGCAATGTCGGGAGACTACATGCCTTCTTAACTATGGCCTACAATTCCAGAAAAAATGTGTGTGAAACCTGACGCCGACTGTGAAAGCCTAAGCAGTTGTACCAAATTATTAGTAGAGTTTCGGTTTGTCCGCCAGTTGGGAGTGTAAACTGGAAATTGACCAACAGTAAGACTAAGTCGAATCTAGGGCCATGCGATTATTATTATTATTATTATTATTATTATTATTATTATTATTATTATTATTATTATTATTATTATTATTATTATTATTATTATTATCCTGTTTTATCCCAACTTATTTGGATTTGAGCATCTTTGCAGGTGGCATGAATTTGAAATCTACGATAGAGCTTGTCGAGTTGCAATTGAAGTCTTTGCACTTGGCGTTCCCCAATCAGCACAAAAATATCGTAAATTTATTGAGCACTCAAGAAAATGGGTCAGATCGCTTTAATTCTCTACAGACCTTAAGAACAAGTGCTCGTAGTCAGAGACAATAATACGCTTCTGACCAATCGATTAAATGTGTCTTAGGGTATAATGTAAAGGTAGCAGTAGTTCTTAAGAGTTAGGTCAAAAGAATTACCAAGTAGTATCTTTTCGAAGGCGATCCATGTCTTCATTATAGGAGCAGCTATCTTAATGGGCCATTAGCCAACATAAACTTGATACTCAGTGAATAGCAAGGAAATAATCTCTGTATACCTACTTCAGCTCGTTATAGTAATACTTCGACAAATAAGCAACGAACACTGCTCGTTTGGAGCAATCCCGTATTGAAAAGCTAGAATTAATAAGTAAACTGCTGGCTGTGTATTTAATGAAGCCGAAGTGACTGTATCATTATGCAGTAGTAACTTAAGTTTGCGTGAGCAGAGTTTGGATTGAATCAGCAGCACGCTTATTGGTTTGGTATTAGAAGCTGTTCACCTGAATAGCATACAAAATTATTATATACATACAGCATATACTTCAAAACAGTCTTATTTTCGTGTGCCATTGCATTTAACTCGAGAACGATCTGCAGCGGCTAAAAGAAATAACAAGACAAAAAAAGGAAGGAGAGAGATAGAGCTGAAGAAAACATTTCTGGCTCTTATATGATTACTAATAGGGTCTACATCAACATCAGTGGGAGAAAAAAAGAGGCTAAGGAATAATGAAGGGAGAAAGTTAGATATAACGTTAGACTCCTGTTAGAGTTAATTTGTTTTGTCTACTATTATGTACGACTCTTCGTGATTTCAAGGAAGACATGGGACGAGTTGGAGATTGGAAGGTAAGGGGATGGGACAGGGGGTTTGTTGTAGCAGCTTGTTGAAGACTTTGAGGAGGAGGGAGTGGGGGTTTGTCGTCAGCCACCCAAGCAACAAACTGAAGATAGAGAGAAGAAACGTGGAGAGTGTAGAGCAATTGAAAAGTAGTAGGGTGAAACGAAAAAAAAAGATGAAGGAAACTTCAGTATGTCATTAAAAATACAAATAGAAATGAGAATAAAGAAGGAAGATACTTAATAATGAGTCCGCGTCGCATATGTACCGCTGTGAGGAACGAAGACTAAGAACTTCCATTCAATTGTCATTAGACAATCAGATACTCCCGATTATACAGGTTAATTACAACCGAAGAAAGAACGGTTAATTGAAAAACAAGGATAATATAATATACAAATCCTTTAATCCTGAATAAATATTGTTATATGTTTAACATCTCTCCAAATTTTGTAGACTGTAGGAGAGACTGGCGTATTGGAATGTTGTCCCGCAGGAGCTCTTCAATGTGCCAGAACCTAATACTACGGTGCAGTCATAATTATAAACCTTCAAAGGCATCTACCTAATCAAAGATCAAACCGAAGAACTACGACTAACCGACTGCGCCTATGAGTTTGGCCCTGCCTGATAATTATACAATGAATTCTTGCTAGCTAGGCCCATAGTGAAGAGATTCGTGGGTATTAATGGGTTCACGAACGCAAGAGATACTTGACAGGAGACTGCAGGATAGCAGTGTTTATTCGTCCGTCAATCTTTCATATCGCAACTATATAATCTTCCCTGCTAGCAAATTTTTTTTAAAAAAGAGGACAGTGATATTTTTTAAGTATATTCCCTTATAAGAAAGTTTCAAGACCGAATTCTTATATTTGCGAATTACAATTATCTGGAAAACGATTTCGACTTTTTTTGTAAATCTTATGCATATCCAAACTGTAAAGGTAAGACTGGATTTGCAGCTCGAATTAATATCAGTAAACATGTGTGATTGTAACCCACCTGGTGGCCTTGATGGTTAAGGTGCGAAACCGTGGTTACCTGGTTCGAGTTCCTTTGGTCGGAAAAAATTCACCGTCAGAATGTTGGCCGGTAGGGTAGGAGAGGTGGTGGTGTACGATTTCTAATCCTAGATTGCGTGAAGAAAGCCTGGATTCAATTCTTAACTTCTCCGTAGTGTTCCTATCGAGTGAGGGTGTATGACGCTGTTGATGGAGACGTTAAGCCATGAGAAGACACCTTAGTGCTATTCGACAGGTGAAGGCTGTGCCCCGACACCGGGTTTCACCCTCTCCTTCCCTACTATCACGCATCGTTAAATGTTCTGTTTGGTCAATTCTGCTTTATGGGATTGTAGCTCGGACACTGAAATCTTTCACCATAAAAAATGCTAGAAGCTCTGGGAACGTGGTTTCACAGAAAAATTCTAAAAGTCTTCTGGATAGAGCATGTCACTAATGAAAAGATATTGCAGAGAGCACCATCAAGTGCAGCAAAATTGCGTACCTTGGGCATGTATAAAGTAGTGACAGATGTACATTATTGCACGTCATTTTAAACGGTAAAACTAAAGGCCAATGAGAAATGGGCAGAGAAAGAACGTCATGTCTCATGATTTCAAGACTGGACGGAAATAAGAACCGTCGAGCAACTTTACCGTGTTGCTGAAGATAGAAGAACACTATCCATACTGATCGCCAACGGCCGGGTGACTGGGCACGGCATGTAGAAGAAGAAGAATTTTCACAACCTGACGATAGAGCGAAGACTCTGAAATGCATAGTGGAGTAAATTATTTAACAAAACTTGTAACAGTTTTTATTATTTCATTAAGGCATATCTAAATATGGGGCTGCCTGGCCGAGACGGTAAAGGCGTGCTCGGTTCGCCCGGAAGGACGTGGGTTCTAATCCCCGTCAGGAAGTCGTAAAATTTAAGAAACAAGATTTCCACTTCCGGAGATGCATATGGTCCTGAGGTTCACTCATCCTACATCAAAAATGAGTACCAGGTTAATTCCTGGGGGCAAAGGCGGCCGGGCGTAGAGCTTACCACCCTACCCCATCACGAGCCGAGTTAACAATGGTGGAAGTCTTTACCTTCCACTCCTCCAAGGGCCTTCATGGCATGCACGGAGGTGACTTTGCTTTTATATCTAAATATACTGATGGATAGATAGATGAACAGATGATAACAGTCAGGAGAACTCCAGTATTACATCTAATCCGAACCCACATGGACGTCATCTTTATTTCAAAAATTTATACGTATTGGCCCGGAATGGAACCGCGACAGACTTGCTGAGAAGACAGTGAGTATGCAACTCGGCCGACACACCCATACATAATATTTTTTTCCTAGAAACAAAAAGGGACTTTGTTTACGTGTTACACTTAACGAGTGAATCCATGAGAAATTTAAACTTAATATAATTCCTCCGTTATCGAGCTAATTAGATGATGCTCGTCTGTCTAATATAACTACATAAAATAACAAATAAATGAATCTATTGCTTCTTAAATACAATAATGAATTAATCTTATTATTACCGGCCTTCCTCACCCCCCCCCCCAATTTACTAAGGTTGGTTCTTGATGTGGATGTGGCACATTTTAACGTTCGGATGCCCTTACTGACGTAAACCCGATACAGAGCGATGTATCCACTAATGCGTGTCCTTTGGTCGTTAGTAGTATTGTGTGGTGTTTGTTGATGAAGAAAGGTGTATTAAGACGAACACAAACAACGCGTCCCCAGACCACGGAAATTAACCACTAGCAATAAAACCTGCGGCCTGTCCGGAAATCGAATCCGAAGCCCTCTGATCTGAACGCCAGTACGCTGAACATTCAACCAAGGAGCTGGACACATAAATGAATTAATATCTGCGTAGACATTAATAATAATAATAATAATAATAATAATAATAATAATAATAATAATAATAATAATAATAATAATAATAATAATAATAATAATAATAATAATAATAATAATAATACCAAATTCACTCAAATTGTACGTATATGCTATCGACTGTAATGCGCAATTCAAATTTTAAAGACTTAAAAAAATATGTCTAATTGCAGCTTTTTGTAAAACAACAAGTGCGACATTTAATTTCAGTGCATGAAACAACCTGTCCATTTATGGACTTCTCAGTATTTCAATACAGGTAGGTTAATATTTCTTATTACACTTGCATGCCAAAAGTCATGGGGTAGGGTGCTAGTATCGTGTACGCCCTTCTCTAGCTCGTCAAAATACAGCAACATTTCGTGGCATCAATTCTACAAGTAGAAGAAACACTTGTGGAGGGGTCCTGGCCCATGCCATTTTGACAGCTACCTGCAGCTTAATGGACAGGCTTCATATCAGTCGAACTGAGTGGGTTCAGCAGTCGTTAAATCTCTCCAGAACGCTCCCCGAACCGGTGACACGGTGCATTAACCTGCTGGAATATCTCATCGTAGTAGAGGGAAGTGAAGTCGATGAAGGGATACAAGTGGTCACCAAGCAGTCCAACGTAGCAGTCACTGGTCAATGACCTGTTCAGGTGGATCAGCGGATCCGCACCAGGTCACGTGAATACAATCCACACCATTATGGAGCTACCACCAGCCTGAACGGTGCTTTGATTATAACTGGAGTTCATGGCTTCATGGGGCCTGTGTATTATTCGAACCCCACCATCAGCCCGAAACAACTGAAACATCGACTTATCGGACCAAGATCCACGTCGCCAGTCCTCCAGGGTCCAATCAGCAACACTATGCGCCCAGTGGAGACCCTGTGTCTAGTGTTGTGGAGAAAACAAAGGTACTCTGGTAGGTCTTCTGTTCCCATATCTCACTGACGTTAAAGAACGCTCAGTCTTCAATCATCATTCACTACTGATCAGCATTTAGGGCAATCGCCCAGGTGGGAGATTCCCTATCTGTTGCTTTCCTAGCCTTTTATTGAATGATTTCAAAGAAATTACGCTTCGTATAAAGGAATATTTGCCCCAGTTTGTCTTGAATTCCAACTTTATCTTCATACTGTGATCTTTCCTACTTTTAAAGACACAACTCAGACATATTCGTCTACTAATGTCATTCCACGCCATCTCTCCACTGACAGCTCGGAACATACCACTTAGTCGAGCAGCTCGTCTTCTTTCTCCCAAGTCTTCCCAGCTCAAACTTTGCAAAAATTTTGTAACGCTATTCATTTGTCGGAAATCACCCAGAAGAAATCGAACTGCTTTTCTTTGGATTTTTTTCCAGTTCTTGAATCAAGTAAGCCTGGTAAGGGTCCCATACACACCGAGCTCGATAGCTGCAGTCCCTTAAGTGCGGTCAGTATCCAGTATTCGGGAGATAGTAGGTTCGTACCCACTGTCGGCAGCCCTGAAGATGGTTTTCCGTGGTTTCCCATTTTCACACCAGACAGATGCTGGGACTGTACCTTAATTAAGGCCACGGCCGCTTCCTTCCCACTCCTAGCCCTTCCCCGCCCCATCGTCGCCATAAGACCTGTCTGTGTCGGTGCGACGTAAAGTAAGTAGCAAAAAAAAAAAAAAAAAAAAGGTCCCATACACTGGAAACATACTCTATTTGGGGTCTTACCAGAGATTTGTATGCCCTCTCTTTTACATCCTTACTACAACCCCTAAACACCCTCATAACCATGTGCAGAGATCGGTACCATTTATTTACAACCCCATCAAGTCACTCACTTGTCTAGTCCAATTGCACTCATTTTTACCAGTAATCCCCCATGATCCACCCTATCAAATGCTTTAGACAATCCAATCGCGATACAGTCCATTTGACCGACTGAATCCAAGATGTCTGCTATATCTTTCTGGAATCCTACAAGCTGAGCTTCAGTGGAATAACCTTTCCTAAACCCGAACTGCCTTCTATCGAATCAGTTATTAATTTCACATATATGTCTAATACAATCAGAAAGATTGCTTTCCCAAAGTTTACATGCAATGCATGTCAAACTGACTGGTCTGTAATTTTCAGCTTTATATCTGTCACCCTTTCCTTTATACACAGGGGCTACTATAGCAACTCTTCATTCGTTTGGTATAACTCCAACAAGAAAACAATAATCAAACAAATACTTCCGATGTGGTACTACATATATCCTAACCCATTGTCTTTAGTATATCCCCAGGAAGCTTTTCTAATTTTCAACTTTTGTATCTTATTGTAAATGTCGTCGTTATTATAGGTAAATGTTAATACTTCTTTAGCATTTGTCACTTCCTCTATGTAGACATTATCTTTGTAACTAACAATCTTTACATACTGCGAAGTGAATAATTCTGCCTTTTGAAGATCCTCACATACACACTCCCCTTATTTATTAATGATTGCCTGGAATGGCCTTTTTTCACTAACATTTGAATGACTGCCAATTATGGTTGCCACAATGTTATCCTTAGCCGATTTCTTTTCCAGATTCAGTTTCCCATCAAGTTCCTTCAATTTCTCCTTACTTCCACAACCATTTTTAACTCTATTTCTTTCCAAACGTATTAGTCTCTTTACTTCTCTGTTACAATTTAGTGGGTCTTTACCCTTCCTTACCACTTTTAAATGTACAAACCTGTTTTCACATTCCTCAACAGATGCCTTAAACCCATCCCAGAATGTATTTACATTTTTATTCATAGTTTTCCACTGATCATAGTTTATATTTTAAAAACTCCCTCATGCTTGTTTTATCAGCCATATGGTACTGCCTAACAGTCCTGATTTTAAGACCTTCCCTTCTATCACATTTATATTTAACTACGACATAAACAGCTTCGTGATCACTAATACCACCCATTACTTCGGTTTCTCTATAGAGCGCATCTGGTTTTACCAGCACCACGTCAAGAATATTCTTCGCCCTAGTTGGTTCCATCACTTTCAGACTCCGCTGTCCTTCCCATATTATCTTACTTGCAATTGGTTTGGTCATGCTCCTTGTCGTTCGCATTACCTTCCCAATTTACATTTAGTAAATCACGTTCCTTTCCACATCGTTTCCCACATAGCTGATTAACTTATCAAATAATTCCGAATCAGCGTCAGCGCTACCCTTTCCCGGTCTGTACACGCCACAGATATCAAGTTTCTTATTAACTTTAGATATGAGCCTTACAACTAGTATTTATTTATCTTTAACATTTTCGTAACGTACAAATTCTTCTTTCAACAGAATGTATACTCCCCCTCCTTCCATTCCTATCCTATCTCTACGATACTCACTCCAGTTCCATGAGAAAATTTCTTAATCCATTGTATCATTCCTCATCCATGATTCAACTCCTATTACAATAACTGGTAAGTATATATCTATTAAATTACTTAATTATATTCCTTTTTTTACAATACTTCTATTGTTCGATATTAACATCCCTACTTGACTTCCAGATCCATGTGCCCTTATCACCCATTCCTAGACCACCCCGTTTCCTAGAATGTACCTCTCTATAAGACTTCTAAACAAATTTCCTAACTTATACGTACCACTGCGGTTTAAGTGAAGGCCATCTGATCGCAGATCCCTATCTCCTACCCACCAATTAGGATACAGAAATCTCACTCGCAGTTTCCCACATACCCACTCCATAGTCTCATTTAAATCCCTTTTTTTTTTTTTGCTAGGGGCTTTACGTCGCACCGACACAGATAGGTCTTATGGCGACGATGGGATAGGAAAGGCCTAGGAGTTGGAAGGAAGCGGCCGTGGCCTTAATTAAGGTACAGCCCCAGCATTTGCCTGGTGTGAAAATGGGAAACCACGGAAAACCATCTTCAGGGCTGCCGATAGTGGGATTCGAACCTACTATCTCCCGGATGCAAGCTCACAGCCGCGCGCCTCTACGCGCACGGCCAACTCGCCCGGTATTTAAATCCCTAATCACAATCCAGTCAGTATTCCTCCTACACAGTATTCCAATGAAAACAATCTCCGCTTCCTTAAACTTCACCCATGCTGGATTTAGCAGATCCCACACATCCCTAACTATGTTGGTACTTATATCTGCTTACCTTACGTTGTTCATACCAACGTGAAATACCACCATATTATCCTTTCCCTCCTCCTCCTCCTCCTCCTCCTCTTCCTCTTCTTTAGTATCTGCCTCAACCTAATTCCTGGGTAATACTATACCCTGTTTCCCTTTCCTCCAAGCACTTTCTCCACATATCAAACAACGGAATCCCCCATGACCAGTGCCTCAACTCTACCCACCTTATTTGATCCTCTCCCTCCCCCATGACGCTGTTCCGCCTTCTAATCTCGATATCCCTTTCTCCTACTTCCACACTTCTCAGCAACAGTTCCCTGTCCCTCATCTTCCTTCTGTTGTTCTACCTGAAGTGACCCGTATCGATTTCTCACAGATACCTGTCCTGAATTCTTATCCTGAATAGAGCCCTTAGTCTGCAATATCCTTCTCCTTAGAACATTCGACCACCTGTCTTCTAGAATTCCCCCCTTTCCTTCGCATTCCCCTTTTATACCTACTGTATCCTGTATATGGTTTGAGGGAGGTCTAACTTCCTTCCTGTCTTCTGAGGGAATCCTAATTACCTCCCTCAAACTCTCCGAACCTCCCTCATACTCCTTAATGCCTGGCCACACCCACAGTTCCTACACTTGCACTCCTTAGCCATTATTTACGGAAAATGAAAAGAAAAGAAAAAATAAATAACTTATTATGTACAAAAAAAGTGAAAGGAAAGATATAGTCTAGAACAGTACAAAAAATCACATGACAATAAGGTAATTAATATACTATTACACTACAATACTACTTAGTTCGTACTATATTTTTGTCCTACAACACCCTAACAGGATAAAAACTTCCGTTAATTACTGAATGCCGAAAGAAACACACAGGAATTACACAATTCTAACTGCAGTTTAACCTATCCTAATTACAACAGCAGAGTTCTAATGAGACAGTTTTTGCAGGTACTTCTACTATACTACACAAATATTTTACAATAGAATAAGCACGCTAATTTCTAATAAGACACTACAATACACTACAATAATATAATTTTAATCTACGTTGAGACGTGTCCTAATTACAATATGTTACTACTATGCACAAACAGAAATGAAAATTACAAGTTTGTAATTCGCAAGAACTACTCAGAGATTACCAACAAAGCTAAATGCGTAGACAGATTAATAGTACTGCACTGAGCTGCTGGATTTGTTCCTCGTACCTCATGAATGTGGATGTGATTTGTGCCACTGTGGCTTGCCTGTTACCACTGGCAATTCTAGCCAGACGCCGCTAATCGCCATCATCAAGTATCCATGGTCGGTCACTGCCCTGTTCTTTGTGTGTGGTAATGCCTTCCATGAGATATTCACGATACACTCGTGACACTGTCCATGGAGGAATGTTAAATATCCGCAGAACTTTGACAATGAAATGTTCTATCTATTTGTCCCTCACTGTCATGCCCCGTTCGAAAGACAATAATTCACGTCACCTTGCCATGACCACCACAGGCGGAGTTTGCACTCACTCTCGAGATGTCAGACCACACCTGATAGTTCTGGGCACTTGTATTTTGGCATATCAATGTACAACAACGGTTTTATGTTACGGTATTTATTTCCTCATTCCTGTACGAATTTTCAAAACCTATTCCTCTACCTCAGGATATCTTTATTTTTGTAGGTAGTTAACTTCCTTCTCGTCGCGTTAGAAGCAAATACCGCTGCCATTTGTTCCTTTCTGCTGCAGTAAGTCACTTTCCATGGGTTCCTGCGTAAAGTATTACCTTCAGTTTAAATCTCACTTTGTATCAAACCCCTCGCATTTGTCTTCCTTTCAAATTTATAAGTCACAGTGAAGTTTTTATTATATCAGCAATACCTACAAAAACACGGTATCGGTAGGAAATAAAGTACGAAAGCACGCGAAACATCAGAGCTGAAACAAGTCCAAAACTAGAAAGTTATGCATACTTTTCGAGTTTGCGTACGAAACTACGGTGCCATCGGGTCTAATGCACACTCAGATTTTGGAGACTAAACTGGGCTGAAATAGAGCACATTACATTCGTGTACAATAATAATAATAATAATAATAATAATAATAATAATAATAATCCCGAAAACCGTACTGTAAAAGTTATATAAGTAGAGCTCGGATTTCCATGACATGTAATAATATTATTCTGGCCTGCATCCTTACAAATTTAAGCTAAATTACACAAATTTACGGCTTTTCCGGGCATGATGAACATGATTTTTGGTCATAACAATGCATGATTGACTATATTTTACCATTCTCTATTTTATAATTTACTCGCATTTTAGTCCGCCTTTGTGGTGTAGTCGGTCTAGAAATCCAAGGATAACGGCCGAGAGGATTCGTCGTGCTGACCACACGACACCTCGTAATCTGCAGGTCTTCAGGCTGAGCAGCGGTCGCTTGGTAGGCCAAGGCCCTTCATGGGCTGTAGTACCATGGGTTTTTTGTGGTGTAGTGGTTAGTGTGATTAGCTGCCACCCCCGGAGGCCCGGGTTCGATTCCCGGCTCTGCCATGAAATTTGAAAAGTGGTACGAGGGCTGGAACAGGGTCCACTCAGCATCGGGAGATCAAAAGCCATCCTGGAATTGGTTTTCCGTGGTTTCCCCACTTCTCCCCCAGACAAATGCCGCGATGGTACTTAAGGCCACGGCCGCTTCCTTCCCTCTTCCTTGTCTATCCCTACCAATTTTCCCATCCCCCCGCAAGGCCCCTGTTCAGCATAGCAGGTGAGGTCGCCTGGGCGAGTTACTGGTCATCCTCCCCAGTTGTATACCCCGACCCAGAGTCAGCGGTAGAGGTGGCATCCCTCGCTGTGTCCGAGGGAAAAACCGATCCTGGAGGGTAAACATATAAAGAAGAAGAAGACTCACATTTCATCCAAAAGTGGTATAAAAGCTTACTTTTATTTATTTGAAATCCTTCGATTTTAGTCCTTTATTCGTCACTGAACAAGGCGCAAATAAAATAAAATAAATAAATAAATAAATAAATAAATAAATAAATAAATAAATAAATAAATAAATAAATAAATAAATAAATAAATAAATAAATATAGTTTTAGCCGTTCTCCAAGTATTATTTCCGATATACGGCCTCGTTGGAGGATCTACATTCCAACAGCTACACGAAGTTATTTTTAGTGAATGAGTGTTGATAGAATTTCTTCTGGCGGTCTTAAAACATGTGACAGAAACTCACCTCGTATCTGCTCCGTCAGGTGCTCCAGCGTAGCAGGTCCATTAAGATGCTTCAAGTTCTCTAGCAATGGGGAAGGCTCGCCACAGTATAAGGATACTTTTCCGACGGTAGAGCTGCTCACAGATAACAATCATCATCCATCGCATGTCATTTAAATCTCAAGCAATACCATTAGTTCAGAGTCGAGCCCGAACAATGACCTCAAGTCATTTCCTTCAGGTAATAATGAAATACATGTCCGCCTCTGTGGTGTAGTGGTTGGTGTGATTAGCTGCCATCCCCGGAGGCCCGGGTTCGATTCCACGAAATTTGAAAAAGTGGCACGAGGGCTGAAACGGGGTCCACTCAGCCTCAGGCGGTCAACTGAGTAGAGGTGGGTTCGATTCCCACCTCAGCCATCCTGGAAGTGGTTTTCCGTGGTTTCCCACTTCTCCTCCGGGCGAATGCCGGGATGGTACCTAACTTAAGGCTACGGCCGCTTCCTTCCCTCTACCCTGCCTATCCCTTCCAATCTTCCCATCCCCCACCGAGGCCCCTGTTCAGCATAGCAGGTGAGGCCACCTGGGTGAGGCACTGGTCATCCTCCCCAGTTGTATTCCCCGACCCAGAGTCTGAAGCTCCAGGATACTGCCTCTGAGGTGGTAGAGGTGGGATCCCTCGCTGAGTCCGAGGGAAAAGCCATCCCTGGAGGGCAAATAGGTGGAGAAGAAGAAGATGAACGAAATACAGTTTTTAATTTTCATATTGTGGAGCGTTTCTTCAAAAGCCAATAACAACATGATAATTATTTACGTGATATATAAATATGCCGGCCCAGTGGTGTAGAGGTAGCGTGCCTGCCTCTTACCCGGAGGCCCCAGATTCGATTCCCGGCCAGGTCAGATATTTTTACCTGGACCTGAGGGCTAGTTCGAGGTCCAGTCAACCTACATGATTATAATTGAGGAGCTCTCTGGTAAGTCAAGGATAACGGCCGAGAGGATTCGTCATGCTAACCACAGGACACCTCGTAATCTGCAGGCCTTCGGGATGAGCAGCGGTCGCTTGGTAGGCCAACGCCCTTCAAGGGCTGTAGTGCCATGTATTTGGTTTGGTTTAGATATATAAATATTTTGTCTAAACCTGAAAGGAATGAATACTTTTCAAAGCATCTCAAATGTTCAATCTGATATCTGGAATGCAGAAACGCCATTAAAAAGAATTCGCACCTATCAGGTGTAGACAAAAATATCTGTAAACTAATTTTCATGCAGTCGCCGGATTCTGAAAATATGCTCCTCAATTCTAGTACCCCCACCTCGTTGGAGGATCTACATGATTCTGTCATCAGTCTGAGGGTTGACTGGACCCTCAAAGAACTCCACCGTACTTTATCCGGATGTACGGAGACCCATAAAATCCATTGAAGTGTTTTGGTGAGGTTTGCTATGTTTGGGCAAAGTAAAGAAAGAGGTAGTTTACCACAAAGTAGCAGTTTTGACTCTGTGAAAATGATCATGCATTATGTCCAAAGGAACTGACTACTCGCGCTGATGTTTGCGATTATTCTTTTAAAGGAAAAGGCATCTACGAAACCATCCCCTACTAATACTAATCAATAGAAAGAAATGGACGACTTCAAACCCCTAGCAGAATTATAGCCTCTGTAAAAGCAGTGCCGTCTAATCGTGTTTACCTGCAGGGCCACTAATTAATTTCAGTGATTATTCGCGGGCCATATGCCTAATTCAACGAAATAAAATATACTATCAAAATGGCAAAAGAGGTTATAGCTAATTCTTTAAAGTTAATGTATATGGTATAATTGTGAGTTATGCAAAACTTAGTGTTAAAAGTGTAATAGGGCTTGCAAATGTACTCACCTAATGAGGAGTGTGGAAATTGTGTTTTGAAATTTATGATTACGGAAGCAAGACTAGTCACATTTTCTGCACTCACTATGATAATTAATGTTATTTTCTTTACGTCCCACTATCTACTTTTACGGTTTTCGGAGACGCGGAGGTGCCGAAATATAGTCTCGTAGGAGTTACTTTACGTGCCAGTAAATCTACCGACACGAGGCTGACGTATCTGAGGACCTTCAAATACCACCGGACTGAATCAAGATTGAACCTGCCAAGTTGGAGTAAGAAGGCCAGCGGCTCAATCGTCTGAGCCACTCAGCCCGGCGCACTTCCTTTGCTTTTTCGAAAGCATTTTTCATCTTTTGTTATACTATTGCACATGAAAAATCACTGCGAATGAATGAAACGCTGATGGAAAGTGGAGGTACAAGGCAGTAAAAAGGGTGTGGATCGTGGTATATAAGGGTTGAATGAGGTTCTTGACTGCTGACTTGGGTAGCCTTGCAACATTAACAATGAGCTCCATGATTTCATTACACTCTGGTATAGGTATCTACAGAATTTGCATGTTATTTCTCAAAGATTAACTGAGGGAATTACGCCTGCATAGTGAGTCTCTGTGAAACAATTTACTGTAATAATTAGAAACTTACCTTCCAAACTTCTGTTAAGGTGGGCTACAGAAAAAGCCTTGGCATGGCGGATGTGGTCTCTGGCCAATAATAAGGGAAGTACAGTAGAACTTGGTTACAGTGACATCACCTTAAGTGAAACCTCATCTATCTTGTTGTTGTCATTGTGGATGTTGTTTGGGTCATCAGTCTATAGGCTAGTTTGATGCAGCCTCCATGCCACCCTACCCGGTGAAAACCGTTTTATTTCTACGAATCTGCTACATTCTACATCTACTCTGATATAGACATGATATAGGCTTTTGGACGTATGCCGTGTCAAGGAAATAATGTGAAATTCTTTATGTTTCGCAGACAACTACAGTATGCTCTGCGTCATCAGAAGAAAATCTCGACCGTCCTCTAGAAAGGCTTCTAAAACAAAGAGCTTTGAATTTAGACGTTACCCAATAGAAGTGGAAATGGTTCGTTCACTCGTCACCAGATGGCTCCTCGGACGCGGTACAGCGCTAGCGTTCGAAGCGGAAGCTGACGAAACCATCAGAACCAGTCTGAGAGGGTCTAATATGTCTGTTATATTAATGCTTTGGTCTATCCCCACCGTCCTTACAGCCCACACCTCCCTCACAACCAACCTAATAATTCCTGGGTGTTTTAAGATGTGTCCTTGTCAAAGTTCTCCAAATTGTTCTCCTCTCTCCTGTTCGATTCACTATCCCTTAATTCGTGATTCGATCGACCCGTCTCATTTTTAGCATTTTTCTGTAACGCCACATTTCGAAAGCTTCTATTCTTTTTCTTTCTGAGCTAGTTATTGTCCATATTTCACTTCCATATATTGATACAATCCAGACATCTTTCTAATTCCTCTATCAGTGTTTGAAGTGAGCAAATTTCTTTTCTTGAGAAAGTCATTCCTTGTCTGATCTAGTCTGCATTCTATGTCATCCTTACTTCTGCCATAGTTAGCCGTTCTACTATCCAAGTATCAATATTAACCTACTTTCTTTAAGACTTCGACTATAAGTATTCTTTGGTACCAATATATTCTTCATAGTCAAAATATTTTTCAGCCTTGTTTGATACGACACACACATATGCGTCTAACTCGTATATTTTAAACTTCAGTCTGGACAGTAGCGGCGATTAGGGACGCGAGAGGGCGAAGTCGCCCCTCCCCTCCCCACACTTCGTGGAGAAAAATAATTTTTATTCCATTTTAGCCGCCTGAAAGTAGATATTACATATTCTAAATGTACAAACCCTGTTGTTTTTCAGCTAATTCTTTTCCTTTATGTCTTTAATAATTAAGAAAAATAATTAATAGAAATACGTACAAAATGTCGTTCGTCGCGGCTAACGGAATTTTACAGCGCCACAGTAAGTAGTAGGCCAATGGCCGTAGCCGTGTTGAAACACCGGATCCCGTGAGATCTCCGACATTAAGCAACATTGGGCGTGGTCAAAATTTGGATGGATTGCCACGCGCTGTTGGTAGGGGGTAAGGGAGTGGAGGAGCGGAAATGAACTGGCCACCCTACGGTACGTTAACTCCGTCTCAGGCACACCTCTGCGGAAATTTGGACCTGCCTTCGGGAAAAATACACTCCTACAGTAAGTAGTGGATACCCACGGAGCAATATGTAGAATGTTCTGTGACGAAGGGTAGCAGGGGTATATTTTTACCCAGGTCACTCGCTTGCCGAGCGCATTCGTTAGTCTGTCAGTCTCACTCAATGCAAGTTGCTTTACGTCGCACCGACACAGATAGGTCTTATGGCGACGATGGGAGAGGAAAGGGCTAGGAGTGGAAAGGAAGCGTCCGTGGCCTTAATTAAAGTACAGCCCCACCATTTGCTTGGTGTGAAAATGGGAAACCACGGAAAACCATCTTCAGGGCTGCCGACAGTGGGGTTCGAACCCACTATCTCCAGAATACTGGATACTAGCCGCAGTTAAACGACTTCAGCTATTGAGCTCGATAGTCTCACTCAATGTATCTGTTCAGTTCCATCTAGTGCCTGTTATTATGTTAGTGTGTAGTTGAATAATAAACGATTTTTGAATTGTGTAATCATGCCATAGTTCTATTCAATTGTAATAAATGCGTAGTTGTTCCTTTGGTGAAAGTTTTATTGGTTCGGTAGATGCAGAGTGGGTCTCGGCTACGGCTACGGCTGGTCCGACAGTTCTGCACTCCGACCGGTCAACCGGGCAGAGGAGGGGTCGTTACGGCTCTACCGTGGCTCTACGCCTCTGCATTCGGGAGACGAGACAGGGCAGAACGTCACGACTGGCCCTAACCGTCGGTTGTCCTGAGAATGGTTTTCCATTATCCTGCGCTAAAGCGAATGCCTTCTCCGTGGATCTTCTTCACTGTAACAAATCTCCCAGCCTGAGAGACGGCGTCACCGTCGAGGAGGACCGCCTCCCTCTTCAGGGGAGGAATGAAAACATTTTAGTAGTAGTTTTACTGTATGGTGCTATTATTACCACACGTAAGTTGATAGATTGTCAACCTTTACGTCCCTATCGAAATTCGCTCAGGGAGCATCAAAACTTCCAATTTTATGACTATTTTTTCAATGTCGATCCCCCCTCCCCCCGCGTTATATCTCACAGACCCGGGTACTTTTTGTTGTCTATAACTTTTTGTTCCGCCCCCCCCCGCACACACACACACACACACACACACACACACACACACACACACACACACACACACACACATATATATATATTCCCAATCGCCGCTACTGAATCTGGGTGTAGATTTTTTAAGAACTACAGCATTTTAAACTTCTTATAATTAACTGAACATTCTGAAGCTGATGATCATGCCAGTGTAGTGACAATAATTTGCCGTTATTTGAATTTCTGTGAAAAACGGATTTTATGAGTCACTATCAATGAAAGGTATGGATAAATGGAAAATGGCCTCGTTGAACGGAGACACGAACTGATGACGATATTTCAAGTGAACAGAAGAATAAGGAACCACAGTGACCAAGCAAAAGGGAAAAGAAAAGACTACAATGCCTATTGCAACAGTGAGTGGTACTTGAGAAGCCATTAGAGTTGTGAACATGTTCTACGAATCTAGCCGAGGGTGCAGTGTAACTGTGCCATACTGTGCTGTAGTTGTAGGTTTAAATGCACGAGCTAAAATTCTCTAATGATATTGAACCCTGACAATTACACCATACGATTTTCTGACGTGTCGTGCGAATGAATGCCATCTAATCCTCATAAAAAGGGGCAGAGTTATCTCCTTCACCACCTCAATTCCTTCTTCATTCCGTCTGACAACTTTATCATAACTTTAGTCCGACTCGTTGTCCGACTCGTTGGCTGAATGGTCAGCGTACTGGCCTTCGGTTCAGAGGGTCCCGGGTTCGATTCCCGGCCGGGTCGGGGATTTTAATAGCTTCTGATTAATTCTTCTGGCTCGGGGACTGGGTGTATATGTCCGTCCCAACACTCTCCTCATCATATTCCACCACAGAAACACGCAATAGTGCTTACATCCCTCCATAGAGTGTTGGCGTCAGGAAGGGCATCCGGCCGTAAAACAGGGCTAAATCCACATGTGCGACGCAGTTCGCACCCGCGACCCCACAGGTGTGGGAAAAGCGACAGGAAAAGAAGAAGAAGAAGAAGTCCGACTCGTTGGCTGAACGGTCAGCGTACTGGCCTTCGGTTCAGAGGATCCCAGGTTCGATTCCTGGCCGGGTCGGGGATTTTAACCATAATTGGTTAATTCCAATGGCACGGGGACTGGGTATATGTGTTGTCTTCATCATCATTTCATCCTACTCACGACGCGCAGGTCGCCTACGGGAGTCAAATAGAAAGACCTGCAGCTGGCGAGCCAAACCCGTCCTGGGATATCCCGGCACTAAAAAGCCATACGACATTTCATTCAACATAACTTTAAATAATAGGCTCTGAGTGGCACGTCTTCGAGGCGTGTGGTGTAACTAAAGCGATATTTATAGACGTGTTACTGTCAGGGTTAATACTGTATTTTATATCTTACGTAGTTGAATTTTGCGCATCATGTCAGGTCTGCAAGTAATATAAATCTTGATTACAACGACACTTGGGTGGCATTATAACCAAGTTCTACTGAAGCTTGAAAATCGTGAAACTGAAAAACGATCTCCGCCTTCCAAGCCTACTGCCATCGGGATCAGAAGAGAAGAGTTGACCACGGGACATCAGGTACGAAGGATGCATGCAAAGAGATTGAGATAGGAAAGTTTACCCCGTGCTTAATAATCAGTTGAGAGTTGGTGAGAGTTACTCCTTTCAGTAAACTCTTACGACAGGCATGGAATACCGTGGTTGTGTAATATCGTCGCTGCGCCTAGAGAGAAAAAAAACCCGCTTACCGAGGTCGATAGCTGCAGTCGCTGAAGTGCGACCAGTATGCAGTATTCGGGGGATAGTGGGGTTCGAACCCCACTGTCCGTAGCCCTAGAGATGATTTCCCATGGTTTCCCATTTTTCACACCAGGCACATGCTGAGGCTGTACTTTAATAAAGGCCACGGCTGCTTCCTTCCAACACCTAGTCCTTTCCTACCCCATCATCGCCACACGACCTATCTGTATCGGTGCGACGTAAAGCAACTTGTAAACAAAAACCGCTATGTGATAATATATCAGCTTAGAACTCTGACCAGAAATACTCTGTCATATAAGGTTCACTATTTTATGAACTACAGAAACGAACTTTCGTTCTAAGCGATACATGTGCTGCGGGTCAGTATTTATCCCCTCAACATTGTCACATAACGGTATATCTAGGCGCAACGACGATATGTTCCCATCCACAAGTGTGTGGTCTCGACGTCATTATTAATCAACACGTCATTATTAAGCAATATTCCATAAGACCAGCCGTAAAAGACACTGACAAGAAGGCGAACAATTTGCTCTAGATGACGCCATTGACTAATGGAAAGCTTACATCATTTTTGAACAGAAACCAGCCAGAATATTTAAGAACACAATTTGTTATCAGATAGTACTTTTAATGTCACACCAACACTTACAAGGGTAAGTCACAGCTACGAGGTCTCCAATTTTTCTTTCAAACTTTGGGAGGTTGATCCACGTCAAAACCAGAGACGTATGCTAGGGTCTGTGCCATTGACCCTTATTTAATGAGAACGCGACCATTAAAATTTTACACAATTTTACAATTGTTATACGTCGCACCGTCTTATAGCGACTATGGGATAGGAAAGTGCTACGAGTGGGAACGAAGCGGCCGTGGCCTTAATTAAGGTACAACCCCAGCATTTGCCTGGTCTGAAAATGGGAAACCACGGAAAACCATCTTCAGGGCTGCCTACAGTGGGATTTGAACCCACTATCTCTCGGATGAAAGCTCACAGCTGCGCTCCCCTAACCGCACGGCCAACTCGCCCGGTATCATTAAAATTGAACAGCCTGTGTACATGATGCCAGTTTAGTGGTATCTGTAGCGCCGCTGATCTAGTAGTCTAGTCAGCATACCCGACTTCCACGTGAGCGTCGCGGATTCGCACGCTTCTACATGTTTACGCTACATGTCATCCGCTCTTTGTGCGTGTCAAACGAAATGCACTAATTAAAATCTACATCAGGGCCTCTCAGGGTGCATGCGCGTGGTGCATGCACTGTGCACGGTGCAAAAGACGACTTCGCTTGGTTGACCAGAGTGCAGACCCCCCACTCCTCTCTCCCTACACCTGTCACCCCGTTCGGCCTGTCTCCGCGTTCCTCACCTTCACTGCTGTTTCACCCCTACTGCGAAATGTTTATGTGTGGTGAGCGGAGACGCTCAGTTGTATGGGACAAGGTTACCAGAGTTATTAAAAAGATTTAAAAAGTGAATTAGAAATACACATACATGTTTGAGAGGAATGTAAATATAATTTTTTTAAATGCAGAACCCGTAACCAAAATGAAAATGCTACAGTACTGGAATAAACCTCATTTGTGGATATAGAATGCTCTTCAAGATGTTTCAACTTCCTTAATTCTTTCTCTCTGACGTCTCCTATGATTTCACAATCGTTTTCCGAATGTAGTCTGGTGTAGTGTCTTTCAATAGACGATTTTCTTACGCACGTAATTATCGTCCCCCCCCCCAAAAAAAAAAAAAAAAAAAAAAAACGAAAGTTCCCAGTTCGATTGAAATGGACTTTCGGAAGTCTTTGCTTTCTTCGAAACAGGTTGCTCCATTATTATGTTGTTGTCGTGCGCTTGTCTATTTCACTGATAAACACGTCGTCTACCACCAAACGCTTCGTCGCTCTCAGCACACTACACCATCCGAGTCAAGCCGAGTTGAGGCGAAGCGTACCGATGCACAGTGCACAGAGCCTATGCACCTCGCTCTGCACGCGTGAGAGTTTGGGCGTTTGAGAGGCCCTGATCTACATGATTAACTCGTTTACTTGTCAGTCACTCGTGGCTTGAAAATTCTTCGCTTTTTCTGTCATTTTCATAACCACAGCTGCAGTCATGACATAAGATAGAGAGAGAGAGAAGCTGTTCACGTTTTACAGCAAACATTAAACCTATGATTATAGTCAACGTGTTTGTTATGATAAAATATTTAGGTTACTCGTTCTTTGTATTTCCTAACAATAATCCCACGTTAACAAAGAAAAGGACAGATATGAGATAAAAGAAAAAGTAAGGAGAAAATAATAAGTAGAAATTAAATCCTAATGCCCTCTGATTCCTTGGCTGAACGGTCAGCGCTGAGCCCTTCCGCTCAGAGAGTTCTGGGTTCGATTCCCGCCCGTGTTGAGTATTTTTAATAGTGTCTGATTAATTCTTCTGGGGATTGGGTGTTTGTGTTTGTCCTAGCACTCTCCTGTACTACACTACCAACCACGAGAGAAACACTCAGTAGTGATTACATTTCACCTCAAAGTGTTGGCGCCAGGAAGGGCATGCGGCTGTAAATCAGGGCCAAATCTACTTGTACGACAGAGTAATTCTCACTACGTAACAGGTGTATGAAAAACGGCAGAAGAGTAAGAAGAAGAAGTGCTAATGCGCTTCGAACCTGAGATACCGTAGTGGAAATAATGAACGCTGTCCACTAAATGCTGCTACAGATATTCACTCGCAAATTGCAAATGTGTGTGCAATCTGTTAGATTTAAAAGTGCAATTTTCTCGTTAAATAAGGGCCAATGACACAAATCGTCGGAAACGTATTCTTCCAAACCTCACAAAGTTTCGATGTCCCCATTGCTGTGAACTTCCCTTTTCAGAAGATTTTCAACAACACTGGGATAGGGAGGAGTTAGGAATGGTAAGATAGTTGCCTGGCGTTCATTACATTTCTACCCGGTAGCAAAATGCGTATTTGACCGCTTCGAACTGCATAAATATTGGTAAAAAAAAGCTCAAAACTGAAGGGTTCTCTTTCCTGGAAAATTTCGCCTGTGATCAAACGAGTAACTGATAGTAGGACCGATTAGTAACAGTATGCTACGGCGCTTAGTTGCACCTTACAAAAATAACGTATATTATCAATACCGGTGTAATAAATAAAAGGTGAATATTTACCGAGTGCACACTGAAGAGTTGACAAGGACGAGTCGTGTCTTCGTACAACTTCAGTCAATATATAAGTGAAGATAGGCCTGTTCAATGACGATTTCGACGCGCAATCCATGTAACAAAGAACACACTTGCCAATAACCACATAACTGCATTAGCAATCTTCAACGTTATGACCAAACACCATACTTTCATGTTACTAACTGCGACTACTTGAAGTTATTTGTTTGATAAAATGAGTCATTTTATACGGAAAAGAAACCTACAGCCATTTTCAGCGTCCACACCTGAGCTTTACAACCAATTTTCATGCAATTCGGAGCGTTCGGAAAGAGATACTTCCCTTGTCGGTTAAACAAAAGTTTCGTTATACTGCTGGCTTCAAGGAATTGGTATAAAATCATAATACTTGAAATGGAAATTTTGAATTGGAAAATCAACCTATTATCAGATTCAACATCAAAGTCGTGGCCCCGTTGCTATGATAAGAACATCAGCAGTCTCGCGCAACTACTAAATACATCGACTGGTGTTTCCACAAGACATACTGTATATCGTCACGGTTATGCGAAAACCGCAAATGTGACAATGCTTTTCCTATTCACTATTCCCCTTAAGACTGGTTAACGTATCCCAGCCACGTACTGATTGGAATTGTGGTTAACTTTTTCCCAGATTTAGCTGCAAACAAACACTAATGTCACACAAAATATAATTCACACTGTCGACCCGTTTTCCCAACCCCATAACATGAAGCGAAATAGCTCTAGCCAATGTACTCTAATAGAGCTCAGACCGATAAGAACGAACAAAACCCGCGCTTAACATCTCAATATTCAGAATGAGTTCTGATTTTCACGAGTGAGAAGTGTTAATAGTAAAGGGCGCTGGAAAGTTATGACATCCGCTCTAAATGAAGCAGGAAGAGCTGAACATTAGATTATTACAATGCTACATTATCAGGACGTACTTACACCATTAAGTTATTTCAGCTCGTATACACTGACATGCCAAAAGATATGAGATATGGTCCTAGTATAGTGTAGACCCTCTAGTAGCTCGACCAAGTGCAGAAACCTGTCATGTCATCCATTCCACAAATGGAAGATACACCTGCGGAGAGATTCTGACACATGTTGTTTGGATAGCTGTCCGCAGCTTCTGCTATCTGCAGGTGCAGGGTGTTGGATGTGAATGAACCTCACCACCATGTACCGTAATTGATGTGACTACAGCTGTCCTTGAAACGCTCCAGAACGCTCATCGAAAGAATTCTGGACAAATATTGGGCTCGATGATACGATGCATTATTCTGATGGAATATTCCATCGCTGTAAGAGTACGTGAAATCTCTGAAGGGTTGCAAGTGGTCACCAGGCATTTAAACGTGGCAGAGATTGGGCATCGACTTCTTCAGGTGGATCAATGGATACAGTAGGAGTGTGTATGTGAGGATCTTCAAAAGGCCGAAGTATTCAGTCAGCAGTATGTAAAAATTGTTGGTTACAAGGATAATGTCCAGATAGAGGAGGAGACTAATGCTAAAGAAGTACTAAAATTTACATATGATAACAATGACATTTACATTTTCAACCTGTAAACGGGAAAAGCGACTGGAACCGATAAGATTTCTGGGGATATACTAAAGACAATGGGTTGGGATATAGTACTCTATCTGAAGTACTTATTTGATTATTGTTTGGTGGAAGGAGCTCTACTAAATGAATGGGGAGTTGCTATATCAGCCCCTGTGTATAAAGGAAAGGGTGATAGACATAAAGCTGAAAATTACAGGCCAGTAAGTTTGACATGCGTTGCATGTAAGCTATGGGAAGGCATTATTTCTGATTATATTAGACATGTTTGCGAAATTAATAACTGGCCCAATAGAAGCCAGTTCGGTTTTAGGAGAGGTTATTCCACTGAAGCTCAACTTGTAGGATTCCAGCAAGATATAGCAGATATCCTGGATTCAGGAGGTCAAATGGACTGTATAGCGATTGACCTGTCTAGAGCATTTGATAGGGTGGATCATGGGAGACTACTGACAAAAATGAGTGCAACTGGACTAGACACAAGAGTGACTGAATGGGTTGCTATATTTCTAGAAAATCTCAGGGATACGGAGTAGGCGAAACTTTATCGGACCCTGTAATAATTAAGAGGGTAATTCCTCAAGGCAGTATTATTGGACCTTTATGTTTTCTTATATATATATAAATGATATGAGTAAAGAAGTGGAATCAGAGGTAAGGCTTTTTGCGAGTGATATTATTCTGTATAGAGTAATAAATAAGTTACAAGATTGTGAGCAATTGGAACGTGACCTCGATAATGTTGTGAGACGGACAGCAGACAATGGTATATTGATAAACGGGGTTAAAGGTCGGGTTGTGAGTTTCACAAATAGGAAAAGTCCTCTCAGTTTTAATTATTGCGTTGATGGGGTGAAAGTTCCTTTTGGGGATCATTGTAAGTATCTAGGTGTTAATATCAGGAAAGATCTTCAGTGGGATAATCACATAAATGGAATTGTAAGTAAAGGCCACAGATCTCTGCACATGGTTATGAAGGTGTTTAGGGTTGTAGTAAGGATGTAAAGGAGAGGGAATATAAGTTACTGGTAAGACCTCAATTAGAGTATGGTACCCTTACCAGGATTACTTAATTCAAGAACTGGAAAAGATCCAAAGAGAATCAGCTCGATTTGTTCTGGGAGGATTCCAACAAAAAGAGTAGCGTTACGAAATGTTGCAAAGTTTGGGCTGGAAAGACTTCGGAGAAAGGAGACAAGCTGCTCGGCTATGTGGTATATTCCGAGCTGCCAGTGGAGAGATGGCGTGGATGACATTAGTAGACGAATACGTTGTAATGGCGTCTTTAAAAATAGGAAAGATCACAATATGAAGATAGTGTTGTTAATTCAAGTGGACAAATTGGGGCAAATATTCATTTATAGGTAGGGGAGTTAGGGATTGGAATAACTTACCAAGGGAGATGTTCAATAAATTTCCAATTTCTTTGAAATTATTTAAGAAAAGGCTAGGAAAACGACGGATATGAAATCTGCCACCTGAGCGACTGCCCTAAATTCAGATCAGTAGTGATTGATCGATCGATCGATTGATTGAGGCACACGTGTAGATCCTTTTTTCTCATATCCCACCGACGTTAAAGAACGCTGCAGAACTTCGACAGTGGAATATTTCAACCATCCATGACAATAATAATAATAATAATAATAATAATAATAATAATAATAATAATAATAATAATAATATGTCACGACTAGCATAGACGATGTTTACAGTCACTCTCGAAATGCCAGATCACACCTGACAGAGATCCGGTCACTTCCAAAACGTCACGGTACGGTTGCGCAACCGACTATTACCTTTAAATACTGCTATACTATGAGTTCCGGAATGCCAATGTCTTTAGCTTAAAACTATCATCTGCTCCCCAGAGTTTTGCGTCCTGTAAGTCGGATGGTGAGCATGCCATTGCTGACAGATTGGTGCACATGAATGGAAAAAATTGATCACACAAAACGTTTTGAATACTAGTGTACAACTATTCGTAGTCAAATAATAATAATCAGTGATTGCAGCCCTCAAGATCAGGCGCTGCCTTTAAGAAGGTGCCTTTATGCTTACCTGTGTGCTGATTCTCTCTACCAATCTTCCGTAATAATAACCAACTGGATTAGGTACTTTTTCTAGTGCTCTCCACTATCACATCCTTGGGTGTCCAAATGGAGACATTTTATGTGGTATTATCCCCAATGTACTTTAGTTTTAGACATCACCTTGTCGGTCATCCATGAGAAATAACTAGTCCACTGGATCCGTTAGCCACTGAATATATCTACCGTTCGTTACCTGTCACGAAAAGCTCAGTGGATTTGGCCTCTTCTGAAGATTTATGTGATTCGGTACTAAAATGATCAGCTTACTTGGTCTACCAGCTTCTGAATATGATTAAGATCTGGTATCCGCACAAATCGTTGTATCCATTCGTTTGTCCTCTGCCTTTGGATGTTTAATAGGGTCAAGGTTTCCTCACAACACTTCTTTCTCGAACATCTCAAGTTTTGCTCGGTCGGTCTTCCTTGTTGTCTATGTTTCGGAACGTTACTTTACAATCAGGAGAATGACGGTGTTATAGACCTTGATGATTGTTCGACATGAGAAGATTTTGCATAGAGTATTTCGTTTGTTAAAGAAATACATCATACCAGCCCGGATCCTTTGTATCGAAATCTACTTCGTTTCTAGTGGATAACGATCTTCTCGGGTACTTAGATTTAACCACTGATTTGAAATACATTTTCTCCTGCATACAGTGGGGCCTAGCCTTGTTCGACTCTTGACGTCAGCATGTACGTTGCTAAGTTTTACTTTCTCTGAACTGAATTACAAACTTTGCGGCCCGTCGCACAATATTTTCTGCCATCTCATTCATCAGACTACGGAGATAAAAATTATATTAACAGGTTTTTGTAGAATATGAGTGAACATGAGATACCAAATAAGTAAGAGATGGGATCCGAGGTACGATTTATAGTGATTAGTGGGAATATAAAATATGTTTGGAGGAAGGTAAGAGTGTATTCTGCCTGAAGAAGAGGTGTGCCTGAGCCGGAGTTTACGTACGGTAGGGTGGCCAGTTCCTATCCGCTGCTCCATTCCCTTAACCCACCACCAACTTCGCGTGGCAATCTATCCAAATCTTGACCATGCCCAATGTTGCTTAACTTCGGAGATCTCACGGGATCCGGTATTTCAACACGGCATGTTTGGAGGAGATAACTATGTTTTTCTTTAACAATTTGCTTTACGTTACACCGACACAGAGGTCTATGGCAACGATAGGATAGGAAAAAGTTTAGGAGTGGGAAGGAAGTTCCTGTAGCCTTAATTAAGATACAGCCTCAGCATTTGCCTGGTGTGAACATGTAAAACCACGGAAAACCATATTCAGGGCTGCCGACAGTGAGGCTCGAACTCACTATCTCCCGGATCCAAGCTGCGCGCCCCTGGCCGCACGGCCAACTCGCCCGGTGGAGGAGATAACTAGATATAAATGTTTACAGCTTGAAGCATACACGATTAATATATAATTGTAAGGGTACAGATAAAGGATTCTTTTAAAAATAACGGACACAATTAAAGCCCTGTAAGAAGAATGTTAGCAACGTGTGTCTAAAATTAAAGCAACGAACGTACATACCTCATCCAGTTTCTAGTTTACCGTACAATCGTACTGTGGCATTCAAATGTAAGCAAATGAACGTACGATATGCATACATGATTGTACAGTACAATTGTATTCTGAACGACATATGGCATTGTTTTTTCCTTACCACCATGACAACAATGATTGTGCGTGCCCCTATCACAAAGTTGACTGCCTGCATCAGTACAAACACAACTGGAAACATTTCTGCTGTAGATGAGAGAAGATGCTTGGAATACTGCCTTAGATGGAAAACAACAGTAATAATAGGAAGGTGGGCAGTCTCAAGCTGATGTGGCCAGGTCGCTTAATATGCATCGTTCTGTTGTTTTTTGTATGAGGCAACAGATTTTTGAGTCCGAAACTGTAACCCGCAGACCAGAGCAAGGACGGCCGACAGCAACATCAGAACGAGAGGGCTGTTATCTGGCCGTAAAGACAAGACGGTACTACCGTCGGACTGCACAGCAGTCAGCATCAGATCTCACGATATCATCTGGGACCGTTGTATCTAGGTAAACAGAGTGCAGGAGCCTTTGACAAAGTTAAATTTTTTGTCAGCAATGAGCTGTATGTGAATTAGAGCCGTGTGTTCACATAAGACGAACCGTAGATTCGTCAATATGTCAACAGGACAGCGGCGAACAGGGGGAAAATGCAGAGTGATTTGCGAAGGATTCCCATCTGGAGAGATCCAAGAATACGACTCCGGCCTTCCAATATTGTGGAAAGAAAATATAGAAGTGGATCCATAATGGTGTAGGGAGGCATGAACACCTCTCCGTGACGTTGACGGGAAAACCAGCAAGGTTTAACCGCTGTCATGTATCGTGACGGATTCTTGGCACCCCATGTTTGGTAATTCCCAGGTGTTGTGGGCCCATACTTCCTATTGATGGACCATAATGCCATAATGCAATAATGGTTGCTGGCTTTCTTCAAACAAAAGATATTGTTCGCATGGGTTGGTGTTCTTGCTCTCCGGACTTAAATCCTACCGAGCAAGTTTGGTAGATATGTTGCTTCCCCTAAAAATCCACCACTCTTGCTCCAGGAGTTATGGGCTGTTCTACAGGTAGGATGGGAGTTAATACATCAAAATAAATTTGATGACCTTATTCGCAGCATGCCATGCCGTTTTCAAGCCTGCATTGCTGTCAGCGGTGGTCGTATGCCAGACAAAATCCGTTTCGGTAGTGTTGTGCTACTATGACAACATTATTTTGGAAAACACAATACATGAGCCTTTTTTCCTGTCTTTTATCAAAGAATTATGTTAGAGTGTTTATGATTCATATAATAAATACCCATTACATACAAAGGAATACATGTTGATTCACTTTGCGTGTTTGTATGAGTTACTCTTGGACACCAATATATATTAAAATATTGAATCGAAGGCCGAGCTGAAAGACTCAGATGGTAAAATGCTGGGCTTCTCAGCCTAAATTGGTGAGTCCGATACCGACTCAGTCCGTTGGTATTCGGAAGAGGTTTAAGTAGCTAGCCTTGTGCCAGTAGATTACCGCCACGGAAAAGAACTGCTGTGGGACAACATTCCTGCACCTCGGCGTCTCCGAAACCTGTAATTAGTGGGACAAGCAACAAACGGCTGAATGGTCAGCGTCTTGGTCTTAAATGATATTTTGTTATTTCTAGAAAAAAAATTGAATTTCGGCTACACATCGTCCTACAGAGTCCCCGTTTCTCTGGCATCTGGTGAAATGGAACGGTACGTCGAAATTAACACGCAGGCAGTCTAAATGGCGTCAAATCGATATATATTCACCATCGTTGTGAAGGCTATACAATTATTATTCATTGTCCACAACCTACTTTTATGATTTTTGGAGCCTGATAGATACAGGCGTTTCGTCCCGCCGGAATTATTTTACGTGCCTGTAAATCTATTCAGTTATTTTTTTTGTCTTTCTACAGTGTTGAAACGTTGACCAGAGTTACAGATTAAAGAATGGTCACCTCATTTGAGATGTGGTGCTGGAGAAGAATACTTCGCTTTTTTTGGACAGTATTTCGTACTAATTATTCCATACTCAAAGACCTGAGCATCAGTTTTTGCCTATCGGCAGTTTTCCAGCAAAGACGTCTCCAATTATTTACTCATGTTATGCGACGTGGAGAAGGTAGTCTCAATAAAAACATACAATAAAAGTAGGAAATGTTCCTGGGAAGAGGGAACATAGACTTACCCCTGCACGTTGGACAGACTACACAGATCAACTAACCACAAGCAATCAGTCTGGCAGAAGATCGCGAAGTATGGTAACTTACAAAGAAATACTCTCAGAGGTCACGGTCTTGAGGACTGAGAGAACAATAACAAGAAGAAGTATACCGATACGAGGCTGGCGTGTTTGAGCACGTTGAGATAGCACTTAACTGAGATAGAATCGAACCACCAACTGGATCTCAGAAGGTCAACGCTCTACCGTTTGGGCTCCTCGGCCCGGCGTGTATTATTATTATTATTATTATTATTATTATTATTATTATTATTATTATTATGGGATTTTATTGAAATGAATATAATGCTTCACAGAAAATGGAAAGCTTTCCAATAGCATGTAAAAACTGATTTTCGGCAAAGAGAATATCTTCGTCTCAACTGATGGTCTTCCGTTGAGGGTTGAGGGCACTAATTCCTATAATTTCCT
Source organism: Anabrus simplex (assembly GCF_040414725.1). Classification (NCBI taxonomy): domain Eukaryota; kingdom Metazoa; phylum Arthropoda; class Insecta; order Orthoptera; family Tettigoniidae; genus Anabrus; species Anabrus simplex. Next base: position 286,714,494 of record NC_090269.1, read on the forward strand.
AGGTTAATGGCCACATGTTTCACACAATTCCTTGTCACGAGCTGAATATCAGTCTGCCAGCCAGCATAAAGTGTGTTCCTTCATACCTTATCGGGAAATAACTTTTTCGGGTATTTTAAAACCCTGCAAGAAAAGTAAACACGTGCAGTATCAAGTTTCAACGGTGGAATATTAGTTATAATAATAATAATAAGAAGAAGAAGAAGAAGAAGAAGATGAAGAAGAAGAAGAAGAAGAAGAAGAAGAATAACTAGTGGGCCAGTGCTGCTCCGCAGATTTCGTTATAAAAAGGTCAGATAACTCGTCTTGATATGCCTGCCCTAGTCATATTGTTTTGCCTGTCCTTTTCAATAGTTTAATGAACATTTAATATGGGTACGTAATGACTTATTCATTCGTGAAGTAGTTTAGCCTATAGCACTTCTTTCCACGCAGTATTCACTGTGCTTAGACCATTCTGGAGTATCTGGATCTTAATATCTTCAAACGATCTTGCCCGAGACAGTGCAACATACAATTGGCCGTAACTGATAACTGGTTCGGGTAAGTAGACACCAACTTTTTCTAGAGGTCCCTGCGGGTTGTTACTGGTAACGGTCACAGAGAAGCCTAGTCGACTTGATACCTTCCCGTCTGTGTACGTCGATTTCTTCTATTAGCAGCATGTAAGTCACAAGGGAAGTTCTGCCACCTGTTGAGTATAATTTAGAAGCTGGGGAAGGTCAGAGAATCAAAGAGTATATAGCACAGAATAATATTCTTCCATGATCAGAGATACTATCTGGCTTGACGGGTAGTAATCAAACATGGCTGCATGCAATGTCATTACTAAGGATGAAAACAACATATATCAAAATACTAGCAAGATACCCGTGCTTCGCTACGGTATTATAATGAAATGTATAATTGGATGCTTAACGTTTTATATATAATCCGCCAAAATTCCCGATCTAACTCGTTTTCTGAGAGAATCCAGCAAAATTCGTGATCTGGCTCGTTTTCTGAGAGATTACGGCAAAGTTCCTTCCATTTTTCAATCATTCCTTCCAGCAATCAATTTCGTACTTCCCGGGCTAGGCCTAGGTATTCCACCCGACCAGTTGGGTCCCTAAATCTTTGCCAAATTTTCCTATAAACACTTTAATATGGATCAAAACCTTGAGGAGATCCGGCGTGGTGTCGTCTTGGCTGTCTTCGCGGTACTGAACCTGCGGCCGGACTACAATCGTAGTCATTACCCGGCCAGGACCCGTTTCCAGCGCGGTCCGCACATTTTGACGACGGTCCAGAACATTATTATTATTATTATTATTATTATTATTATTATTGATGATCTGGAACCCACAGTAAGATGCAAGACCGCTACTTGGCGGTAAAATACAGCATCTGCCATTGTCATTGCTGACAATGTGACCAGCACCATTGTCGCGCGTAGGCAAGTGCGCGAGATTTCGGGCGATAGGAATGATATACACTTAAGAAAATGGAAATTGCCGCACCATGGAGGTTGGTCGTTTGTGTTGATTTTCAGGATATGGAACGATGCCATGTAGGTATGTAAACGATCAAAGTTTCAGACCCATCGGATTGTTGCTACAGGTCTCCCCATGTAATTGGTCGCGGAGGAATCAACTCCAGTATACGGACTCTGGTGTAGCGTAGTTGACTTTCAGTCTGTGCAGTGAAGTGTTCCCCGTCAAACATGCCTCGACGACAGAGAAGAGCACGCTATCAGCAACTGTCGCCGTTTGAGAGGGCTCGGATAATTGGGCTGTGTGATGATGGATTATCGCTAAGGACTGTCGCTGCACGTATTGGCTGACAGGCATCTACGGTACAACGTGTATGGCAGCAGTGGTCAAATGAACGTACTCACACTCGTAGACCTGGCACAGGCCCAACGCGACAGACAACTGTGAGAGAGGATCGCCGCATCATTCGGATGGCCCGGATGGAACCTCATGCAACAACAGCGCAAATTCGAGGAGCTGTGGCACCCCACGTTACACAACAAACAGTTGGTGATCGCCTGCGTGCAGCTGGCTTACGAGCTCGTGTCACTGCAGAAGGTGTCCCATTGACCCCACAACAGCGACGTGTAAGGCTGGCCTGGTCTCGAGAAAGATCGACGTGGGTCGACGAATGGCATAGGGTCGTCTTTAGTGATGAATCGCGCTTCTGTCTTGCCCGCAGTGATCGTCGGAATCGTGTGCGCCGACGTACCTGGGAGAGGGGCCGCCCAGATCTTATTGTCGAGAGGCACACAGGGCCAACACCAAGCATTATGGTCTGCCTTTAATGTGAAATCACAATTAGTGCTTGTTGAGGGCACTATGACTGCTCGACAGTACGTTGATAGGGTACTCAATCCTGTGGTTGTCCCTATGATGGCGAACATTGCTAATGGGATGCTTCAGCAGGACAATGCCCGGGTTCACATTGCACGCATCTCTAGAGAAGCTCTCCACGACATAACAACCTTAGAATGGCCCGCCAGATCCCCGGACCTCAGTCCTATTGAGCATGTGTGGGACATGGTGGGTCGACAACTGGCCAACCGTCCTCAGCCACCCACAACTCTGTAACAACTGACCCGTTCAGTGCAGCAAGCATGGGCCACAATTCTTCAGGAAGCGATCCAGGGCCTTATTGACTTCATCAATGTATTGCAGCTCGTGGTGGGTACATCCTGTATTGATTGTTGTCCAAACATTGTCAGAGGGACCTGAAAGTGTAATCATCGAATCACAACCGAACACTCGTCCTGCATGGTCAATTGCAGCAATGTAGCCCCACTCCTTCTGGGTGTTTCGATTTCCATTTTCTTCAGTGTACTTCCGTGGATTATTGACCTTATTATAGAGGTGAACAATTGCACGGTCACTATCATTCATATCGTTTATTTCAAATGTGTTTATATTATTATTATTTATATGCCAGGAGAATCTACTGTAATCTAACTTTATGTACTCCAAAGGAGAAGATGGTTCTTGAAAACAAACCCAGGAAAGGTTAATCAGTTTATGATCAGAATAAGCACATTATGAACAGTAAAATCAATTGGTCTCAACTCTTTTTTCACCCCACTACAAAATATCATTTCTTTATGGCCAGTAGTTTTGGCTCGGCGATGATGAATCTGTCAGTCAGTCAGTCAGTCAGTCAGTCAGTCAGGACAAGTTATCTCTCTATACAAAATAACTTGTCCTGACTGACTGACTGATTCAACATTGCCGAGTCAAAACTACTGGACATAAAGAAATGACATTTTGGGCATAGATTCATATTAATATGTAGGTTCTCACTAAGAGAGGATTTTTGGATATTCCTTCGCTAAGGGGGTGAAAAGGGGGTTGAAATCTCAAATGAGTGTATCTATATCTCAAAACTTTAAAAGTTTACAGACGTAAAAATTGGTATTTAGAATCTTCTTTAAAAATTAGGGAACATGTATTGTTTGTTTTCAGAAAATCCCAATAGGAGGGTGAAAAACGGTGAAAAAGTGGTTGAACGCCTTTAATCAAGATACCGGTACTTATATCTCAGAAACTGAAGATATTACAGACCTGAAAGTTGATACTTTTGATCTCTTTTAAAAATAAAGAATTACATATTTTTATTGTTTTTGGAAAATCCAATTAATGGGAGGGTGAAAACGGGGGTGAATTTTTAAAATGAGTGCATCTATATCTAAAAACTTTTAAAGTTTACAGATGTAAAAATTGGTATTTAGAATCTTCATTAAAAATAAAGAAACACGTATTCTTTGTTTTCGGAAAATCCCAATAGGAGGGGTGAGAAGGGGTGACAAATGGGTTGAATGCCTTTGATGAGGATACTTATATCTCAGAAACTGAAGATAATACAGGCCTGAAAATTGGTATTTTTTATCTGTTTTAAAAATAAAGAAACAAGTATTTTTTGTTTTTGGAAAATCCATTTAATGGGAGGGTGAAAAGGAGTGAATTTTTAAAATGAGTGCATCTATCTCAAAACTTTTAAAGTTTACGGATATAAAAATTTGTATTTAGCATCTTCATTAAGAATGATGGAACACGTATTTGTTTGTTTTCGGAAAATCCCAATAGGAAGGGTGAAAAGGGGTAAAATATGGTAGAATGCCTTTAATGAGGCTACTTATATTTCAGAACCTGAAGATGTTATACACCTGAAAATTGGTATTTGGGATCTACTTTAAAAATGAAGAAACACGTATTTTTTTGTTTTTGGAAAATCCAGTTAATGGGAGGGTGAAAAGGGGGGTGAACTTTTAAAATGAGTGCATCTATATCTCAAAACTTTTATTTACAGATGTAAAAATTGGTACTTAGAAGCTTCATTAAAAATAAAAGAACATGTATTTTTTTGTTTTCGGAAAATCCCAATGGGAAGGGTGGAAAAGGGTGAAAAAGGGGTTGAATGCCCTTAATGAGGCTACTTATATTTCAGAACCTGAAGATATTACAGACCTGAAAATTGGTATTTGGGATCTACTTTAAAATAAAGAAGCAGGTATTTTTCGTTTTTGGAAAATCCAAATAATGGGGGGTGAAAAGGGGATGAATTTTTAAAATGAGTGCATCTATATCTCAAAACTTTTAAAGTTTACAGATGTAAAAATTGGCACTTAGAAGCTTCATTAAAAATAAAAGAACATGTATTTTTTTGTTTTCGGAAAATCCCAATGGGAAGGGTGGAAAAGGGTGAAAAAGGGGTTGAATGCCCTTAATGAGGCTACTTATATTTCAGAACCTGAAGATATTACAGACCTGAAAATTGGTATTTGGGATCTACTTTAAAATAAAGAAGCAGGTATTTTTCGTTTTGGGAAAATCCAAATAATGGGGGGGGTGAAAAGGGGATGAATTTTTAAAATGAGTGCATCTATATCTCAAAACTTTTGAAGTTTACATATGTTAAAATTGGTATTTAGAATCTCCTTTAAAAATAAGGGAACACGTATTTTTTGTTTTCTGCATATCCCAATAGGAGGGGTGTAAAAGAGTTGAATGCCTTTAATGAGGATACATATATCTCAGAAAATTAAGATATTACAGAACTGAAAATTTGTATATGGGTTCTCCTTTAAAAATAAAGAAACACGTATTTTTTGTTTTTGGTAAATCCAATTTATTGCGGTTAAACAGGAGTGACAAATTGGGGTGAATTTTTTGAAAGACTATATCTACAGAATATCTGAGACACGTAAAATGTTACAGAGGTAAAAAGTGGGTATTTGGAATTTCCTGTAAATGTAAAGAAACACAGGTGATTTGTTTTTGGAAACTCCCGTAAGGGGAAATAAAAAGGGGTGAAATTTTAAAATGAGAACTTCTACAGCATATATCAAAAAACTTATCATGTTACAGAAGTGAAATTGGTATTTTTATCTCTATTAAAAATAAAGAAACGTGTATTTTTAGTTTTCGGAAATACCACTTGGGTGGGGTGGGGGGCTGAAAATGGTGTTGATTTCTTTTAATTAGGCTACTGATATCTCAAATATGAAGTTGTTACAGACGTGAAATTTGATATTTGGAATCTGCTTTAAAAGTAAAGAAACACGTATTTTCGGAAAACCCAATGATGGGGGGAGGGGGAGTGAAAGAATTGAAAAATTATTTGACTTAATTATGTGAGAATACATCTAATAAAAATAAAGTTGTTACAGACGTGAAAATTGGTACTTGGATTTCCTTTAAAAACGAAGAAGAACGAGTTTTTTGGGGAGAGTGAAAAGGAGTTGAATTCCTTTCACGAGGACACATAAATCAAAAACTGAAGAAGTTAGAGTCGTGATAACTGGTATTTAGAAGATCCTTTACTATTAAGGAAACAAGTAATTTTTTGCCGGAAAATTCACTTAGGGGCCGGGGAGGGAGGAGTGTGAAAGGAAGTGAAAAAAAGTGAATTATTTTTATGTGGATACTTATATCTTAAAACTGAAGGTAATAGACGTGAACATTTGTGTTTGGAATCTCCTTTAAACATAAAGAAACACGCCTTCTTTTAATTTTTTTTGAGGGGGGGCGGTAAATAAACTTAACGGCGGTGGGGTGTAAAAGGAGGTGATAATAATAATAATAATAATGTTATTTGTTTTACGTCCCACTAACTACTTTCTAAGGTCTTCGGAGACGCCGAGGTGCCGGAATTTAGTCCCGCAGGAGTTCTTTTACGTGCCAGTAAATCTACCGACACGGGGCTGTCGTATTTGAGCACCTTCAAATACCACCGGACTGAGCCAGAATCGAACCTGCCAAGTTGGGAAAAGGAGGTGAGACCAATTGATTTTACTCTTCATAATGTACTTATAAGGAGCCTCCGTTGCTCAGGCGGCAGCGCGCCGGCCTCTCACAGCTGGGTTCCGTGGTTCAAATCACGGTCACTCCATGTGACATTCGTGCTGGACAAAACGGAGGCGGGACAGGATTTTCTCCGGATACTCCGGTTTTCCCTGTCATCATTCATTCCAGCAACACTGTCCAATATTTCATTTCATTTGTCATTCATCGATCATTGCCCCAGAGGAGTGCTTCGGCAGCCGGCACAATTTATATTGTCGCCGCTAGATGGGGCTTTATTCATTCCATTCCTGACCCCGTCGAATGACTGGAAACAGGCTGTAGATTTTCGATGTACTTATTCTGAACATAAACCGATCATTTTTAATCCTTCCTGGGTTCGATTTCAACAGCCACCTTTTTCCTTCGGAGAACGTTCTTAGATTACAGTAGACTCTCCTGGCATATAAATAAAAATTTAAACACATTTGAAATAAACGATAGGAATGAGATTGACCGTCAAATTGTTCACTTCTATAATAAGGTCAATAATGCACGGGAGTATGTCATTCGTATCGCTAGAAATCCCGCACACTTGCCTACGCGCGACAACGGTGCTGGTCACATTGTTAACAATGACAATGGCAGCAGATGTAATTTAGCGCCAAGTAGCGGTTTTGCATCTTGCTGTGAAGTCCAGAACATCTATTAATAATAATAATAATAATAATAATAATAATAATAATAATAATAATAATAATAATGTTCTGGACCGTCGTCAAAATGTGCGGACCGTGCTGGAAACGGGTCCTGGACGGGTAATGACTACGAATACAGTCCGGCCGCGGGTTCAGTACCGCCAAGGCACCCAAGACGACACCACGCCGGTTCTCCTCAAGGATTTGATCCACATTAAAAATGCTTATAGGAAAACATGGCCAAGATTTAGGGACCCAACTGACCGCGTGGAATACCTGGACCTAGCCCGGGAAGTACGAAATCGATTGTTGGAAATAAAGATTGAAAAATGTGAGGAACGTTGCCGTAATCTCTCAGAAAACGAGTCAGATCGCGAATTTCGGAGGATTATATATAAAACGTTAAGCATTCAATTATAAATTTCAGAATAATACCGTAGCGAAGCACGGGTATCTTGTTAGTTTTATATAAATATAGATTTATGTAAGTGTTAGTCACTCTGCAAACCTGCTAAGTACAGATGTATTGCGGGTTAGGGTAAGCCTTCGCCTGCAATTATTGGAATGATCATTTAATGATTTTGTTTTATGAATACTCAAAGTTGGCTAAACTTAGAGACCTATCAATGTCTAATGATTCACCCGTGGGTAATTCCGGAGAGAACAAAACAAAAATGAGGCAATCGGTCCAGTAGAACGGACGGTGGGTTTTGCCAAACCTGTTTTTAGTAATCTATTTTAATATGTATAAAATATGCCTTTGCTGGCAGGACCTAGTGTTTACAGTGCACTATATCTTCTGGTATGGGCTAGAGCAATCTTGTTACTTTCATTGATCTGTCTCAGCTTTATTCTTGGCTTTGACAAAATGAAAGTGACTGAGGTATGAGTGATGCTAGTAATGCCATTTCTTCTGCAGCCAGTCCCTGCTATGAATGGTGTGAAAATATTGCTCATAGGGTCGATTGGTGCATGCATTTCAGTGGGCTTGGCAGACTGATATGTAATAGCAACTTCTGGCTCAGTGAGGAAAGCAACGGGAAACTACCTCACTCCTCATTTCCCTAGTACACCTCTTCAGTGATGCCTATGCCATCTATGACAGCTGATGGCGGAGCTGTTGAGGATCCAACCAGCCTTCGGGCTGAGGACTAAACATACACATAATAATAATAATAATAATAATAATAATAATAATAATAATAATAATAATTTTATTGGCTTCACGTCTCACTAACGGCTTTTACGCTTTTCGGAGACGCCGAGGTTCCGGAATTTAGTCCCGCAAGAGTTACTTTACGTGCCAGTAAATCTAACGACATGAGGCTGGCTTATTTGAGCATCTTCAAATATCACGGGACTGGACCAGGATCGAACCTGCCAAGTTTGATTGAGAAGCCCAGCGCCTCAACCGTCTGAACCACTCATTCCGGCTGAGCTGGTAGATTCCTTAAAATTTTGCTACTGTCTTTTCTTAAATGATTATTCCAATCCCTAATACCTCTTACTATAAAATATAATTGCCCCATTTATTCCAGATGTACCGTATACAACCGCACGATGGCGCCTTACACCACGCCGGGAGCGATGATGTAGCCTGCTAGAGAGATCCCTGCTTCTTTAAGAACAGCCTTCACTTTATGAGCGGCCCTAATATTAACATAAAAATAGTAGCGTTAGTTACTAACTCACTCACTCACTTCCACTTTCACCGTTAAGAACAAGAAACTAACGGTAAGGAATGCGTTCCTCATATCCTAACACAGAAAAGAATTTAACATGTTCTCGAGACATACAAATTGGTCTCTTTTCCTTTTGTTTTTTGGAGATTAAGATCACGTACGTATGGTGTGTATGTTTAGAGCTGGTGAGGAAGAAGAACCGGTTGTGCAGCTGGCATGTGTGGGGCAGGTGAGCGCGCGCACACACATAGCCAGACGCTGGGAGGAGAACATACTGCTCTGTACGCGTTAACAAAGAATATCATCATCGCACCTTTACTGCGTATGACCAGAGGTGATTGCACTGTGTTGAACCCTCTCACCACCAGCCCTAGCCACATATTACGATGAAACGGAAGTTTATTATTTCTAACAGAACCAGGCAACCAATGAATGCTGAAATTTCCCGTGCTCGCAGACGTAGTCCAATAGGGTTAGTTTCACCGGAAATAACACACGGCACTTTGATGGGGCTGCTTTCTCTGAAGCCTGGGGAAAAATTTCTTCTATATTAATCAAATACAATAAGTCTCTAGTATAGAAATATCAGGAACTTCAGTGAATCAACAGCTCAATTTTGTGACAAAATGACCGATTTCATATTATCACGTTCATATTGTCGTACCTATATGCACTCGTTTTTACAGTATCTAGATTCATCAGAACAGCACACTCAAACATCTCTATAGCTTATTTGTTATAATGTCATGCTTCTTCAGTCTTTAGTATTGCGTATTCATTATTTTATTTAGACATATAATCAAAGAGTATAAACACAAAAATAAAAAAGTTTACTTTCGTGCCGAAAGCTTTTTCTTTGTATCCTTATCTATTTGATTTGTTTTTATATTTTCTTCCTTTTTATTGTCACTAGTTATTTAATTTTGTAGTTATTCGATAAATAGTCAAAATAAATACAACTCGAGCTCAAGTTTCTCAATTCTGTAGCTCTTGTTTTATTACCGTAGATATTAAAAATAGCACTCCTGGAGCGGAAAGACCAGCCGGTATAGTACCGTGACCCAGAGGTCGCCCAAATTGGTTCTAATTAAGGTAAAGCTGCAAAATTTGCTTGGTGTGAAAACGGGAAAGCATGAAAAACCATCCTCAGGACTACCGGCAGCCGGTTTCAAACCCAATATCTCCCGAATGCAAGTTCACAGCTACGCACCCCTAACTCGCTCGGTAATTCCAGTCTTTAAATATAAGAATAACATATGTGTACGTTACACAGAGTATTTTCAGGTGATTGAAACGTATACTTTTGTCAGAGTAAATGAAATTACTGACAACGAAACTAACAATGATTTACTTTGAAATCAACCACAAAACTATCTACAAAATAAAAGTAAATTTCGATGGTGACTGGAGCCATTTTATCTTCATTAAGCAGCCAGTACCTTGACCACTGTGCTATGAAATCACTTATCTATATGTTGCCTTATATGACGGCTTATGACCGGTGTTTGAAAAATCTAAATTCTAAACTCTCGAAAAATGAAGTTCATCGAAAAAATTTCCAAACAACTGTTAATTTCGTACTCATAGAGACTAATCTTGGAAAATTTGAACGAGAAAGCTGTCACACTACATTTCCCTCATTAGTAAATAAGGTTAGCCCAGGTTCGATTCGAACATCTTTGTAACTACTGTAGTTTGAGGCTCTGGTGAATGGGATGTATTCTTCCACGATACACACAATTGAGAAATCGGTTTAAACCCCACTCCTCGTAGTCCTGGAAGAAGTTTTCTCCTGACTTCCCCCGTTAACTCCTGGCAGAGGTCTGAAAGATGGAAATTTTGGATTTTATAAACAGTCGCATCGTTCCCATGGCAAATCTGAGATCATAACGGTGCACAACAGGAGTTAATCTAATATCCCAAACTCTAGAAAGCCCCATCTGGGCCGAATAGTGTGAATGCAAGATAGTGCGGGCCACAACAAGAAAAATAAACTGTCACATTATGTAATCTGTAATGTATTAACAACATATATTTAGAGAGTAACTACTCGTAGATCTTGTTTGTAAGAAACAAAAATCAACAATAACGCAGATTAACGTTCTCTTTCCAATGTCCCATTTCTTTCCTCTGTCACAACTCTCTTTTTCGAAAGAAATGTTATTTGCCGCGGCAACCTTTCAGACTGTTGAATATCTGTCAGTCTGGAACTAGCAGGAGACTTGTTTTCTTCTATAAACAGGAACAGTTGGTCACACTGATGGGTATTCCCGAGCATGGAAATAATTTCGCACAGGACTCTGCAAGTTTCTATGAATCTCACAAGAAAATTGAGTGTCGACTCGTTAGTAAGTAGTTCCTTTGTAGATTTCGAGATAGTAATTCAAACAGTTTTTTTTTTTTATGAAAGTGAATCTTATTAGTGGCAATATGCTAACCAATATTCACGTGAGACTTAAGATGTGTTTTCTACGAGGGTTGATTCGCAAGTCATGGCAACAATGATTTTTGTCGAAAAAGCTCCAACATAGGAAATTTATTAAGTGCATTTAAAGAAGTACGATAATTACATTTTAAAGGTGACACCACATAGAGTGGGGATGCAGAAATATTTGGTAAGGTAAAAGAACAAACGTGGCATTGAAGTTAGTGTGTGAATTTTATTATCGTTCGATCTGTATATAATTATTTGTACGTATCATACACTACACGCTGTTTAACATCCTTCATATTAGTCTCCTGGGTTGTCTATGGTTCGTTGCTATCGTTGAGAAAGGCATAAATAGCACCGACAGCACGAGATTCATCAATGTGTGCTAACTCACGTCAAAATGCTCGTACGATGCTTTATTTATTGGCAAAGTGTTTCATACTCAATGGCTACTTCTCGTTGGGAACAACGTGAAAGTCACAAAGATGAACGAACGCTGCTCGACTTCATTACTTATGCACCACTGTCATCAAACATCTAAGAGAAAGCGTGATCATGGCCAGAATTGTGCACCTACACCCCATCTGCCGGCAACATTACGACGTTCACATAACGTACTTTCAAATATATATACAGAGTGTCCTCTAAATAAGTTCCGATATTAACGGAGGAGGCAGCACCCAGCAAACGAAGGAAAAAAAGGTCCTATAATCTCTGGTCGCAAACCCAATATCTTCGATGTTATGGTCCACTACCACTACTATCAATGATCTCACTTGATCTACTCTTCACAGCATGTGCTCGATGTGATCACCATCCATTGAATTGCAGCCCTCCACCGTACGTCGCATAGAATCACGCATTCGTTGGAACACCCCTGGCTGTTTCCGGATTTCATTACAGACACTGAACACGCGTTCTCGTAGTGTACCCATATCATTTATGGAGACCACATACACAATGGTCCTTACATGCTCCCAAAGAAAAAAATCTGAAGGGTTAAGATCAGTAGAACGAACAGGCCAAGGTATTGGCTCTCTCCGGCCAATACCATCACTCGTGGAGACCCGTGTTAGGTGTCGCCTAACACTTCGATGAAAACGGGCCGGTCCCCCCCTCATTCATATACCACATTTGCAATCGTCCAATGATTAGGTAGGAATGTATATCCGTCTTTTGTTGTATAAGACACTCCGTAAATTATTGGAACATCGCGATCATTTATGGTAGTGGTAACGGAGGACCATAACTTCGAAGATATTGGGTTTGCGACCAATGTTTATAGGACCTTTTTCCTTAGTTTGTTGCGTGCTGCCTCCTCTGTAGATACTGGAACATTTTCAAGGACACACTGTATATATTACATTTTCGGCGTTGGCACATTTACGGGAAATGAAAAATCGTTGCCGTGACTTCCGAGTCAACCCTCGTAATAACCAGGCTAACTCGACAGCACTTCATAGTCTGTTGTGCCAATAAGTCAGTCAGCCAGTCAGTCAGTCAGTCAGTCAATTACGGAAGGCATGAGTTATTGCCACAGAAGTCGCAAATAATCTGTCTACATTGTAATAAATATAATACATTTCATTTAAAATAGTTCACATAAGATTACCCTGTCATTCGAGCTGCATTCCATTTATTTTCCCGCAAGAAGCTGAAACCGCAGACATAAGCTATGTACTGTATGCGGCCCGTGGTCCGCGAGTTTGGCATGCCTGCTCTAGATCATAGCGATAGCCCAGTGCTGATCGATATTTCATACTTTCCAGGGACCTTCTACAATATACTCACATAATCCAAGTGCCTCCGTGGCTCAGGCGGCAGCATGCCGGCCTCTCACCGCTGGTTTCTGTGTTTCAAATTCCGATCACTCCATGTGAGGTTTGTGCACGACAAAGTGGAGGCGGGACAGGTCTTTCTCTGGGTATTCCAGTTTTCCCTTGTATCTTTCGTTCCAGCGACATTCTTCAATATCATTTCATTTTATCTGTCAATCATTAATCATTACCCCTGAGGAGTGCAACAGGCTTCGGCTGTCGGCATAACTCCTATCCTCGCCGCTAGATGGGGGCTTCACCCATACCATACCTGATCCGATCGAATGAATGGAAACAGCTGAGGATTTTCACTTTCAAACCAAGTGTCGAGTGAGTTGGTTACTTACTGCAGTCATATGCCTGCGAGCTTCCAAATGAGAAGTCGTTAGTTTGAACTTTCGGCTTTCTTGGCTGCCTTTCCGCTTGTCTTGGGTGGCATGGTTTTCTCGGGTGTCTCCTAGAGAGTAAATTTTGCCACCACACACCCAGTTCCTTCGTCGTCCGCAAATAGCCTTAAGGTGAATTCCCCTTTTCGCACAAAGCATGTTCTTTTTGTACCGAGATAAGATCATGGCCAATACGTTCCCAGTCCATCACAGCGTCAGCAAAATTGTTCATGAGATAGTTTCAAACTTGAGTTCCCTAGGTTCATCTTCAGTTTACTCTCCACTATTCTCAGTGGTGTCAACAGTTGCTCTCACCGGGCTATATTGTCCAGAGCTGTTCTCATCTCAATTTGGCGGGTTCAATCCTGGCTCAGTCCGGTGTTGTTTGCAGGAGCTCAAATACGCCAGCCTCGTGATGGTAGATACATCGAATCCTCAGAATTTCAGAAAAGCATATAATTAGTTTCAGGAACGTGAAAATACACTAGTGTCAAAAAGATAAGCTTAAATAAGACATGCAAAAAATATTTAACGAATTCTGTCTGTAGGTCATCAGCCCAGATGCTGGTTGGATCCTCAAATAGTTATGCAGTTATAAGGAAACCGCAAAAACCAATGGGAGCACCAACAAGGGGCGTACTAGGCAAGATGAGGAGTGAGGTAGTTTGCCATTGCTTTCCCCACTAGGCCAGAAAGTGCTACTGCAGCACGACTAACCCTATGAGCAACACCTTTCATAACACTCAAACACACTAATCGTGCTCTGAATGTCATTACTCAGCACCACCCATACCACAGCAGCTTTCATATAGTCTCAGCCATGGATGAGACTGGGACCTCGGTTGAAGCTACACTTTACTCTGACCTGTGCCAAGTGATGGACGAATTATATGTCAGAATTGTACAAAATATTATAAAAATTAATTACGAGGTTCTCTGGTATACAACAGAGTGAAATTACATTACACGAACCTAACTATTGTTTTCTATTGCAAAGACACACAGCCAAAATAAGCATCCTTCTTCAACAAACAGAAAAGTGGTTAGAACATAATAAACTAAGCTCGACAGCTGCAGTCGCTTAAGTGCAGCCAGTATCCAGTATTCGGGAGATAGTGGGTTCGAACCCCACTGTCGGCTGCCCTGAAGGTGGTTTTCCGTGGTTTCCCATTTTCATACCAGGCAAATCCTGGGGCCGTACCTTAATTAAGGCCATGGCCACTTCCTTCCCACCACTAGCCATGCCATGTACCGTCGTCGCTGCGAGACCTACATGTGTCAGTACGACGTACAGCAGCCTGTAAAGAAAGAAAAAAAAAGAATAGAATACTCCCATCCCCTAGTTCCAGATCGCCTGGAATTGGAAAGAGAGTGATCATGTATTACAATTCATATTATTCTGATACACGATTGCTTTTCTTATTACATTTAAGTTTATCTACTACTACCTTAAACATTACACTTACACTTAATTACTATTTCCACCTAATCCCTAATTTGTAGTTTAAAAATAAAATTATTTATTTTTGTCCTAGGCAGCCAACGGCCGTAGCCGTGTTGAAACACCGGATCCCGTGAGATTTCCGAAGTTAAGCAACATTGGGCGTGGTCAAGATTTGGATGGGTTGCCACGCGCTGTTGGTGGGGGTAAGGGAATGGAGGAGCGGAAAGGAACTGGCCACCCTACCGTACGTAAACTCCGGCTCAGGCATACCTCTGCGGAGGTTCGGACCTGCCTTCGGGCAGAACACACCCTTTTCATTTCCTTGTCCTAAGGCATTAACCGTGTTTTACTGTCTAGGCCAACATGTATCTTACCCTGATTATCAATTGGCGCGAGTATTTGCTTTGTAATGAATCCGAACGGATTTCTCCTTAGCTTACAATAGACACGATTCATGATTCGAGCAGCTGAAGAAGAAACATTTCATCTATCATAAACTAAGCAAATTCACATGCAATTTAACACATTAACAGTGAAAACAAAAAATACAACCATGATTCTAAACGTTGACTTTGTTTTTGGTTTCTTCTCATAATTTTTTTTTTTTTTTGCTTTACGTCGCACCCACACAGATAGGTCTTATGGCGACGATGGGATAGGAAAGGCCTAGGAAGTGGAAGGAAGCGGCCGTGGCCTTAATTAAGGTACAGCCCCGGCATTTGCCTGGTGTGAAAATGGGAAACCACGGAAAACCATCTTCAGGGCTGCCGACAGCGGGGCTCGAACCCACTATCTCCCGATTACTGGATACTGGCCGCACTTAAGCGACTGCAGCTATCGAGCTTGGTCTCATAATTCTTTTTTCATTTCCTTTTGCCACATATGTTGTTAAATATAAAAACTTTGCTCTTCGTCACGTTGTGATCCATTCTTTGTTTAAAAATTTAGGAGTGGTATGGAATTATTTCTCTGTTTCTACTTTTGATTTATATTCATCACCCAAATATTTATGCCTTTGCTGGCGAGATGTAGCGTTTACGGAGAACTATGTCTTCTGGTATGGGCTAGAATAAATTTGTTACTTTCATTGACCTGTCTCAGTCTCACAATATGAAAGTGACTGAGATGTGAGTTATGCTAGTAATACCATTCCTTATGCAGCCAGTCCCTGCTATGAATGGTGTGAAAATATTGCTCATAGGGTCAGTTGGTGCATGCATTTCAGTGGGCTTGGCCGACTGATATGCAAGAGCAACTTCTGGCTTGGTGAGGAAAGCAACGGAAAACTACCTCACTCCTCATTTCTCTAGTACACCTCTTCAGTGACGTCTATGCTATTTAGGACAGCTGTTGGCAGAGCTATAGAAGATCAAACCAGCTTTCGGACTGAATACCCAATATACCCAAATACGTAATTCTGAGTGCATCAGTTACCCTACATACTCTCAATAAATGAGCCTCTTCCATTATTTCTACGCAGAATAAACAATGGTATTCATTATGTTTGTATCTCAGGCCTTTATTTTTATATCCCCACTAGCCACCCTGCCTCTTAGTTCTCTGTTTGGGAGCCTCAGAAAAGTGGTTAATATGGTGTGTGACCAACCATAACGACCACGCACACCTCATAGCGACGTGACGTATTTTCTGTGAGATGGTTCAAGAGCTTTAATGGCAGTTTGTTGTATTCCTCACGAAGAGCAGTTCTGAGCTTTAGAAGTGTCCGCGGAGGAGGCTGGCGGGCTGAAACTTTTCCCCCTGATGCAACCCGGGCATGCTCTACAGGTTCATGTCTGGATATCTCGGTGGCCAGTCCATGCGGTGGAATATTTCACGAAGTGATTTCCATATCTTCGGATAATTGAAGAAGTACCTGAGTGGTAAGTGATTCAACGACAATACGGGCGTTCATTATGTCTTGGCTTCAGGTAAGTTTTATGGCGACGATGGGATAGGAAAGGCCTAGGAAGTGGAAGGAAGAGGCCGTGACCTTAATTGAGGTACAGCCCCAGCATTTGCCCGGTGTGAAAATGGGAAACCACAGGTAACCATCTTCAGGGCTGGCGACAGTGAGGATCGAGCCCACTATCTCCCGATTACTGGATACTGGCCGCACTCAAGGGACTGCAGCTATCGAGCTCGGTGGACCACTTACTAAGACTTACTAAGACACTCAAAGACAAACGAGGACGTGACGTCTTGAATATTATATTATTATTATTATTATTATTATTATTATTATTATTATTATTATTCCTGATAAACTTCTCACTTTTCACACTAACGACCTCTCACGTGGAGACGTGAAAACTTTCCGAAGAAATAGCTCTAGGTTTAGGAGAATACCAACGGATTCTCTACGTTATGTTATGACTCATACCTTTTCAACTAGCAGTACGATACATTTGTATCTGCCATCCCGACATTGTCGCCGCTTCGATCTTTTTCTCTAAATTATAAGTATGGGAAGGAAGGTGGCGGGGATGTACTTTAGTCATGGCTAAACTACTGTAAGTTACGGCCATGTACGCACGTAAGGCGCCTCTTAATTAGTTCGTTCCATACCAAGGTCTGTCTAGGGAGGTCAAGTCACGAATGCTACTTATGGAGCCGCCATATTGGGTCTTTAAGCGAACGTAACCAAAGGCAAGTGTATTCGAATTTAGTGGATTTCGGTACCGTACAATGAAATAAAAACAAAATACCAACCAATTTTGATAAAGAATTGAATTGGGCATCTCCTGGCCATGTATATATAACTGTATAACACTTAAATGATATGAATACATTCACAGCTATTTGAATAGGAAGATAATTAACAGAGCCTGAAATTCTATTTTTTTTTCTTTATTGAGAAACAAGAATCAACAGAAAAGCTCATGTTCTTCCCTTTTACATCCTTACAACTTGGTCTTACTGTGTTTTTTATTAATAACATCTGTCAAATACGTAATCTTACTGACAGAAACATAGAAATCTGTAGATACAGTACCTGTGTCATATTATGATTACCGGTACATGAAATACTGAACTTGAAGTACTGTATTTAAAGTACTAAACGACGGTTGTAATAAATTACCTTCAGCGTTTTCTTTATTAAGAGAGTAATTTCCGATACTGCGTTTCTAAAAGATTACCCCAGTATGTTGACAAACACTGAATGCCTCTTGAGTTGAGTGCATTAAATTATGTATGGTAACTGTTGTTATCCATTCGTGTGGTATTTCTTTCTGTTCTAAGGCAAAAATATTCTGCTCGTATAACATACAACAGGAGTGATGTTCTTAGCTACTCTTAACTAGTTTATTGATAACCCATGCAGCTATATAGTACAAAGTGGTGATGGTGATTATTGTTTTAAGAGGGAAGTACAACTGGACAACCATCTTCTATAAACACTAATCAGAATAAAACAAATGGAAGGGGACCAAAACTTCGAAAAATGAAGGTATCGGCAAAAGAAAGATGAAGGCCACAAAGTGCGTGGAAATGAAAAAACTTCCTAGGCCTCAAATGCGCTAATGCCGTCGAGGTCGGAAAAGAACAAGTGTTGACCAGGGGAGGTCGGATGGGCTAGAATAGTGAAAGCAATATCAAGACTCAGCTAAGGGCCTCGTAGTCACAACCCAAAATAGATTTTCCCCCGTGGGTGGGGCAATTAAACAACAACCACGGTATCCCCTGCCTGTCATAAGAGACGACTGAAAGGGGCGTCAGGCTCTCCTAACCAGGGAGTGTGAGTTGGCGACCACGGGGCTCTTAGCTGAGTCCTAATATTCGTGCATATAATAATAATAATAATAATAATAATAATAATAATAATAATAATAATAATAATGGTTAAGAAATTTAAAGCCATTGGTAGACACGATTTCATAAGAAATAGGAATTCAATCACTATTAAGTTGCGTTAACCTAGGTTAGGCTATTTTAGGGATTACATTAGGATATTATGTTAGGCTACGATACATTAAATTACAGTAGTTGGTTAGTGCGAGTGAAGCGACTGTTGTGATCTTTAAGTATTTGTCCAGCCATATAATGTACTCTATAGAGCATTTAAGATGAATGAAATTTAGCTGTAAATAATAACTGCAGTACAGTATAAGACTGCTATTATCAATACAATAGGGGCTCCCTGGCCGAGGCAGTAAAGGCGTGCTCGTTTCACCCGGAACGATGTGGGTTCGAATCCCCGTCAGGAAATCGACAATTTAAGAAACGAGATTTCCACTTCCGGAGGTGCATATGGCCCTGAGGTTCACTCAGCCTACACCAAAAATGAGAACCAGGTTAATTCCTGGGGGCAAAGGCGGCCAGGCGTAGAACTAACCACTCTCCCCCATCACGTGCCGCGGTTAACAATGGTGGAAGCCTTTACCTTCCACTCCTCCAAGGGCGTTCATGGCCTGTACGGAGGTGTCTTTGTCTTTTATTATCAATACAATCGTTGTAATGATGGCCAGCTGGACATAGATTGTTGGTTTGAAGTGATAGGCCTATTGTTTGTTGTGATTATAATTGGTAACTGAACAGGAACAAGCATTTCAAATATCTGTGAAACATTTCTACGTTGCATGTAGGGTTAGAATGATACTGTCTCTAGTTTACATGAAAAGGAATGGAATGAAATGGCGTTTGACTTTTAGTGCCAGGAGCGTCTGAGGACAAGTTCGGTTCGCCAGGTGCAGGTCTTTTGATCTGACCCCCGTAGGCGACCTGCGCGTCGTGATGAGGATGAAATGAAGATGAAGACCACACATACACCCAGCTCCCGTGCCAGCGAAATTGACCAATTATGGTTAAAATTCCTGAACCTCCCGAGAATCGAACCTGGGACCCTGTGACTAAAGGCCAACACACTAACCATTTAGCCATGGAGCCAGACACATAAAAAGGAAATTTTCGTAAACATCAATACTAGACTAGTATTACACATTTCCTGTTACTTTCCTTGCTTGTTTTGAAAGACAATTCCCTTTCTTTGGAAAGACTTAGGTGGATTAGGGACTTTGAAAATTGTTGGGATGGAATTCCACTTGAGTAGTTTCCGTCCATCTACCCTCTTTAGTTCAAATTGCGATTCCTCAAAATGATGCTAGAAGAAAATACACCGGGCGAGTTGGCCGTGCGGTTAGAGGCGCGCGGCTGTGAGCTTGCATCCGGGAGATAGTGGGTTTGAACCCCACTGTCGGCAGCCCTGAAGATGGTTTTCCGTGGTTTCCCATTTTCACACCCGGCAAATGTTGGGGCTGTACTTTAATTAAGGCCACGGCCGCTTCCTTCCAACTCCTAGGCCTTTCCACTCCCATCGTCGCCATAAGACCTATCTGTGTCGGTGCGACGTAAAGCCACTAGCAAAAAAAAAAAGAAGTATATACACATAATAAGACCTATAAATATAAAACATCGTTTCCATATAAACATACTGTTATTCAGGAATAATACGAATGTATAATTTCACTAACCTCGCACAAGAAGCCATTTGTCACGCCTACAGTTTTGTACCCACTGAACTCTCCTTTGCTTATCTTTCGGGAACCGAAACACTCTAATTCCGTCAGTTGTCTTATTTTGACAATTTGGTGTGGCGCAGTGTCCCGTTTTCCTTCAAAACACAAGTAATAACTCACATTATTACATCGGGCGCGCCCACGTAACAACTATATTTGAGACCCAATATGGCCGCCACCGCAAAGGATTGTGGTAGCGTGACCAGACCTCCCTAGACAGACCTTGTTCCATACCAGTACCGTGACAGCCATCTGGTGAGCAGAGCTGACACTATCAAGCAGGAAGTACACCTCAAGTGTCTCCTGACATGTCACTACACTTCCGGCATGCGCATTAACGAGCCCACACGTGGATGTGAAAACGTTCCAAAGAAATCGCCTTAAATAATTTGAGTGGTTCTTATCCAAATGCAGGTGTATCGCTTGGCCCACCAACCACGAACCTGCAGGGGACAATGAGTCGTGTTTCTGTAGCTGACTGAAAACCATACGTCATTATTTTGTCAGTTGTATATCTCAGTAAAAAGTTACAAACCACTTTTTCCTTTTGTAGGTTCTGATTTTGAAAATCATTGCCCTTCTTGAAATTTCAGCGGCAGCTGTTCGCCACAATTACATTAGTAGACGAATCATGACATTAGTAGACGAATAAGTTTGAGTGGTGTCTTTAAAAGTAAGAAAGATCACAATATGAAGCTAAATTTGGAATTCAAGAGAACAAATTGGGGCAAATATTTGTTTATAGGAAGGGGAGTTTGGGATTGGAATAACTTACCAAGGGAGACGTTCAATATATTTCCAATTTCTTTACAATCATTCAAGAAAAGTCTAGGACAGGGATGGCGAACCTTTATTAACTAGTGTGCCATTTTAGGTCTGGATTATTATTCTCAACTGTCTACTGTGCCACTTGTTATTTTCGTTTGTAATAGATACAACATCCGCCCCCACTCACCACCGCCATCACCGACTTCCACCCCTAATTCCAATTTATGTTTCATAATATGTTATTACATATATATAGCCCGGCTCCATGGCTGAAGGGTTAAGGTGCTGGCCTTTGGTCACAGGTATCCCAGGTTCGATTTCCGGCAGGGTCGGGAATTTTAACCATCATTTGTTAATTTCCGTGGCACGAGGGCTGGGTTTATCTGTTGTCTTCATCATCATTTCATCCTCATCACGACGCGCAGGTCGCCTACGGGAGTCAAATAAAAAGACCTGCACCTGGTGAGCCGAGCCCGTCCTGGGATCTCCCGGCACTAAAAGCCATACGCCATTTCATGTTTACATATATATATTGTAAAATAACAAATACATGTGATTGCATGCTTCATGGTCGTAGCTTTGTAATATATGTTAGGTTCATAACTTGTCTTCACAACGTTCATTGTAGAAAATAGCTGCTTGCAGGCGTATGGTGACCCAAACAAAGTAAGTAGAGCTGTAGCAAGTTTCTTCATGACCGAAAACTTTTGTGGGAGGCTGTTCCACTGTTCAAGTATTAAGTTCTCTGGGTTCTGGAGAGAGTATTCTCCATCAACAGCACACTCGATTTTCACTAATGCTTCATCAAGTTGTACGAAATTTTTCACCCATACATGCTTGCTTAAAATTCAGTCAACTCCATTTCTAAACTGTCAATATCTAACCACTCAAAAGAAGAAACAACTCATTTTTGCAATATGAGGTTTTGAAATAAAGTACGATAATTTCTCCAAATTTCGAAATTGGGATAATTTATTGGCAAGTATTTGTCTTACAAAATTCACAACAATAAAAAGTTACTCACTAAGAATAATTACGCGATGCTGGCATTCACACACAAGCCAAACTTCACTAATATGGGTGAGCGAATGGCTCGTCGGCCGCATCTGTCATTTATTTCACTTGACTTCCGGACCTATCAGTGTTGTAGTGTTGCCGTAATAAACGTTCGAATGGAATAGAATTTAGATTTTCGGTATTTATTTCTTAAACCTGAAACACTATGACTGTACGATGCACGAGATATGTATAGTACAGAACGTACATCAAAATTTTAATATGTGCATGTGGTGTGCCACCGAAATCATGTTCGCGTGTCACTTAATGACACGCGTGGCATAGGTTCGCCATCCCTGGTCTAGGAAAACAACAGACAGGAAATCTGCCACCTGGGTGACTGCCGTAAATGCAGATCAGTAGTGATTGATAGAGTGATTGATCATGTAAGGACGGCTTTTCGTTTGGGTGACAGATAATTGTGTTGATGTTAAATACATCTGCTGGGGGTTTCTTAATGACTATATTTTGTTACGAGAAGATGTATGTGGTCCTCAGCAGTGCAGTAGTGTCAATAGCTGTCGTGAAGCTCTGCGATTTAGACCGGCCACCACTGATGTTTTCCATAAAAATAATTGTTTTTCTCTGTTGAAATATGTTTGCCTGTTGTGTTTGCTGACTTTACAACGAAGTGCAGAATGATGTTTCTTTTCTCTACAGCCCCGGTTTCATTTTTCATGACGCTCCTGCGCGTATGATACTGTATTTTTTAACTGAGAGTATTTCAATTCTCTATGTAAACATGAATATGAAAACATCGTTGAATTTAATTTTTTCTCACGCCTTCGATCGTTTCGAACCTAGGCTCAGTAAACCAATCTGAAATTCTGATATTTTTCAGTGCTACGCAACAAACTTGTACCGAGCGAGTTAGCCGTGCAATTAGGGGCGAGCAGCTGTGAGTTTGCATTCGTCGGATAGTGGTTCGAACCTCACGGTCTGCATCCCTCAAGATGGTGTTCCCATCTTCACACCAGGCAAATGCTGACTGTGGCTACGGGCGCTACCTTCCCACTCCTAGCCCTTTCCTATCCCATCGTCGCCATAAGACCTACCTGTGGCCTACGTAAAGCTAATTGTAAAAAAAGAAACAATAGCTTTTATGTATTGTTACGTTTATAGGTGTATTAATTTAGTTATGTGGTAAAAAGTAGAAGCTGGAAGGTATCTATATACGTAATTTATTTTGTCAAGTATCGGGAAAATATGGAACTATTTACAGAGCTGCTTATGTTATTGGAAACTTCATCAGTCACGGCTGTGTCAATGGCTCAGCCAGAAGGATGACGTCAGTATAGTAGGTACGAACGCGAAAGTTCTATTTCAAGGTGTGACATCGCGCGAGGAATACGTTGGAGATTAAGCGCAATAAATCTCTCTCTCTCTTGACTGGACAGCCACAGCCCAAGCGGGGTACGTAATGAGTTCGGGGCATATAATATATGGTGTGGTAGGACCCGGTCGGGTGTTCCATTTCTATAAAGACACTAGTCAATCAATATCGTTGTTCTACCGTTGATACACGGTAGCCTAGTGCTATCTGTATTTCGTCGTAAATCTTGTTGTAGATCATGTGCATTCTTTCAGAACATTCTACAGCAGGCTTGCCTGGGTAGACAATGGATGACAACAACTACGTGGCTAGGGGTAAAAGTGTTTGATAAATCTTTGGCATGGTTCCAAGCCACAGATTAGCAGCGTGTGTTCGCTTAAGAGAAAAGGTGATAAAATCAGTGAATATAATACGGTGCAGTATCAGTTCAACTCAGGATACAATATTCTAAAAAGTGTTTATACACAAAAGAAATGAAGGGCAACATACTGAATTTATGTATGTAATTTTCATTCCGGTGGTCTTGTTACAAATGGTAAGTCATTTCTCACTGTTTTCCTTAAACGCTTTTATTATAGGACCATATTGTTGTATATAGGGGAGAATCTTCCTACATTTGTTAATGATTATTGCTTATGTTTATTGTGTGTTGATAAAATGCTCGTGCGAGGCTCATGGTTATATAAGAAAATATATAGTTTATTTTACATTAGTATGGACATTCTAGAAGAAACTAAGTGCAGTATCCACCATTTAAACGTTTGTAGATGGTTAGGTTCATAACTATTTAAGACTATCGACATCTCATTATACGTTAATTGAAATTAACTTTATTGAAATTTATATTATTATTATTAATAATAATAGTAATTAATAATAATAATAATAATAATAATAATAATAATAATAATAATAATCTGGTATTCTGTTAAATGTGCTTACCGGTAACAACCTCCTGAAAACGATCACAACTGGCTAGGAGCATGCACTAAGGCTACTATGAATTACTGGAATATTTTACATAATTTATATACGAATAAAATGAAACAATTTGGGCATAAGGAAAATTTTACAGTCTTGATATATATACTTTAATTTTGCCGACACCAATGTCTTTCTTCAACAAAACCAAACAGTTGAAATTTTTATATTTTCTCCTCATAATCTCATCCTATTGCCCTTAATATATGCTGCCTATAATCACGTTCTTAGTTGTGTTCTCTGTCCTGGTACTCGTTGAAATATTCCATTTCCTTGTAGCAAGAACATGTTGACACCCACAGCGACATAACTATGACCATGACGTTGTTCACTTAGTGGTGGTGTTGATTACTGTTCTAAGAGGAAGTACAACTAGGCAACCGATCTCTATTATAATACTAATCAGAGGGAAAACATGGGAGGGGTCCGACACTTAGAAAAATGAAGTTAGAGCCTATCGGTCAAAGAAAGGCAAGAGCCACGAAGGGTGTGAACATGAAAGACCACCTAGTCCTGGGAACCTAACAGCGCCAGTGTCGGAAAAGGACAAGAATTGCCAAGGGAGGTCAGGTACTGTAGGATAGATGGCACAAGTAAATGGAAGGGTTACCAGGACTCAACTAAAGGCCCTGTCGTCGCCAACCCATGCTCCAAATTAAGAGTTTTTGGGGCCCCTTTTCTTTAATAGAATTATATCGCAATTCTACATTATTATGGGACCCTTCAGTGAAGTTCCAAATGATCTCAATATCAATGGCATCTCATACAAAATATATATATACATATATATACAGGGTGTATATATATATATATACATATATATACAGGGTGTTAGGTGTATACGTGCAGATATTAAGCTAGTCGGCAAAGAAAAAGACATCTCACAATATATGCTATGTACTTTTTATCTTGTCCTATTAGTTTGCCCATAACTGAGCCAAATATTTCAGGACCTAATGTGTTTTGAACGGCTGTAGCAGGATATGCCGGTTACGTCATTCTGTCCACGCGTAGTGGAAGTACAGTAGCAGAGTCTAGGGCTTGTTGAACCTGTTTCTTATCGCAGGCCAACACATGTTGTTGTGCACTTCCCCTAAAGGCTTGGCAAGTAGCAGAGGATGACTCACGTGCCAGGCCACTTGCTGTACTCGTAAACCGGTCTAGGGTACTCTGTGTGAAATGTACACAGGATCCTTACAGTGACCTCGAAGATACGCACCAGCACATACGTGCGAATAAAGTATTGTGTAGTTGTGTGTGATTTATAAGACATCAATGGCATTACTCAGTGATCCAACCTGACAAAATGAAAGGAAATAGTTAATAAGTAAATGAAAAATGAGCGCAACATTTCTGTGCTGTTATTGCGACAGTCTACGATGAATTTCTGACAATAAACAATGCGAGTTGTCTATGCTTATTCATAAACTTTTCAGGTCAATGAAAGAACGGTGGACACTGAAAGAAAAGGCTGTAAGCATTCAGTCATATTGTTATTAATGAGACAGATTTCAAAAACCGTAGTTGCAGCCATGCGTGAACATTGCTCGAAGGAACAATAGCTACTGTGGATTTCTTTTGCTAGATGCTTTACGTCGCACCGACACAAATAGGTCTTATGGCGACGATGGGACAGGAAAGGGCTAGGAGTGGGAAGGAAGCGGCCGTGGCCTTAATTAAGGTACAGCCCCAGCATTTGCCTGGTGTGAAAATGGGAAACCACGGAAAATCATCTTCACGGCCGCCGACAGTGGGGTTCGAACCTGCTATCTCCCGAATACTGGATACTGGCCGCAGTTAAGCAACTGCAGCTATCGAGCTCGGTCTACTATGGAATTGCCACCGGGCATTTCTAATAGAAGGCTTATTCTTCTTTTTCCTAATCTGTTTACATTCCAGGGTTGGTTTTCCCTCGAACTCAGCGAGGGATCCCACCTCTACCGCCTGAAGGGCAGTGTCCTGGAGCGTGAGACATTGGGTCGGGGATACAACTGGGGAGAATGACCAGTACCTCGCCCAGGCGGCCTCACCTTCTATGCTGAACAGGGGTCTTGTGTAGGCCTTGCGGCGGAATGGGGAGATTGGAAGGGATAGACAAGGAAGAGGGAAGGAAGCGGCCGCGGCCTTAAGTTAGGTACCATCCCGGCATTTGCCTGGAGAAGTGCGAAACTACGGGAAACCACTTTCAGGATGGCTGAGGTGGGAATCGAACCACCTCTACCCACTTGACCTCCCGAGGCTTAGTGGACTCCGTTCCAGCCCTCGTACCACTTTTCAAATTTCGTGGCGGAGCTGGGAATGGAACACGGGCCTCCGGGGGTTGCAGCTAATCACACTAACCACTATACCACAGAGGTGGACAGAAGGCTAATTACCGGGCAGTAAGTGCCGATAGGTAATGTAATGGACCCGTTTAATTAAAACGTCCGTAATAATAATGTTACTACTACTACTACTACTACTACTATCTTTACGTTCCACTAACTAATTTTCACGGTTTTCGAAGACACTGAAGTGCCAGAATTTTGTAAAGCAGTACGTTTTTAAATGCAAGTAAATCCACAGACACGAGACTGGCGTATTTCAGCACCTTCAAATACCACCGAACTCAGCCGCCATCGAACCTGCCAAGGTGGGATCAGAAGACCAGAGCTCTATCGTCCGAGCTACGCAGACCGGCATTGGGGCTTAGAGTAAGTTGATCGTGCGGTTAGGGGCGCGCAGCTGTGAGCTTGTATTCTGGTGATAGTGGGTTCGAACTCCACTGTCGGTAGCCGGGAAGATGGTTTTCCGTAGTTTCCCATTTTCACATCAGGGAAATGCTGGAACTGTACCTTTATTAGACTTCGAACGCTTCCTTCCCACTTGTATCCGTTTTCTCTCCCACTGTCGCCGTAAGACCTATTTGTGTCGGTGCGACGTAAAACAATTTGTAAGTACATGCTTCGGTAATTTCGGAGACATGTCTGCAATTATATTATTAATAATAATTCGGACATGTTAAAAGTTCACTATTTTCTTTAGTGTTTTCTG
Organism: Anabrus simplex; assembly: GCF_040414725.1. Taxonomy (NCBI): domain Eukaryota; kingdom Metazoa; phylum Arthropoda; class Insecta; order Orthoptera; family Tettigoniidae; genus Anabrus; species Anabrus simplex. The sequence continues at coordinate 286,741,920 of NC_090269.1, forward strand.
ACAGATTACGAGCTACGAAGTTTGAGTGGGGCGATTAACTTTTATTTTCATAATAGTCAGTAATAATAGACTAACACAGTTTTTATAATAATATTGTTAGTGGCTTTTCGACGGATGCAAGCTAATCGCACGGCCAACTCGCCCAATAATAATAATAATAATAATAATAATAATAATAATAATAATAATAATAAATCTTCACGTGCCAATGGAGACGCGCGGTGTCGGAATTTAGCCCACTGGTATTCTTTAACGTGCCCGTAAATCTACCGATCAGAAGCGGTCGTATTTGAGCACCTTCAAATACCAGCGGACTGAGCCAGGATCGAGCCTGCTAAGTTCATGAAACCAGTGCTTGAACCGTCTGAGCCACTCAGCCTGGCAACGTTTATTTTGATACGTTGAATAGGCACTGCAAAATCAGCAGTAAGCTAGAAGGTTCTCATTTACATTTAAACATGTTCTCTTCGGTTGGAAGCACGAAAGGAAGGTACGTTTAATTAATTTATGTTTATAACATGTCCCTTACTGGTATGAAGTAAAACGTTCGATGTGTTTTGACATTTCAATTCCGATACTACTCACTTTGAAATTCTATCCCATGCATTCTTTCGTTGACGTAATAAACTTTATTTACGTACACGTCAACACGGGTTGTTTCTGCATACGGCGAGTAGGACTCCCAAAAGACCATGATATTGAAATCGCACTGTGGGAGAACATTCCACGTAAGCAGTTCGACAAAAGCACTAGACCTGTCACATGCTGGTTGTCTGCTGTTCTTAGCGACGGGGATGTCGCTGGACGGGTTCCCCACCCCTACATGAAACCGGTCTGTCTGACCTTGACCTGAATAACAGCTGTCAGAGATGCGAATTATCGTCCGTGCTTTGCGTTTCAAGGGCCGATGACATTAAGACAGCAATTATCATCATCATCATCATCATCATCATCATCATCATCGTCGTCGTCGTCACGAATAAATATTCAATAAAATAATCGTTTTATATTCATCATTACTGAAATAGGAACTATAAGTTAACATTTAACTTAAGAAGATTGCCTAGAGTGTTTTGTTAATTTATAAAGGAAAGTTTAACATTTCTTTTAATGCAATCTGTATGTTTTGTTTTCTAAACTGTTGTACTGTAATGTTTAACATAGGTATATTATGTTGTTCACAGGCGTTTTCGTGTACGTTCGTAAATCCGTACTTTTCTATTCGAGATAGTCTTGTTACCGTCCACCTGGAATTACGGAGCCCGTACTGTATGTTAGTTCATTATTTTTCTACAACAGAGTGTTACGAATGCGACTGTAGTACCCGCGACCACGCCACTCTTATGTCTGTGTCACTAATGTGCACTTTGTTCAGCTGTGTGCTGCTTGACTATGTGGCTCTCGTTACCTTCTTCTTCCTCTTCTTCTACTGCAGCCTTATGTCTTAACAGGTATACTGTATTCTACCGACATCATCTCAACACGCAGTAGCGTAATCTGCTGCGATTTACCGAGCTCGATAGCTGCAGTCGCTTAAGTCCGGCTCCATGGCTAAATGGTTAGCGTGCTGGCCTTTGGTCACAGGGGTACCGTGTTCGATTCCCGGGAGGGTCGGAAATTTAACCTTAATTGGTTAAATTTGCTGGCACGGGAACTGGGTGTATGTGCCATCTTCATCATCATTTCATCCTCATCACGACGCGCAGGTCGCCTACGGGAGTCAAATCAAAAGACCTGCATCTGGCGAGCCGAACTTATCCTCGGACACTCCCGGCACTAAAAGCCATACGACATTTCACTTCAGTGTGGCCAGTATCCATTATTCGGGAGATAGTGGGTTCGAACCCCACTCTCGGCAGCCCAGAAGATGGTTTTCCGTGGTTTCCCATTCTCACATCAGACAAATGCTGGTGCTGTACCATTAAGGCCACGGCCGCTTCCTTCCCTGTCCTAGCCCGTTCCAGTCCCATCGTCGCCATAATGCCTATCTGTGTAGGTGCGACGTAAAGCCAATTGCTGCTGCGATTTGTTATTAGCACCATCATAGTAAAATGTAATATAGTTGTGGCGGAATCTTCTTAGATAAGTTCGACATCTGTGGATTGTGTATAATTTGATAACTCATCTGTACTCATGAAAGCGACCGTCGGCCTGGCGTTCAGGTTAATAACTACATGTCTCTAACGTGTAACCTTGTTTATGTTTCTTATATTTGTTGATGTGTATGTTTGATGTTTATACACAATACGAGATTACAGCTGACTCATCCCCACGAGCTTGACCTGGTTCTCGCTTTACGCATAGTAATCTGTAGGTAACTACTGCGACCGATGCTAACTCACGTGACATACATTTCATCTTGTTTCCTCTTAAACCACGCATATTTTACTGTTTTCTTCCACGTATTTCAGCTTTTAATGACCTAGTAATGATAATAATAATAATAATAATAATAATAATAATAATAATAATAATAATAATAATAATAATAATAATAACGTTAAGTGCTTTACGTCCCACTAACTACTTCTACGGTTTTCTGAGACGCTGAGGCGCCCGAATTTAGTCCCGCACAGTTCTTTTTATGTACCAGTAAATCTGCCGACACGAGGCTGACCTACAGTATTTGAGCACCTTCAAATACCACCGGACTGGGCCAGGTTCGAACCTGTAAAGTTGGAATCAAAAGGCCTGCACCTCAACCGTCTGAGCAACTCAGCCCGGAAGGAGGCATGAAATGTAGGTACGTTTAATTTATTTAGTTGTATAACATGTCCAATATTCCTTTGAAACTAAACGTTCGATGTGTTTCGATAATTCAATTCCGATGCTACTCACTTGGGCATCCCATAACTGCTTTCGTTGGCGTAAGGACCTGCCATCTTTCTTGTACCTTTACGCAATGCACAACGGGGATCTACTGTATTTCACGTCCCGGCGCGCCTATACCAACCAATAATTATATCACACGCTCGTACAGGTCCCGCACGGATTCAGGTTTTCAGGTAATTTCCATACTCGCTAGACCACGGGGCTGATGACCACACATATCCCAATCCCGTAAAGGACATAACAGCAAACGAACCAGTATTAACGCTGAGAATTCGGAACATCCAGGGTCCGAAACCGATGACCAGGGTTGTCTGAAGCCCCTAAGACGGAAACTGAATACTGACAACTACGAAACCACTCTGGCGAGAATGTAACGTAACAAGGCATACGCTACTGTAGTAGCCACCTTCAGCTGTTATCGTAGCTCAGTTGCTCTTAAACATAAAACCAGTTTGACAAGTATGTTACGTAACATCTCGTGCACTGCATAGGAAGCGTTCAACTGTTGTACGTAAACATAAACAGAAACCAGTTTGGCACGCATGGCGCGTGACTCGCCTGTTCTCAAAGGGAAGCTATTCATTCACAAGAACAAGGCATACTACCTATTCTAAAAACATCGTGTCTCTTTGCTCTCGAAAATAACTTCCGAGAATTTCTAAAAGTTTGATATATAGTGGTTCGTCACATCGTTCTCTATTGCTAGAAGAAATATCTGCAGGTATACACCTAACACCCTGTATATATATATATTAATGAAATGAATTAAATTAAATGAACTTTAACTCTATGTGATCTTTTTTCGCTGACGATTGCTTGACACACTTATGGTACAAATTTACTTATGACTACCGGGCGAGTTGGCCGTTCGGTTAGGGGCGCGCGCTGTGTACTTGCATCTGGGAAATAGTGGGTTCGAACCTCACAGTCGGCAGTCGTCAGGATGGTTTTCCGTGGTTTCCCATTTTCAGACCAGGCAAATGCTGGGGCGGTACCTCAATTAAGGCAACGGCTGCTTCCCTCCCAGTCCTAGCCTTTTCCTATCCCACCGTCGCCACAAGACATATCTGTGTCAGTGCGACGTAAACCAAATAAAAACATAATGTATGACTTGCTCGGATATTCTGAAGAGATACTGCAAGCTGGTGAAGCTGTCACCGGTGGCTAAAAATCTCAAAGTGCCAATTTATCTTGAACAGATATAACTTTTCTAAAATTCGTGTCCCTTGCTTTTATTTTCGGTTCAACCAAATTTAATAAATACTGGAAATCGGTCGGTGATATACGAGTGAAATTCTTAAAATATCCACTTATATCTTGCGATTTCAAATCCAGAAGCAAATTGGAATTAGCTTTACCTTTGTAAAAGTCACCTTGCCACCAACAACGGGGATGTTTATAGTCCTCGATTAGGCAATACAGCAGAATATACACAGCACTTATGACGAGTATACTGGACGACATTGTTGCATGTGCCACAACGAACGTTGCGGAACTACTGGTGTTCTCATTGAGGGCTGACGAACGTACACATTATACAAGGTTGCAGCAACAGTTGCGTTGCATGTTGAAGCCTCCTAGTGAGTAAGCTCTCCGACTGAATAACCGTCCACTTCCTGTAGCACATATCTTATCTCCCATTTAATGCAAGGCACTTCCTATTTATTTCACTTGCTAGAGTACCGAGTTCAACTGAAAAGTTTCAAAATGCCACTGCTATCAAAGCGTCCAGTCACAATCCTTATCTCACACCTCATGAATGTTTTAAATGTTGCAGGACAGGACGTCCTCGTCTGCTTTTTTTTTTTTTTTTGCTAGGAGCTTTACGTCGCACCGACACAGATAGGTCTCATGGCGACGATGCCGTGGCCTTAATTAAGGTACGGCCCTAGCATTTGCCTGGTTTGAAAATGGAAAACCACGGAAAACCATTTTCAGGGCGGCCGATAGTGGGATTCGAACCTACTATCTCCCGGATGCAAGCTCACCGTCTGCTTCTTGTATCATTTCCTGCTTTAACACTGGAGTACAAATAACTTGATTAACTGACTATGTCCCAATCTACCTACACAAAATACTCGTTTTACAATATTTAAATACATATTATTATTATTATTATTATTATTATTATTATTATTATTATTATTATTATTATGCTGTTTAAAATCTTAACATATTAAGAATGTTATATCAGCCTGAAATTGAAATTGAAAAAATAATAATGAGAAAGTATTTGCATTTCTGGTATGATTGTACATGTTACAGGTGTGTCTGTAGCAGTATAGCTAGAGCCCTGCGCGGATATACAAAATATTATCCGGATCCACTCCGCAATCGCACTTTCTACAACCAACCCCCATCCGCGAATGATTATCCGTATCCACGAATTGTTATCCGCGGATATTGTAAATAATTAAATACAGGATATCACACCCAAGGTATTGAAATGGACGGATCGCTTAACATAATACACTCATGTTCCTAAAAACCAGAACACCTTGAAAGACTAGAGATAGGAAGTTCATATTCACAGGACATGTACATTAATATGTTCTGAAGAAATTATTAGCATTTGAACCAAGTCGGCCCCCTGTTCAAGGTCCACCACCACCGCCGACTGGTAAAATGTACCTGCGGTTCTCGTTGTCGTTATAAACCGAAGGTAATGGATCAGTGCGACTTGAGCAGACGTGCAGGATGTCTCGCAGACGTATGTGAGAACCGTACCGTCAAATGAGTGAGTTTGAAAGAGGGCACATTATTGGCATGAGAGAACGTGATGCATCCATCCGGGAAATTGCTGCTCGTGTGGGACGAAGTGTGCAGGCAGTGCAACGGATGTGTACAGAATGGTTCACAGAAGACAATAGACTACGACGAGATGGATCTGGTCGCACCACCCAGCCCATCCGCCGAGAAGATCGATACCTCATCTGAATCGCATTGCAAGAGAGATCGGCATCCTCCTCGGCTCTGGCGCAACAGCGGAACAGTATATCACATGGTACACTATCAAGACGGACAGTCCTTCACCGTTGATTACAGTCTGGGTTTCGGGCGCGTCGTCTACTTCTCCGCCCACTGGTTAATGTGCATAAACATGACTGCAATGGTGTATGGAACGACGTCACTGGGGACAGGAATGGCAGAAGATTGTGTTTCCGGACGAAACCAGGTTCTGTTTGTTTGAAAATGATGGCCGCATTTTGGTTCGCCGCAGAGAGGGGGAGAGGCATCACATTGACTGCATTCGCACAAGACATACTGCACCAACCCAAGGCTTTATGGTGTGGGGTGTTATTGGGTACACCCACAAATCACGGCTGGTGCGTATCCAGGACACTGACCAGTTTGACCTACGTGAATGACATTCTGCGAGCCGTAGCCATACCCTTTCTACATGACACCCCAGACTCCATGTTTCAGCGGACAATGTGCGACCACATGTTGCTTCACGAACACGTTTCTTCTTCTTGTCACAGGATGTCAGACTGTTGTCGTGGCCCGCCCGATCACCGGACTTTTTGCCAATCGAAAATGTGAGGGATATGGTGAAACGACGGGTGCAGCGCTGTGACCCGATGCCAACCACCAAAGATGAACTGTGGAACCAGGTGAATGCAGCATGGATGGCTATAGCCCAGGACATCATTCGTACCTTACACGCGTCGATGCCATCACGCTTGGAACAAGTCATCAGTGACCTTGGAGGACGCAGTGCCTACTAGGCAACAGGACACATGCTGAATCTAGGTGACTGAAATGCTAGTCGCTTCTGCGAAACATACTAATGAACATTTCCTGTGAATATGAACTTCCCTATCTCTAATCTTTCAAGGTGTTCTGTTTTATTGAACATGAGTTTACAATCGGCGTGATACCTGGCACCAGAACCCTTACCGTCACAGATTTATGAGGAATTTTCTCTTGCGATAACTACCGACGTACTGACATTTGTTCTCCATTAATTTCGGGCAGGAGCCAGTTGGGCTTAGGTCAGATTTACGGCTTTATGTACTCAAGGCTCTTTATGCTGTATATCACCATACTCCCACACCATTGTCAAATGTCACTTAACCACAAGCAAATATATAAGTATACCTGAAAGAAAATCAATAAACTTCATTATTTAGAAATTATCACCAAAATTATCCGCGTTGACATACAGTTTGCATTCGCCAAGACACTAATTTCTCGGATATCCGCGGGTATCAGCAACCGTGCAGGGCTCTCTCTATATATGCAGTCTAATGTAATGTAAATTTGCACAGGTATGTGAGTTATATGATATTTTCTAGTCTTCCTAAACAAAAACATTTTACTTGTATAACTGAGAGAAGAGAGAAAATGTTCACGCTCTATCTAAATTTGAGGGAACCACTTTGGTGAACTCTGGCGCCCAAATTATGGATATTTGAGTTAATCATTCTCTCTATTTATTTATTCATTATTTTCAAGTTCAAGGCAATGAAGAATCGGTGAAGTTACAATTGGTACTCAATGTGTTTCCTGTGTATTTCATTATTATACCAATAAATCAATTTACAAATGGGGCAAGTATCAGTAATAAATGGCGCCCAGAATGGGGCAAAGTATTAATAATATATAATATTACAAAGGGCGCCCAGAATAGGTCGAGTATAAAAAATAAATGGCAGTGGCAGTGTGCTAGCCGCTGGATTCCAAGATCGCGAGCTCACACTTGGCAGAGGTAATCGGATTTTGAAGGAAGGGAAAGATCCATTCGCGCGTACGATTCGACGTTACTTTTTAATTCTAATCCATGTCCTTCTATGTTGCATGTAATGGAGGTGATACATTTGACCTTAAGAATTTTAATTTGCCTTAAATAAAACTCAACAACAGATTGTTTAATAGGGATCCGTAGAGTAAAAATGAAATTTTGAATTTGACATACAGTTGTGAGGTCAAAAGCCTTCACTTGGTAGCCTAAGTTGCCTCCGTCGTCACTGCCTTCTCCTTCTGCATCTTCTTAATATTATTCATAATTATGCTATTGGTTTTACATCTCTCTAACTACGTTCACGGTTTTCGCAGACGTCGACGTGCCAGTTATATACCGACACGAGACTGACGTATTTGATCACCTCCAAATAAAATCGTACTGAGCCACGTTCGAATCTGCCTACTTGAATTCAGGCGGCTAACACTATCGTCCGAGCTACTTCATGATCGATAACATCACAACGAAATATGTACAATAATACAATGTACAGCATCAATACACAAATCACACTGAAGATTAGTGATTAACGAAAATCGGTTCGAATACTCAAGACACCGACTGAGTAGCCATAAGAAATTACTTCTAAACTAACTGACAGTAAAATCCAGAAAGTTCAGGGAGCATCAAGTGCGACAGAGAACGACGGAAATAGATCCATACTGCGGCGTGCTCTAGCGGGAAGATTGCGAAGTCCAATAATGAAATGACGTCAAAATTATTAGTTGTGATGCCGATATAGTTCGGAATTTATAATTAGATATTACCAGTACTTACCTTCATTGTGGAACTTTTGATTTTCTTCTGTACACAGTTTCAGTGAGTTAACCTCTATTTCACTTCTCGTTCCCTGGGTGCGTCTGTGATGTTTGATATCCCATTATTTCCCACACCGCGCCTTGAATAAATTTAGTATATTCTCGGCCATTTCATCCTTTATCTAAAATCTCTTTACTAGCAACTGCCTTTTGTCTGAAGTACATTCAATGTAGATATTATTTATTTTCCGTATTGTAGTATAGACTCATGTTGTCAAGAAATAATCATGAGATTGAAAATATCTATTTCTATACCTATGGCACTTCCTATAAATAAATATAACAAGCCATTATCAACAGGTTATTTAATTTGGTACGGATTTGGAAATCATGATGATTAGTGGACTTCTCATAAATTTGGCTAGGTGTGTATGTAAGTAATAAGGCAAGGGAACTGGTTTGCAAAAAATATCTGTTAAAAAGTTTTTTACCCTGTAATTCTTGAACATTTAAATAGGAGTCGATTTAAATATAATAGATAGGAGAGATGAAAGGCAGAAGACTGTCACAGGGGAGTAGTTTGAGTTTCAATAACGTTTACGTGTAATACACACACCTCAAGAGAGAAATATATCTTGACTTATGTCAGGACTTACCTCAACGTTCATTGTGGAGCTGGTGGACTGTTGAGTAAGAAAACAGAGAACTCAGAATACTGAATTATGTCCTTCACTATACATTTTCTGTAGGTGGGAACGATTGATAGGATTTTAAAGGTAATTATGGAATTCGCAAATAAATAACAGTAAACGTCAAACTTTATTATATAGCTCTGAAAATATAATTTACAATATTTACGTTATTTCAGCCATTACAATTAAAGTATTACTCACAAGGACAATAATAATTCTCAATTTAATTTATTCGTTTTATGGTTTAAAACATAAACTTAATAACATTTGAAACAATCATGCAAGTTATCATCATCATCATCATCATCATCTGTTTACCCTCCAGGGTCGGTTTTTCCCTCGGACTTAGCGAGGGATCCCACCTCTACCGCCTCAAGGGCAGTGTCCTGGAGCTTCAGACTCTTGGTCGGGGGATACAACTGGGGAGTTTGACCAGTACCTCGCCCAGGCGGCCTCACCTGCTATGCTGAACAGGGGCCTTGTGGAGGGATGGGAAGATTGGAAAGGATAGGCAAGGAAGAGGGAAGGAAGCGGCCGTGGCCTTAAGTTAGGTACCATCCCGGCATTCGCCTGGAGGAGAAGTGGGAAACCACGGAAAACCACTTCCAGGATGGCTGAGGTGGGAATCGAACCCACCTCTACTCAGTTTACCTCCCGAGGCTGAGTGGACCCCGTTCCAGCCCTCGTACCACTTTTCAAATTTCGTGGCAGAGCCGGGAATCGAACCCGGGCCTCCGGGGGTGGCAGCTAATCACGCTAACCACTACACCACAGAGGCGGACGCAAGTTATACTATGACAAAATTAAAATTCAAATGAAACGGGAAAACAAATGAGTGATCCTTTTGTCAACTGATGAATTCAATACAACCGTCAAGAAAGAGTTGCTAACTGGTCGAGCAGATTACCTGGTACGAAGGAGTTCCCATTTTCTTGCCATTTGTTTTGCGCTGTCGACACGGTGACGATACTTTGGGAACGGGTTAAGAGTGGAAAGGAAGGAACTGTGACTTAATTAACGTACAGTTCAAGCATATGTCTGGTGCGAAAATTGGAACCGACAGAAAACCATCTTCAAGGCTGGCTCGCGACGGTGGGACTCGAACCCATCATCTCTTCAACGCATGTTGACAGCTACGCGACCAAACCACGTAGACAACTTGCTCAGTAATTCATTTATCTATCACCGAATGTGAACATCCGTTTTAATCATACGCTTCTAGTTTATGATAAAGTAAAACACTGTTAAATGAGGTATCGTCCGGCTCCACAGCTAAACGGTTGGCGTGCTGACCTTTGGTCACAGGGGTCCTGGGTTCGATTCCCGGCACGGTCGGGAATTTTAACCTTAATTGGTTAATTTCTCTGGCACGGGGGCTGGGTGTATGTGTCGTCTTCATCATCATTTCATCCTCATCATAACGCGCAGGTCGCCAACGGGAGTCAAATCAAAAGACCTGCACCTGGCGAGCCGAACATGTCCTCGGGCACTCCCGGCACTAAAAGCCATACGCCATTTCATTTCAATGAGGTATCGATTTGAAACAGTAGTAGTCACCGAGCTCGATAGCTGGATACTGGCCGCACTTAAGCGACTGCAGCTATCGAGCTCGGTAAACTGTCAATTTTAAAGTTTGAATTCAATCTTTCGATTTCCGTATATCCACCCGTTTATGCCCGCACCTTCTCTCACCTCTGTGATCCATAATATCTGGGTAACAATTATTATTATTATTATTATTATTATTATTATTATTATTATTATTATTATTATTATTATTATTTTGCTAGGGGCTTTACGTCGCACCGACACAGATAGGTCTTATGGCGACGATGGGATAGGAAAGACCTAGGAGTTGGAAGGAAGTGGCCGTGGCCTTAATTAAGGTACAGCCCCAGCATTTGCCTGGTGTGAAAATGGGAAACCACGGAAAACCATCTTCAGGGCTGCCGATAGTGGGATTCGAACCTACTATCTCCCGGATGCAAGCTCACAGCCGCGCGCCTCTACGCGCACGGCCAACTCGCCCGGTATTATTATTATTATTATTATGATTATTATTATTGTGCGATGTGCACAATTTCAGAGACGTATCACTGTATAAAGCTCTAGGGTTCATCAAATAAACTTATCCTACAGTCATCGTTACTTAGGTAATTTGCAAATTGAAGAGCCAAATAAAAGGAGCATCTCCGAGGCAACTAAACTAAACAGTAGACGTAAAAGCGAAGCATATTTAAAGAAACGTATTTTTTTAAATGGGAATAACACAACGACCATAATTTGAAGGTTCGCTTGTCTCTTGTTAATTCAGCAACTACATAGCGAGAACGGAATTAAGCCAGACGCGCGCGTTCGCTCTTCTTTTGTTTTAACGAGGCCGTATTTCCACTTCATTTCAGGTGTTATAATGGGCTCCTGTAACGTCCTTCAGCTAGATCTCAGCTTCGTTTCCATTCATATATTTTCATTTTCTTTTAACTTTATTTCATCCTTTTTTTCATGTCTCTTTTTCCTATCAAGTTCCATTCCACATCTATTATCTCGCCGGCAGACGATTTAATCGTTTGGTGAGCAAGATAAAAGAAAATGCACTGAAGGAAGAATGGTATAATGAATAGCCGCGAGAAATTAAACAAAGCTGTTGGACGGCCCAGTCTGCAATTACATTATTACACTGAATTAACACATCGTTCATGGCTTTAATTTGTATTCAAAGGTCCCTTCTTTCTCAGCAAATTTATGCGGAACATTTAAAAGATTAAAGTAAAATGTTTCATATCCTATTTATGGCTTCCTTTTATCAGGTATTATTTCACAAAACATTCTAGTCACCTTCTTGTGTCTACGTAAACTGCGACACGCGTTCAGAACAACCGAACCATGCTTCTGCAACATTATTAGACATTGATATTGCCAAGGAATAGCAATCGATGGAATCAAAATATGGCAAAAATTAACGAAATACCACTCTCATTGAACACGATAACTAATGACAGCGAAATTAGGTCGTTAGTGGTTTTAGCTTCACCGATGGAGATCTCAACCACATTGTTTAACTGTGGCCTTTATGAAGCTTCTCGAAGCCGCCTTTTATCCGAATTATCTCATCAACAAGTGCCGTTCCCGACCAGCGCTGCATTGATTTTGCACGATGAAAACAATTCAGTTCTCAATACTGTGACGGAATCTTTGAGAACCGCAGGAATCAGAATTTGACTTTGTGCTCTCCGCATTGTTGCCAGTGTTTTGTAGTGTTTTGTTTTGTGTTTTGTTCGTTCTCCCCCTCTTCTTCCGGAAGGGGAGATTCAGCGTAGTGTTCTCTACTTGAAGACTGTGGCAATTTGATTTTTATTCTTATATGTCCTTTGCACTGACAATTTATGTTTTTGTATGTGTGCTGTGAGTGTTCCTTGCGCATGGAGGATGACCAAATGTTGTACCAACAAAGGTCAATTAAATAAATTAAAAAAACAGGTCGTAACTATCAGCTAACAACTCTTTATGAAAACTATCACCACTAAGGTAGAAAAACCGGAAAAAAGAGAAATAATTCTGAACGAAAAGTTGCGGCAGCTATGATTGCTTATTTGTAAGCCACTTGGTAGCGTTCGTAAGTCACTGCTGCCTGTTCTAATACTGCAGTTCATTTTAATACTCTTTCTTTCTTTCTTTCTTTCTTTCTTCCTTTCTTTCTTTCTTTCTTAATGCGTTTACAGTCGAAGGTTCGTTTTTCCCTCGGTCTCAGCGAGGGATCACATCTCTACCGCCTGAAGGGCAGCATCCTGGAGCGTGAGACTTTGGGTCGGGGGATACAACTGAGGAGGAGAACAGTACTTCTCCCAGGGGCCTTACATGGGCCTTGTAGGGGGATGGGAAGATCGGAAGGGATAGATAAGGAAGAGGAAGAAAGCGACTGTGGCCTTAACTTAGGAACCACCCCGGTATTTGTCAGAAGAAGAAATTGAAAACCACACAAAATCACTTCGAGAATAGGTGAGTTGGGAATCGAACCCCCTCTACTCAGATGAACTTCCGAGTTTAAGTGGACCCGTTTCAGCCCTCGTACCACTTTTCAAATTTCGTGGTGGAGCCGGGAATTGAAGCCGGGCCTCCGGGGATGGCAGCTAATAACATTAACCACTACACCACAGAGGGGGACAGATCATTTTTATACCGTTAGAAAAGGAAATCGTAGACATCTTCTTGTGATGTTTCTCCGGGCATCCTATTAACCAAGGAATATTGTTCTTCAGATTTTTCTCCGATCGAAAACAAAAAGAACACTTGTATTTTAAAAAATCCGGGTAATTCAGCTTGTAGTAAATAAAGGATCTATGATCAAACATTCTGGGGCGATTTTATATTCTTATGATAATTAGACATCTGCCTGGTATCCCAGTTGACAATACGGATCCAGAATGTGAATAAGGAAGCAAACGACAGTTACACGAAAGATATTTAAAATAATTGACTCTATACGAAATTTAGTGTTAATAGTTTCTTACTGTGTATATTTTCTAACAATCATGTACTATCACCTTAAAACATGTCCGCCTCCGTAGCGTAACGGTTAGTGTAATTAGCTGCCGTCCTCGGGGGCCCGGGTTCGATTCCCGGTACTGCCAGAAATTTATGAATGGCAGGAGGGCTGGTATGTGGTTGAAATGGTACATGCAGCTCACCTCCAATGGGGGTGTGCCTGAAAAGAGCTGCACTACCTCGGGATGAGGACACGAGTTTACTTTACTTTACCTTAAAACATTTTTTTTTTTTTTTTTTGCTATTTGCTTTACGTCTCACCGACACAGATAGGTCTTATGGCGACGATGGGATAGGAAAGGCTTAGGAGTGGGATGGAAACGCCCGTGGCCTTAATTAGGGTACAGCCCCAGTAGTTGCCTGGTGTGAAAATGGGAAAGCACGGAAATTTTTTTTTCAGGACTGCCGACAGTGGAGCTCGAACCCAGTAACTCCCGGATGCAAGCTCTCAGATTGCACCCCTAACCGCACGGCCGACTAGCTCGGTATTTTTATTCTTCTTCTTAACTTAAAACTAATTCCCATGGACGACTTTCCCAACGTTGATAAAGCTTCTGGAAGCCATCTTTTGAAAACTCCTGTAATGTCTGCTTCGATGTTGCTTTTATTTGATAATGCAAACTAATGCCCGTTCTGATGGGTTTTTTTCATTCTTAAAAAGGTTAAAGTCTCAGGGAGCTAAGTCGGATGAATGGGTGCGATATTTGGTGGGAAATTCTGAAACCAGTAGGAACCGATGAACAGGAGTGTTATCGTGGAGAAGGCAGCAGATGGTGGTGCTTTATTTATTTATTTATTTATTTATTTTTTGCTAGGGGCTTTACGTCGCGCCGACACAGAGAGGTCTTATGGCGACGATGGGATAGGAAAGGCCTAGGAGTTGGAAGGAAGCGGCCGTGGCCTTAATTAAGGTACAGCCCCAGCATTTGCCTGGTGTGAAAATGGGAAACCACGGAAAACCATTTTCAGGGCTGCCGATAGTGGGATTCGAACCTACTATCTCCCGGATGCAAGCTCACAGCCGCGCGCCTCTACGCGCACGGCCAACTCGCCCGGTGTGCTTTATTTAATGGGGAAGTACAGCTAAATAAACATATCCTCATACCTTTAATGAAAAATTAATTCATCCGTCATAAGTCACTTACAGAACGTTCTGCTGAACCAGGGCTGAGGTGGCTACGTACATTCGATGCTCTATACTTCGAAGCAGCAAAGCACAATTATCCACGGCCGGCCAAGACTGATTCGGGAACCGCTCAAAGTATTTCTTTTTCTATTTGCTTTACGTCGCACCGACACAGATAGGTCTTATGGCGACGATGGGTGAGGAAAGGCCTAGGAATTGGAAGGAAGCGGCCGTGGCCTTAATTAAGGTACAGCCCCAGCATTTGCCTGGTGTGAAAATGGGAAACCACGGAAAACCATCTTCAGGGCTGCCGACAGTGGGGCTCGAACCCACTATCTCCCGATTACTGGATACTGGCCGCACTTAAGCGACTGCAGCTATCGAGCTCGGTCTCAAAGTTTTAAAGCAATCGTTTACCTTGCCGAGGGTGCAAGTACTATGGTGCGTAACAACATACTGAAGTTTATAAACTCACACTATAGCCTAAAAAATGATTCACAATGTAGGTATAAACTGCAGGCACAAGTAGAGGACAATGACACAAGGAGAAGGGTGCTATGAATCTTAGGCCGAGAAAGCAACAGTTTCTGAGATAAGACGTAGGGCCTAATCATAGTTTTGCAAATGTTGAAATTTTACTCATGCCCTCACATTCCAGATACCAGGCTCCACGGTATCTACAGCGACTTTTATATAGAGCAGCATTTTAAACAGTTTTCATGGCACCTACACTTTCTAGTGAGGAGATGACCGACATCTATTTCATGAATGGACGTTCCATGGACATATGACGTCTTATCTAGGAAAGTGCTGCTTTCCCGATTTATAATCATTAGAACTTTTCTTTTTCTTCCATTGCCCCCTACTCGCCCCTGCAGGTTATATCGATAATTTTGATACGCCCTGAATATATTGGACAATATAGCCTACACTATGTCAAAACGACAGCCTATTGGTGACAGTTCGAGTGTGTCTACTGTTCAGGCACCTGTCCTAACGTTGTCCGGCTCTATGGCTACATGGTTGGCGTGCTGGCCTTTGGTTACAGGAGTCCCGGGTTCGATTTCCGGCAGGATCGGGAATTTTAAGCAGAAATTGGTTAATTTCGCTGACACTGAGACTGGGTGTATGTGTCGTCTTCATCATCATTTCGTCCTCATCACGACACGCAGGTCGCCTACGGGAGTCAAATCGAAAGGCCTGCATCTGGCGAGCCGAACTTGTCCTCGGACACTCCCGGCCTAAAAGCCATACGCCATTTAATTTCCAAACGTTGAACAAATTTCTCTATGCCCTCTACAATGAAAGACGCTGGTTGTGGGTTGAACCACCCTTCCACTTGATCAGAAACCGCTTGATTGTTGGTGAAATTCTAATTCTTAATAACAATATTCTTGGTTTTACATCCCACTAACAACATTTGCGATATTCAGAGATACGATGGAGGTGGAATTTTATCTCGCAGGAGTTCATTGGAAGTGCTGGTAAATCTACCGACTTGAGGCGGCGTACTTGAACATCTCTAAACACCGCCGAACTGAGCTGGGATCGAACCCCCTAACTTGGGTTCGGAAGGCCAGAGCTACTTACCCTCTAAGCCATTCATCCCAACCATCGTATAGATTTCGTATCTAGGTTAAACGAGGTATCGATATGAAACAGTAGTAGCCACCGAGCTCGATAGTTGCAGTCGATTAAGTGAAGCCAGTATCCAATATTCGGGAGATGGTACGTTCGAACCTCACTGTCGGCAGCCCTGAACATGGTTTTCCGCGGTTTCCCATTTTCACAATAGGCAAATGCTGCGGCTGTACCTTACTTAAGGCCACGGACGTTTCCTTCCCATTCCTAGCTCTTTCCTACCACATCCTCACCGTAAGACCTATCTGTGTCGGTGCGACATAAATCAAATTACAACAAAAAATAATAATAAAATAAGGGAAATTGTTTAACGATAAATACATATCGCCAATAGAATGGACCATAATAAACAGGCGAACGAGCTTCGGCGGGTTCTTCAAATAAATTTAAGAAAGTTATTTATATAAAGTGCATTACTCATTTCCTATGCATTTATTTAACTTGGGTTTTAATGCACCTCACACCTTTACAAAAAAAAAAAGAAACGTTTCCCATCGGGTTAAAAAATGCTTTGCTGTTATACTTTCAGATCTCAATTTTAAAACCCCTAGCTCAGCCTCTGGAGGAATTACGGAATTTTCTATTTTTCTAGGGGTCACAAGGTATCAGATTATTTTTGACCAACCTATAAATTTCCAGGGTGTTTAGAAGTCACATCCATACCATTTTGATTCCTACCATCGATCATTACAGTTCGACTTCCATTTATAAGTTCAGATTTGGGAAAGCCTTCACCCAGTTGTTCTTTGTCAAGAAATAGATATATTACTGCCTTCTTCCACGACTTCACTCGCGTGTGTTCAGGAAATGATTACACATAACGTCCATGTAAGGAAACTGATGAGCGGGAGTTGTTATGCCTTGCCTTCGAAAATGGCCGGTTGTTCCGTCAAAGGAATACGCTTTCACTGGTCGGCCTACTCGTTGTTGGGCGATCTTGAAAATTCTTCTTTCTCAATACCGGTACTTCCCGTACAATGCCTCTTCATCGTCATGAAATTTTCTCACATTCGGGGTAGGTTCTTCGCATGAGGTGTCTCAGGTTTTCGAAATAATGATTGTATTTTCTGTAAGTGGGTAAGACGGAAACCATAAAGTCACTTATCTTAAGCTGTCTATTGGAAATGGATGTATACATCTGGTTATTTATATAAACAATCACGATCTAAAAATAATTTCCTTGCCGTTTTCTTTTTCTATCCGGAGTACTGGTAGTTTAAAACTGCCAGAACCTTTCAGGGCCAAGGTCAAGCGTATCTTTCCTACCTGGCCTCCATTTTATTTTACTGCATGCACCTCGTTCGCTTTCCCTTTGTAGTGTATAGCTCAGTATTTATACGAATGCATCTAAACATACACCAAATTATGTTCAAAAATAGACAGCCGTTTCCGAGTTACTACGGAATAAACCTACGCTCTTACTTATAGTTGTACACTGTTACATGTATAGATAAAATAGTGGAAAAGCAATTGTACTATGAACGCCTATTAAAACTGGACGCACCAGATTTTCTTTCGAGAGATATAGGTTAACTAATATCTCAGACAGAAGAAGAGATCGTGAAGATATTTATTTTACGAAGACAGGGTGTGGCGGAAGAGCTGGGAGTGTTAATCTCCTGGAAGGATAATAAATGCTTCAGCAGCCTCCGTCGACATTTACACTCTTAACGACGCGACCAAGATGCAGCGCCCCGACGCTCGTTTTTTAGAAGGGCGGAAAAGACTGGCTCTAATCCCACATCCGCTCCCGCACTTTATTTTTCCCGCTCTTAATCAAATTTTGCTAAACACAACTTAGTACAGCAGCCTGCATTCATAATTTATAATCATATTATAATAAAATATGCTGGAGATGTAGCATGAGAGATTAAGTTTTCGTCTTCTTATTTACTTTAACACTGTTTAGCAGATGTAAAAACCACAGAGGGAATAAGGAGTTCTGTACACTATTTAACACAAAAATGGTATTACGAACTGGTAGATAGGACAAAGCAAGAATTAAATAGGATCAATCATCGAAGAACACTTCATTTATGTAGAGTCTAGCAAAAGTGGAGTTAACTTTTCTAACGTCAGCACTTGCGAAGGCATAAATACATAGAAAATAATATATTTAGGAACTGATCAAGATTTCTATTCAAGTATGAATCCACGGATAGCCAATTTTGGGGAAATGGAAGAAAAAAGTTTTTAATACAGCTACCTTTTAAGTCCACATATTCCTCCTAAAACCAAACCAAACCAAACCCCATGGCGCAACAGCCCCGAAGGGCCTTGGCTCACCAAGAAACCGCTGCTCAGCGCGAAGGCCTGTAAATTACGAGGTGTCGTGTGGTCAGCACGACGAATTCTCTTGGCCGTTATTCTTGTCTTTCTAGACCGGGGCCGCCATCTCACCGTCGGATAGTTACTCAATTGTAATCACGTAGGTTGAGTGGACCCCAAACCAACCCTCAGATTGAGGTAAAAATTCCTCACCTGGCCAGGAATCGAAACCGCGGCCTCCCGGTAAGAAGCAGGCACGCTATCCTTACACCGCAGGGCCGGCATATATGTATTCCTTCTACTTTACAATAACCTATACACAGAACGGAAAGAAGAGATTGTGCATTTCCAAATATGATATTTTTGAACATTTTACTACGGATCTGTAAAACTTACCGGAATAAAATCTTGTAACCATGCTTAACGTCTGATTATCTACAAGAAAAACAGGTAAAAATCTGTTTCTTTACTTCTTGTTTTGACAGAACGTCATACAAAATTTACTTTGAAGAACCATACAACGGTGGATCGAAGACCAACACAGGGCCTTTCTAGCGAAGTATTTAATGTGTAGAATAAACAAACATATGCACTAAATTATACATGTTTTACCTATTTTTTAACATATCCACCAAGTCCTTCGAAAGATTCTTTCAAACGTGTCACGAAGTTCAATATGCTACGGTCACAGAACTCCGTTCCCTGTGAATGTAACCATCTGCATACGACCGATTTCATCTTCATCTCAACCGAAGCGTAGATCTCGTAAGAATTTTTGAGTTGTCTGAAGCGGTGAAAATCACACGTTGTATGGTCTGGACTTATACGGTGGATGACTGAATACTTTGCAGCCGTACTCTTTCAATTTTTTCACCACAACAAGGGGCTGAGCATTGTCGTAGAGAATTCCAACATTTTTTTTTTGCTATTTGTTTTACGTCGCACTAACACAGGTAAGTATTATGGCGACGATAATTCCAACATTGCCAGCGTATCTTATTTACTTCACTTGGTTCTTATATTCCCTTTTGTTCACAAAAATGAAACGCTCTACATCTCACTAATACTTACCTGTAGACGGTGATAGCACACACGCCATTCCTGCTCACTACTACTTCTCGGTAGCACCCTATCGAACCATTGCCGCCTGTAACACAAGATTCTAACTTACTGTGCACCAGTTCTGGACATCCAGGCCCAAATAGTACTTCGCAATGTAATTGTGCCTTAATTTTCAACCTGTCCTCGTACATTGCTTTGTAAGTTATTCTGATAAAATCTAAAATAAATATTTGGGTATCACTGAATGTGCATTCATTAACAAAATTAATGTTATGTGCCTTATGTCTCACAAGATGATACATTTTGCGGAAAGTATATTTGATTTTTATTTTGACGGAAACTGTCTGTCCGCTCGTCATACATACAGTACAGTACATCAAAGGCAGCTGGCGCATAATATCACAGGTTCACGTGCCCTCCCAATGCACATTACTCTTAACTGTTAATTGTCAGTATATTATATAAACACGAGGATACAGGTTTTTAACTCATAAGGAAAAGCGACTATTACTTCTGAACTGCGAAATCAGTCTTCAGAATAGAGTGTAAAATCGTATATCTCAGCTCCCGGTCACAATCTCCGCGTGACCGTAGAGCAAATACACGGTCTCCAAACGTTGCCGCTGGCTATATTTATTGGGGAAGATGCCTGTTGCAATGAAAGAGTCTCGGTCACAAGCACACAGTGACCGAGAAGGGTAACCGTTAGTTCTCTGAAGAAAAGCTTCACAGTTCATTGACTTGTAATTCCGAACGTGGTATTGATGAAAATAATACTACAACCGTACCAATGATACGGTAGAAAGAGAAAAGAAAGGTGTTTTTCTGCGTTAGATAGAATAAAGATATTCCTGGGAAGTACAATGACAACTAAATGGTCAATTTTCGCATGCTATGATCGAGAGGTTTACTACAGCTAGAGAAAGAAGGGTGGATCTGACATAGGAATTAATGATAAGGTAAATAGGTGTATTTTGGCATATTGTCTTTTATTGTTTATACTTGCATTTGCAAATATGCGTGACTATTTTGACTTACAGTATATTATCAGTGTCTGTATTAAACCATAACGTGGCCTCCCTATACAAAACGTCACGAGCCGCCACTGTGGTAAATACACTCATGCATGCATGCATGCATACATACATCTTCATTACAGACTATTATGCCTCTCAATATTCAGTCTGCAAGCACATGTGAATTAACTGAACACTTCCACAATCTTCTATTAGCAACCAGCTGAGTGGCCTGGAAATTATTAAATTCTGAGTCTAACCGTCGTCGTCCTAGCCTCCTTCTACTTATCTTACCCTACATGGCCGAATCCGTTTTCTTCTAGGTAACCTATCGTTATGGTGGAAAAAAATGTTCACTATCGGAATATTAGCCGGCAAGTTAGGAGAGGTGATGCTGGTGGTACAAAACTTCATAGCACTAGATTGCATGCCTGAAGCTCGGATTCAATTTCGAACCTCTCCACAGAGTTCATATAGAGTAAGGACATATATGACGCTATTGGGGGTGATTCACCGTCGGATGGAGACATTAAGCCCTGAGCAGACCTTAGGTGTTTTTCGACAGGAGTAGGCTATGTGCCGACACTGGGTTTTGCCTTCTTCCTGTCTCATAAAGGAAGAAAACTGGTTTACAAGTAGCCTACATTTTCATCCATTGAGTTTCAAATTGTTTCCACAAGACGGATCATAAAGAAAAAGTAAGGAGGCAGATTACTGATAATGTGTAAATAATCATCCAAGTAGTGATTAGAATGTCATCAAAATTTGCAGATAAGTTGAATACGTTCCTTCAAAATTGGGAGTTATAATGTGTTCAGTGTTGCCTCATTTCCTTTCTATTAGACTAGACTAACTGGATCTCTACGTCCGGAGTTCCTCAAGTTTATATTTCATTGGATAGATAGTTCCCTCTGTGGATCAGAGATAGAGTACCCGTCTCCGGATCTTACGGTAATCGTTTCAAATCCAGCAAAGGATTTTAGAACGGCGGAAAAAAGAACTCCAACACTACATGGCGTAGATTGTCGGCATCTAAAGGATCTCTGGTGAGACATTTCGTGTTTACCCGACAAAATGAATTAGAACTCAGCTATAAATTGCCTAGCAGAGAACTTGCTTACTCTTTCTCTGATACAGTAAACTGGAACATTGAAATTGACACAAAGGCAGCCAAAATGGCGTCATATTGGGATGACTGAGCACGGTACCTGAAGCAATAATGTTTTTTTTACAATTTGATTTACGTCACTCCGACACAGATAGGTCTTTAGAAAGCATACTATTATTATTATTATTATTATTATTATTATTATTATTATTATTATTATTATTATTATTATTATTATTATTATTGTATGTATGATTTTTACCTTAGACCATCCATCTTCAGCGTGTGGAAAGTGGCTTCTTTTTGGTGGTTTTACTTAGGTGAGTTTTTTTTTTTAGTGAGTATCCATGAAAGTAGAGTATCATGCTGAATTCAAAATTCCTCAGTGAAGGTATTTAACAGTTGCATTCTTGGTTGAAATCTCAATGATCCCAGGTGACAAATGTGCTTAGCTGTCCGAGGCTTGGCATGTTTTCTT
Organism: Anabrus simplex; assembly: GCF_040414725.1. Lineage (NCBI taxonomy): Eukaryota > Metazoa > Arthropoda > Insecta > Orthoptera > Tettigoniidae > Anabrus > Anabrus simplex. The sequence goes on from NC_090269.1 coordinate 286,764,187, forward strand.
TACGATCTCTGGCTTTCCCATTTTCATTCCATTAACACTCATTAATCATATTCTTGTCATCTTCCATCTGAGAAAATGTCTAGCCAGACGACGAATTTGTAGACCTCTGTGCTAACTTGAGTTTCATTTACTGTTAATAATAATAATAATAATAATAATAATAATAATAATAATAATAATAATAATAATAATAATAATAATAATAGTGGATTTTCCTTCCCACCAATTGCAATAACAGTTCTCAGAGACGCCAAGGCGTTGAAAATTTTGAGACGCAGCAGTTCTCTTATGTGTCTGTAAATCTACTTGTATTTTTTAGAAATTTTTAGGTAACGATTAAACAGAGAAAACTATATGCATCTAACTAGGTCTATGGTGTACCCTTCCCAAATTTCTAATTTTACTTATTTTACTATTGTTATTCTGTAGCTTTTTTTTTTTTTTTTTTTTGCTTTACGTCGCACCGACACAGATAGGTCTTATGGCGACGATGGGATAGGAACGGTCTAGGAAGTGGAAGGAAGCGGCCGTGGGCTTAATTAAGGTACAGCCCCGGCATTTGCCTGGTGTGAAAATGGGAAACCACGGAAAACCATCTTCAGGGCTGCCAACAGTGGGGCTCGAACCCACTACCTCCAGATTACTGGATACTGGCCGCACTTAAGCGACTGCAGCTATCGAGCTCGGCATTCGGTAGCCTAGAATTTAGTTTAACTTTACAAAACTTCAGTGCGTATTTATCATAAACATATCATAAAACCCATCTATGGAGATTCTGATCTAAAATGTTTCATGTAGTAAGTAGGGTTATGTCCTAACATGTGGTAGAACAATTTAATTCATTAAATACGCTGTATTTCAGAATATAAATGATACACTGTGTATTGACTTTTCTGTATATTCTGAACATGTGTTACTTTAGAACGTGTATTACTTTCTAAATTCTAATTTTTCAAAAAACTTGCAACAAAGCCTTTCCTATTATTTGGAAGACATTCCCTAAAAAAATCATAAAAATTCATGCATTAGGTAAAAACTACTTGTTTATCTCCAGACTGTCCCTTAAAGTTGTAAAGAACCTCTTAGGACATTCTGTGTCTGTGAGATTTTCATTATATTCGGAGAACACTTTATTTTTCTATTTATTGATTTTTGTATTATTTTCTTTATGTCGCACCGACACAGACAAGTCTTACGGCGAGGATGGGATATGAAAGGGCAAGGATCGAGAAGGAAGCGACCATGGCCTTATCTAAGGTACAGCCCCAGCATTTGACTGGTGCGGAAATGGAAAAACACGGAAAACCATCTTTAGGACTGCCGATAGTGAGGTTCGAACCCACCATCTCCCGAATGCAAGCCTACACCTACGTGACCAAACTGCACACTCTGTCTATTGAGTTAGTCGTACTAACACAAGCATGTTTCCGAGGATGCTGCGATAGGAAATGCTGGGACTGAGAAGTCGGCGGCTGTGGCCTTAAGTAAATAGCCTACATCATCGGTATTTGAGAATAGAAACCACAGAAAATCATATTGAGGGCTACTACATGAGCAGTACCGCATAGCCAAATCTCTGGGTGGAACATTCATATTTTGTTTCAAATATAAGATTTTTTCCTCACAAACTAAATAAAAAATATTCCTTATCGTTGCCAAACATGAGTATTTAGTGCAATTGTATTACAAACTGATGAACATTGTTTATTGAGGTTTAGACTAGGGTATCCACAGTTTTGTAGCCGATAGCACTTACTTTCATCTCAGGTGAAATTGTGAGAGATTATCTGTTTGTGATGATGATTGAGGGGTGCCTGGCCGAGGCGGTAAAGGCGTGCTGTGGGTTCGAATTCCTGTCAGGAAATCGTACAATTTAAGAAACGAGATCTCCACTCCCGGAGATGCACATGGCCCTGAAGTTCACTCAGCCTACTACAAAAATGAGTACCGGGTTAATTCCTGGGGGCAAGGGCGGCCGGGCGTAGAGCTAACCAATCTATCCCATCAAGTGCCGAGGTTACGGATAGTGGAAGCCTTTACCTTCCACATCTCCAAGGGCCTTCATGGCCTGTATGGAGATGACTGCTGCTGATGATATTGGCTTAAAAAGGTATATTATTGACATTACCACTGCATTGATGATGAAGATCGACATAAATGATGATTTCTACAAAGAGAGACAAAATCAGGAAAAAAGTGAATGATATGCTCTTAATTTCTGAAATTTCGGAATGTCAGTGTCCCAGCATCCCAATTCAGGTCTGGGTCAAGAATTATAAGTTAGGGAATGCTTCTTATTCATGGAAGCTATCCAAGTCACCTTCATGGTATCAAGATCTCAGAACACCTCTGACTGCCTAGAAGACCTTGGAGGAAGTAGTTAAATGGAACCACAACCGTCAGAGATGTAAGAATTATTCACAACAAAAGGATCGTCAGTACTCTTCTCTGCTGAAATTAAATCTCCATTGCCATCCTCAGAGACTTCACAGTTATGAGTCGCCACCACTTTAATATTTGTCTCATTCTAATATTCCCGTGCGGTTAGGGGTGCACAGCTGTGAGCTTGCATCCAGGAGGCGGGTTCGAACTCCACTGTCGGCAGCCCTGAAGATGGTTTCCCGTGGTTTTTCATTTTCACACCAGGCAAATCTCCATTGCCAAACTCAGAGAATTTACAGTTAAGGCTGTACCTTAATTAAGACCACGGCCACTTCCTTCCCACTCCTATGCCCTTTCCTATCCCATCGTTGCCGTAAGACCTATCAGTGTCGGTACGACGTAAAGCATATACTAAGAATTAAAAAAAAGGATTCTAATGTCAGCTACTATATGAAGAAAATCGGCTGTAGGCCGTCACTATTGTAACGGCCCTCGGGTTTTGAGGGTTTCGTGGACTTCCTTATTAGAAATAAATGATAAATATTATGTGGATAATCATTTTTATTGAATAGAACGTGCTAGGGCCTACACATGGAATGTGGGTAATAACTCGGTGTACTATGGGTCTGTGATAAGAGACATAATTTAAATCGTCAATTTTTCATTACCATTATGAATTTTTTTTATACAACTGACCACGATGATGATAATGATGATGTTTGTTGTTTAAAGGGGCCAAAAAGCTAGGTCATCAGCCCCAAGACCATGATGTATTCACGACAGCTGAGCGCGCGAGTCAACACAGCGCCATCTTATAACGGAGTATCCATGTGACGTCACATATTTACCACAAATGTTGCCTTACTTTGAAGCGCTATTTCATGAAAAAAAACTTTTCTAATTTCTTTTTATAAGTTTTTGGTTCAAGGTACTTACAGGGATTAGACAAGACTGTAATGTTTCACCTTTATTGTTCATAGTTTACATGGATCATCTGCTGAATGGCATTAAGTGGCATGGGGGAGGGTGGGTTCAGTTAGGTGAAAACGTAATAAGCAGTCTGGTCTATGCTGATCGTCTGCTCTTAATTGCAGATTGTGCCGAAAGCCTGCAGTCTAATGTCTTAGAACTAGAAAATAGGTGCAATGAGTATGGTATGAAAATTAGCCTTTCTGAGACTAAATTGGTGTCAGCAGGTAAAAAATCCAAGTGAATTGAATGTCAGATCGGGAATACAAATCTGGAACAGGTAGATAATTTCAAGTATTTAGGATGTGTTCTCCCAGGATGGTAATATAGTAAGTGAGATTGAATCAAGGTGCAGTAAAGCTAATGCAGTGAGCTCGCAGTTGCGATCAACAGTATTCTGTAAGAAGGAAGTCAGCTCCCGGACTAAACTATCTTTACATCGGTCTGATTTTAGACCAATTTTGCTTTACGGGAGTGAAAACTGGGTGGAATCAGGATATCTTATTCATAAGCTAGAAGTACCGAACATGAAAGTAGCGAGAATGACTGCCGGTACAAAGAGGTGGGAACAATGGTAGGAGGGTACTCAGAATGACGAAATCAAAGCTGAGATAGGAATGAACTCGATCGATGAGACTGTACGCATAAACCTGCTTCGGTGGTAGGGCCATGTGAGGCGAATGGACGGGGATATGTAACCTAGGAGTAGCCTAGGAAATAATGGACTCTTATGTAGGGTAAGAGGGGGTAGAGGGAGACAAAGATGACGATGGTTAGACTCAGTTTCCAACGATTTAAAGATAAGAGATACAGAACTTAAAGAGGCCACAGAACTAGTTACAAAATAATAGAGAATTGTGGTGGCGATTAGTAAATTCACAGAGGCTTGCAGACTGAACGCTAAAATGTATAACAGTCTGTAATGAAGATGTATGATGTAGGCCTATGTATCTGTCGTTTGAGACATTAAAGATAATGGTATGTTAAATACTCCCAGCAATATATACTGTGCGTTCTACCCAAACACTAAAAGCGTGTCCAATGTTTTCTTTCCACGTATCCGATGTCTACGTTAAAACAGTTTCAAACCCCCAATGTCGGTGCTTTATGAATGTTTGCCATGCTCGTAAAAATATTTGCTTCGTTCTTCTTCTTATGCCTGATGCCAATGGCCGTAGCTGTGTTGAAACACCGGATCCCGTGAGATCTCCAAAGTTAAGCAACATTGGGCGTGGTCAAGATTTGGATGGGTTGCCACGCACTGTTGGTGTGGGGTAAGGGAATGGAGGAGCGGAAAGGAAATGGCCACCCTACCGTACCTAAACTCCGGCTCACGCACACCTCTGCGGAGGTTCGGACCTACCTTCGGGCAGAATGCACCCTTACGTTACTTTCTTCTTCTTCCTCTTCTTCTCCTCTTTCCACCTTTCCCTTGCCCTGGCGAGGTCACAAGTGTGACTGTTCTACGGCCATATACCCCTCCTGATGCCAAGCTTATGTGAAGGAACGTAACTTTTTCAGTCCGCCTCTGTGGTGTAGTGGTTAGCGTGATTAGCTGCCATCCCCGGAGGTCCGGGTTCGATTCCTGGCTCTGCCACGAAATTTGAAAAGTGGTACGAGGGCTGGAACGGGGTCCACTCAGCCTCGGGAGGTCAACTGAGTAGAGGTGGGTTCGATTCCCACCTCAGCCATCCTCGAAGTGGTTTTCCGTGGTTTCCCACTTCTCCTCCAGGCGAATGCCGCTTCCTTCCCTCTTCCTTGCCTATCCCATCCGATCTTCCCATCCCTCCACAAGGCCCCTGTTCAGCATAGCAGGTGAGGCCGCCTGGGCGAGGTACTGGTCATTCTCCCCAGTTGTATCCCACGACCAAGAGTCTGAAGCTCCAGGACACTGCCCTTGAGGCGGTAGAGGTGGGATCCCTCACTGAGTCAGAGGGAAAAACCGAACCTGGAGGGTAAACAGATGATGATGATTGTTACCGTGTTTTAGCGGTAGGTAGAGGTGTAAGAAGGTGCGGGCGTGAATGGGTTTTCAAACTACGGAATCAAAGTTAATGTAAAATTTAACGAGGTTATATTTTCTTTTCAATATTAAGTAATAACAAAGAACAGGTACTTAGTAGCCAAAACACAATTTGAAATGTACAATTACAGGGGTTACAGAGTTTGGGCTTCGAGCCCTGAGTTCACAATTCTTGAGCAACTAGCCCAACTTTCCGATATACAAATTTTAACAAAGGGGCAGAAGACCCCAATCAAACCCTGGAGCACTTGCTCCAAATTACACAGTTAAGCCTCCTCGAGGCACACAACGCTCCGTTTCCAAAAGAGCCACACGCTCTTTAATTTAAGCCTCTCCCAGGCCACACCAAACTCCACCTTCAAGTTGTCCACAACGGACACAAACCCAGGGGTAAAATACCCAATCTACTGAGGTCTATTAAATGAAAAGCAGGTTAATTAAATGACCTCTAAAACAATTTGAGAGGAGGCGAACTTGCACTCCTAATACACTTTGATTTTAAAACCTACTTTGGTACTAGGCCGTTATTACAAGGGCTAATCCCATACTACAGAGGTGACTTAATAGCAATTTACATTACATTACGGAAGAATAGGTTGAGAAACAATAAGTTCACCTCAAAACATTATGAGTGGGAGCTCGAGAGGGTTAGCACTCTCTATCCCAGTATGTAGCTTTTCAAGAGAATAGAAGAAAAGACTAGTTACATTTTAGGAAAAGGTTACATGGTGGAACGCTTCGCACCCGCCCCGAGAGTTAAACTGCTGAGCAAGAAAAGAAAGAATTTATTAATCGGCCATTACCTTATTGTTGACCGCTGCCGAAGAAAGAGGCGCCTCCCGCCTCCTGCTAGGTACTTAACACACTGAAAGATGGAACAGAAGTGGCCCAGAGACCCAAAAATCAGCAGTTTAAATACTCTCGCGGAAGTTTCTAGGCGTTAGGGGAAAGAAAACACCCGCCCACAATGTTTTTATTGGATAGGACCCCGCAACAGATACAAGTTGGGGGAAAATACCCCAGATTGGTCAGAAATTACTAAAAGAAATTCGGGATTGGATAAATCTAAAACAAGGGGAAAAAGAGGGGTAAACAGCCAACTTAAACCATAACAGAAAGAAATTTAACAAGAAACAAACTTTTGAAATAAAAATTTCTCCAACAAAATAGTTCTTTGACTCCGCACTAGGGTGCACTATTGTTGATCTTCAGTAGTGTCCTCTAGAAGAGAAAGTTCACACTTCTTACTTCAAGCGAAACAAAAACACATCAAAAGTGACACAGTTCAAAAACTCAAAATTTTCCACGTGGTGACATCTTCTGAGAAAGTAGAGAATTAATAGAGTAGATAAAGTTCAACCTTCCTCCAGAAGAGGAGTTTCAACTGGCGCAACTTTTAAATAAACGGTGTAGAGGTGTACCGCCCGGTACAATGATGATGACGTTTTTTCACTCTTGCTTGTTTCTGGGATGTTTGTTAGTGTAGTGTGTTGTGCGTATATGAAGAGGTGTGTATTAATAGACAAACACGGGCAGCCAGACCCGAATCAAAAGCGTTAACTAGCTGCAGCTAAAATCTTCGTCCATACTGGGAATCGTATCCAGGACCCCTCTAACAGAGACACGGCGCTGATCATTCGTCCAAGGATCTGGACACGGATAAAACAAACTTTATTTTTGTTCAATTTTACGTCAAAGCCTAAGTCTGCCTCTGTGGTGTAGTGGTTAGTGTGATTAGCCGCCACTCCCGGAGGCCCGGGTTCGATTCCCGGCTCTGCCACGAAATTTGAAAAGACGTACGAGGGCTGGAACGGGATCCATTCAGTCTCGGGAGGTCATCTGAGTAGGGTTGGGTTCGATTCCCACCTCAGCCATCCTGGAAATGGTTTTCCGTGGTTTCCCACTTCTCCTCCAGGCAAATGCCAGGACGGTACCTAACTTAAGGCCACAGCCGCTTCCTTCCCTTTTCCTTGTCTATTCCTTCCAATTTTCCCTTCCTCCACCAAGGCCCCTGTTCAGCATAGCAGGTGAGGCCTCCTGGGCGAGGTACTGGTCATCCTTCCCAGTTGTATCCCCCGACCCAATGTCTCACGCTCCACAATACTGTCCTCTAAGCGGTGGAGGTGGGATCCCTCGCTGAGTCCGAGGGAAAAACCAACTCTGGAGGGTAAGCAGATTAAGAAAGGAAAAGCAAAAAATAAAATAAGCCCTGTTTTTAGTTCACAACCAGTTCCGCCAAAACACGTCTCTCGGTGAAGATGAAGTATGATGGAAAAGACCCGTAACAAATATTTACAGCCTCTTTGCCAGCTTGTTGTGAGTCCTTTTAGAGGCTGAGGGAGATGTTTGGAGGCAAAGAAGAAAACATATCAGGTGCTGGTGCCTGTCGGTAGAAAGGAGAACTTGATACCGCTTCTAAACTTATTTTTCTCGCACTGATATTCTGCATATTTCAGTCGAAATTATTTTAGATCTGATGTACGAAATTTGGGAGAAAAGTAACTTACATAAATTTCCATTTCTTTCCATAAAATGTGCATTAATAGGTTAAGATAAGTTGCTTGAAATTCTTTTAATCATCTCCAGATTGCGTTTGGTTCTGCGTGTTTATTCCATCAGGTAGCGCATCCATTGATCCGAGTGCGCCCTGCACGTGCTTCCTGCTGCCTGGAGGGTGCTGCCCCCACGCCACAGAGAGTGAAAGCAGCCGCAGCATCCCTTGCATCCTCTGTCGTGGACCACTTGGCATTTTCTCAGCGTGGCTGTGTTTATCTAGTGTTACCGCTAATTAGTGTGCCTTGTCAAAGCGTAGCGAGAGCGGAATTTCAGCACGTTTCGGTACGCAGATTCCCCTCTCAAGTGTGTCGTTATGTTATCTTCATGATGGATGCCATTAACGTGGGAATCTGGGTTTGAAATAGAAGGAAATTGTTTGTATCCTTAAGTGAAACAACTCACCTGCAATGGAATGATCAGCTCTCAGCCAACAACCTAAAAGATAATTAGTCGCTATAAAATATGAATAATTTTGTGGTATTACTCCAGAAAATTCTTATGGGAATGTTCAACATAACAATGAAGTTTAACTTACTCACCTGTATGTATTGCGACTTATGGACGAAATTTGGGAGAAAAGTAACGTATATAAATTACGACTTATTGCTTTCTCTTCTAATACATTATATTATTGGTTTTGCGTCCCACTAACTACTCTTACAACTTTCGAAGACGTCGACCTGTCGGAATTTTGCCTCGCAGATGTACTATTAAGTGGCTTATTTGAGCACCTTCAAATACCATAGGACCGAGAGGGATCGAACACATCAACTTGAGCTCAGACGCCCTGCGCGCTACCGTCTGTGTTACTCAGCCCGGTGTCTTTTCTTCTAGTATAAATGTAAACAACTATATGGGTAAAAACAATTAATTGCTACCATTAACTCATTTGCTGAATGGTCATCGTTGAGACCTTCGGTTCAGAGGGACCTGGGTTCGAATCCCTGTCGGATCGGGGATTTTAATCTCGTGTGATTAATTCTTCCGGCTCAGGGACAGGGTGTTTGTGTTTGTCCCAGCACTCTTCCCTTCACATTCAGACAACGCACCACACTACCAACCACTACAAAAATACACAACAGTGATTATATCCCTCCACGCAGGGTTGGTTTCAGGAAGAGCATCCGGCCGTAAAGCAGGCCAAATCCACACGTCAACACAATTCGCACCCGCGACCCACAGGTGTGGGAAAAGCGGTAGAAAAAGAATGAAAAATTGCTACCATTTACTCTGACGTAATTAGTTTTAAGCTGTGTTAATTTCTTGGATCAGGCTATTCGTTCGCATCAGTGTAAGTATATTTTCCTGAGATACATACAATTAAGTCTAAGGTTTAGTGTATCAATTTGTTTAATAAATAATGTTACTTTTCTACGTCCCACTAACTACTTTTGACGGTTTCTGGAGACGCAGAGATGCCGGAGTTTTGTCCCGCAATAGTTCTTTCACGTGCCAGTTAATCTTTGCACCTTCAAATACCACCGGACTGAGCCAGGATCAAACCTGCCAAGTTGGAGTCAGAAGGCCAACGCCTAAACCGTCTGAGCCACTCAGTTTGTTTGTTTCTTAGCTCATTCAGTATACTGATGCAACTTTGTCCCATACTTCCTGTTTTCAGAACCTTTGACAAAACTTTTTGCAGTGGAGAATTCTTCATTTGCCTATAAATATTTTTCTCATTTGAATAGTTGGATTCAATTATTTTATAAAGGTTTGCAAATATCTAAAACAAAATTCAGAGTTTATCGATGTGCGTAAACTGTCAATTACTCGACAATAATGGCAGAACCCGTGTTGATTAGCTTGGTCCCGCAGTTAGGTCCCGAGCCGACAGGTAAACATTCATTTCACAATACGATTCGGAGCCAGAACTCCATTGTCAAGTGGTGAAATAGTGATAGACATTATTATTCTACTTGGTAAACAATTGTTTCCAAAGAATGTTATATATTACTTTTAAGAGTAGAAACAATGTGCATTATAAATGTACTACATGTATGGCGCCGTCAGAACTTATTACGCTTGGGAATAAAGACAAAAAATATTACGTACGACTCGTACCACGCGTTGTTGTTATCGGGGACTGTTAACATACAAACCACCTCTACCTCGTTACTCTCACCATGTCTACGTCCGGCTCAATGGCTAAATGGTTAGCGTGCTGGCCTTTGGTCCAGAAGGTCCGGGGTTCGATTCGCGGCCGGGTCGGAGACTTTAACCTTAAATGGTTAAATCCCTTGGCTCGGGGACTGGGTGTTTGTGCTGTCCCAACATCCCTGCAACTCACACACCACACATAACACTATCCTCTACCAGAATAACACGCAGTTACCTACGCATGCCAGATACCACCCACCCTCAAAGGAGGGTCTGCCTTACAAGGGCTGCGCCAGGCTAGAAATAGCCACACGAAATGATTATACCATGTCTTCAACGTTCAGAATATTGGCGCCATATTTGAAAACGTGTGTACTTCAATACTCCCTTTCACCAGTACTAGGCCTATATGTCTGAGTGTGAAATGAATGATATCGTTGAATGTGGCTGCATACGAATAACTGTGCATGCGATAAATGGGTAGAGTTCCATTTAAAAATGACAACAGGGAATCTTTACCTCGGTGCTTGTTAAAACACAGGACACACGTTACATATTCTCTTGTGTATCACCTATTGTTATTTTCATAGGTGTAAGTCGCTTATCACCCTCTTCAACCAGTCAGAAGTGCGTGGTAACACTATATGACGTGATTCCTCCTTTTACCTGTCTTTACTCCTCTACTATTTAACTGTAAGTGTAAACGAACCGCACGTAGGCCTTATCAGGTCTTCCTCGTGATACCATCGTTGCGTTAATATCGCCTAACAATTGCTCTAATTAGTTATGGCTAACAAGTCAGTGTTGCTCCATCACGTGTGATTTCCACTCAGATGTACAGAAGAAATGATTTTAGCTTCCATGGAACTGCATATCATCGGCTCTGCCTGCAAAGAATGGCATATTTCCTTTTGGATATTATATGAACCAGAGACGTGGCATTTAATCAGATCTTGCACTTCCTGTTAAAACTTTGGCAAAATGAGCTCCACGCAGAAAATGACATAAGGTTTTAAGTAGTGATTGAGTTTAATATTAATAGTATGCAATGGGATTCGACTATGCAACCTTGAGCATAAAAAAACGAGACCCTAAGCATCTACGCTAAGTAGTTATTCGGTACTGACGAAGAGAAATAATGGATACGTCATTGTAAGAGATAGACACATCACATTCATTTTCATTATTCGTAAAAACTCCCCCGGCATTCTAATACACTTCCATTGCTTCTCGGTTTACCTACTGTCTGCAGTTCAATTAAGGCGAGAATGGAATGGTAAAAAAAAAAAAAAAAAAAAAAAAAAAAAAAAAAATAAATAAATAAATAAATGGAAATGGCGTATGGCTTTTATCGCCGGGAGTGTCCGAGGACATGTTCGGCTCGCCAGGTGCAGGTATTTTGATTTGACTCCCGTAGGCGACTTGTGTGTCGTGATGAGGACGACATGATGATGATACGACACACACACCCAACCCATGAGCCAGCGACATTAACCAATGATGGTTAAAATTCCCGACCCTGCCGGGAATCGAACCCGGGACTCCTGTGACCAAAGGGTAGCACGCTAACCATTTAGCCATGGAGCCGGACAATGGAATGGTGAAATTGGGCTACAGTTCCCGCAGGTGCATCAGCTGGAAGGATTTGCATTTCAGCAGTTCTGACCAAACAATGTTATTTTAACTCCATTTTGTCAATATTACTCTGGGGATTGTTTCTATTTCAATCCATTCTCCAGCACTATGAATGCCCATTTCCTCTGCAAAGGTCTGTAATTTTCTGGGCTGAGTGTCCCAGACGATAGAGCGTTGGTTTTTTGAAAACAAGGTGGTGGCTTCGGTCTCAGCTCAGTCCCGTGATATTTAAAAGTCTTCAAATATGCAAGCACAGTGTAGATAAATTTACCGGCAGGTAAAAAGAACTCCTGTGATACAAAATTTCCAGCAGGCTACCTCTGTGCATTAGGAAATAGAATGATCAGTTTGTAGCACGTGAAACTAATGAGAATTTTACAGTTTTCGTATACCCTTATCATCATCATCATCATCTGTTTACCCTCCAGGGTCGGCTTTTCCCTTGGACACGGCGAGGGATCCCACCTCTACCGCCTCAAGGGCAGTGTCCTGGAGCTTTCAGACTCTTGGTCGGGGATACAACTGGGGAGAATGACCAGTACCTCGCCCAGGCGGCCTCACCTGCTATGCTGAACAGGGACCTTGTGGAGGGATGGGAAGATTGGAAGGGATAGGCAAGGAAGAGGGAAGGAAGCGGCCGTGGTCTTATGTTGGGTGCCATCCCGGCATTCACCTGGAGGAGAAGTGCGAAACCACGGAAAACCACTTCCAGGATGGCTGAGGTGGGAATCGAACCCACCTCTACTCAGTTGACCTCCCGAGGCTGAGTGGACCCCGTTCCAGCCCTCATATCACTTTTCAAATTTTCGTGGCAGAGCCGGGAATCGAACCCGAACCTCCGGGTGGTGGCAGCTAATTACGCTAACCACTACACCACAGAGGCGGCCCATTATTATTATTATTATTATTATTATTATTATTATTATTATTATTATTATTATTGCTTTGCAATCCACAGAGGTGGGTACTAAGCACATCTGAGATTACAGTTATCACAATTCTGCAGGGAACTGTTTCTGTTTCAATTCACTCACGAGCACCATGCATGCCCATTTTCTCAAGCAATCTACAACGCAATAGATCAGCGGCCAATCTCAAGGAACCACTATATACGCTTCGTAAATATCTACTTTGTCCGCCTCTGTGGTGTAGTGGTTAGCGTAATTAGCTGCCACCCCCGGAGGCCCGGGTTCGATTCCCGGCTCTGCCACGAAATTTGAAAAGTGGTATGAGGGCTGGAACGGGGTCCACTCAGCCTCGGGAGGTCAACTGAGTAGAGGTGGGTTCGATTCCCACCTCAGCCATCCTGGAAGTGGTTTTCCGTGGTTTCCCACTTCTCCTCCAGGCGAATGCCGGCATGGTACTTAACTTAAGGCCACGGCCGCTTCCTTCCCTCTTCCTTGCCTATCCCTTCCACTCTTCCCATCCCTCCACAAGGCCCCTATTCAGCATAGCAGGTGAGGCCGCCTGGGCGAGGTACTAGTCATTCTCCCCAGTTGTATCCCCCACCAAGAGTCTGAAGCTCCAGGACACTGCCCTTGAGGCGGTAGAGGTGGGATCCCTCGCTGTGTCCGAGGGAAAAGCCGACCCTGGAAGGTAAACAGATGATGATGATGATGATGAAATATCTACTTTAATCCGTACACGCTTCTTAGTCGAAATAAAGCTGTAGGCTACGATTTGGTCGCAGGCTACTGGACGATATTTATGTTTACACACGAGTATCCGTATACGGGATACTCTCTTTTCATTTGATATTACATTTTTTACAAGCTGACTCTTCAATCACCACATCAGCAAACCCTGTCTGCAAATATTGGAAAGTATTTCCTCTAATCGGAATGATCTGAATAGGATGGGATATATGGGAGAGATTGCCGTTTGAAATTTGAAAAGAGGGAGAAGCTTTGTTTATCCTCCATTTCACATCTGTAAATCTGACATTGACCTGCCGGCTATGTAGGTCGCTATGAAATATATTTCCTCTTTGTCTCGCCATCGCAGTTCCATCCTGATACATTGATTTACAATTGACAAGTGGCGCGTAATATATATCAGCAACACATTTCCGTCTGGGTTTCTCTGATGGATTCCCTGTGGGCAGTATAAACATACATATGAATTAAACACTTCAATATGCCATTCCGTCAAATGCATGCGGTCAAATAAATCGTAAAAGGGGATAAATTCTGTTGGGAATAATAATCAATAGCTCTACAACTATTATCACACGATTCCGCTTTTGAACAGACGTTTTTCCAAAGTCCAGAGGCACCAACAGCGGCTTAGTGAAACCTGTTATATTTCGCAGGCATATTCTTGTAAGTAAAAAAATTGGAAATATTCCCATAAACACTCGATGCTAACGGATAGTCTTATATTGATTTTACGTCACATCAACAGGTTTTATAGTGACGATAGGATAGGACAGAGCTAGGATTAGAGAGGAAGCAATAATAATAATAATAATAATAATAATAATAATAATAATAATAATAATAATAATGTCCGCCTCTGGGCTGTAGTGGTTCGCATGATTAACTGCCACATCCGGAGGCCCGAGTTCGATTCCCGGTTCTGCCACGAAATGGGGGAAGTGGTACGAGGGCTGGAGCGTGGTCCACTTAGTCTCTAGAGATCAAATCAGTAGAGGATGGGGGGGGCGGGGTTCTATTCTCACCTCAGCCATCCTCGAAGTGGTTTTCCGTGGTTTCCCACTTCTTCAGGCAAATGCAAGGCTGGTACCTAACTTAAGGCCACAGCCGCTTCCCTTCCCTCTTCCTTGTCTATCCCTTTCAATCTTATCATCTCCCACAAGGCCGCTGTTCAGCATAGCAGGTGAGGCAGCTTAGGCGAGTTACTGGTCCTCCTGCCCAGTTTTATCACTCCGACCCAGAGTCGCACGCTCCAGAACACTGTCCTTGAGGCGGTAGAGGTGGGATTCTTCGCTGAGTCAAGGGAAAAACCAACCCTGGAAGACAAACAGATTAAGAAAGAAAGAAAGAAAGAAAGAAAGAAAGAAAGAAAGAAAGAAAGAAAGATAATAATACTGTTATCGGCTTTACGTCCCACTAACTACTTTTACGGTTTTCGGAGAAACCGAGGTGCCGGAATTTAGTCCCGCAGGAGTTTTTACTTGCCAGGAAATCTGCCGACACAAGGCTGACGTACTTGAGTACCTTCAAATACCACCGGACTGACCTAGGATCGAACTTGCCAAGTCGGGGTCAGAAGGCTAGCACCTCAACCGTCTGAGCCACTCAGCCAGGTTAGGAAGGAAGCAACCGTGGCCTTCCTTTAGGTACAGCCTCAGCATTGGTCTGGTGTGGAATTGGGGAAAAATCGTTGTCATCTTCAAGGCTGCTGACATTAGGTTCGAAATCACCATCTCCCGAAGCAAGCTAGTAGCAACATGACGCGAACCGCGCAGCCAATTCGCTCTGTTCTAATACATTAGTATTACCAAACATTGTGAATATGGTTCAGGAATTACAGAACATTTAGCCACGATATAGGTTTTGTTACAGGAGTCTTCGTGGCTCAGGCGGCAGCGCGCCGGCCTCTCACAGCTGGCTCCCGTGGTTCAAATCCCGGTCCCTCCATGTGAAATTTGTGCTGGACAAAGTGGAGGTAGGGCAGGTTTTTCTCGGGGTACTCTGGTTTTAATGTTGAATACATTTCTTACCAGACAATGTAAGGATACCCATACTATGAAAACGTAAAATTAATTTCCTCAATTGTGCCTAAAGTTGAAAGACTAAAGAGCCCGGAATGGTTTCAATTATGAGTCTTGGATAGCTCTACGAAACTAAGAAAAAAAATTTTGAAAATCACCTTCGACCTAAATGCATTTCTGGAAAAGAGCCTAAAATCACTTGTTTCTTTACTCGTTTTCTATTCGATTCAAAAATGGGAAACCACGGAATACCGTCTTCAGGGCTGCAGAAAGGGGGTTCGAAACCACTATGTCCCGAATACTGGATACTGGCTGTACTTAAGCGACTGCACAAGTATTAAATACCTCTCACGTTAATTTATTTCTCCTCAGTCGTTGTCTTGGACTTTCAGACACTTGACCGGACTGTGAAGTGGATACGGAAAATGTTAACAAATGTTCACGCAGCACTGTGTCTTGCTGACAGAATGAAGGTCGCTTGTGAAACCGTCGGTTTTTTTACTCATTTCCGACGGGAAAAAAGAATTGACGATGAAGACTTAATGGATGCTGTTCTTGACTGGCTAAAGCGTCAACGACTAATTTTTCCTTAAACCAGGATAGAGTTACAGCAAGTACCTAGAGATCCAAGGTGACTACGCGAAGAAATAGCTTAAGCAACGTATTTTCCAGTTATTTAGGATTATAACAATATGTAAAAAAAGTTTCAAATTTTTACATATAGGCTCCTGTCATATATAAAATTGTACTTCTGTCTACGCGTTTCGATGTTTGGGCTAACACTTCACTTTGTTTTTCGGATTATGGTTTAAATGACATGACATATTTATTGATGAACAACACAGGCGTTTAGCCCCAATACATGTTCACAATAGAGTCTTACCTAAGCCACCCTACAACTAACTAAATAGCTGAATAAATAAACAAATAATATAATAATAATAATAATAATAATAATAATAATAATAATAATAATATAATAAAACACTAATAATAAAGGAATAATAATATTAATAATCAACTGGCCAACGGTAGATTCCCTCGAACCGTTTGCCTTACTTGCAATATATCTCATATGTGATCCCGGGGCAAGACTACACCTTCCACCAACTGTTCTTTCTTACTCAGCACATTCCCACACCGCCATTGTTTTTCTGTTTGACCTACTCTGCTTTGTGCTCAGGCCAACCATGCCTATGTTTACCTTCAGCATTTTCGTCAGCTTTATTGTTCCCTGACCTACTCCAAAATAAACTACCACAGCAACATTACACAAATACATACCAAACCAGCCAAAATAACAACAATATTCCGTCATTACATTCCAATCCACCATACCACAACTTTCACAAAACCTCGGTAATATTGCTTCATTTCATTTCATTCCTTCATAACACTCCATAATAACATTGAAATTTCGGCAATCATATACCAACACCTCTCCAACAACATATTTCTTCGTCCCTTCTGCACAAACAAACCAAAATTTACAAAATGATAATAAATCATCTCTCTCCAACTCTAAAAATTCAATACTCATACCAGACACAATACCACCTCCCAACTCCTACGAATTCAGCCGTAAATAAACCATCTCGATACCAAACCATACCTCACCTCATAACCACATTTCCAACACCTCATTTCTATATATACCACTTCTACTTCTCCGACAATTACACTCACACAATCTATTTAACAGACATATCACATATCATAACTTATTCAATTTACCCTACACTCATACTCCTCCTATTACCCATCATAATTACCTACCGAAAACTCCATCTTCCACCAAACCAAAATTTACAAATAGCCAAAATTACATTACTACAACTTCATACTTTTCCAACACCACCTTTCAACATCTACAAATACCACCCACTCGTATACCATCATCACATTCAATACAACTTACTCATGAGTACTCCACCACTTCTCCATACCTTTCCAACACCACATTTCAACATTTACCACCTCTACTTCCAACACCACATTTCAGCCCTAGCACACACTCGTCCTCACAACATTTAATAACTTACTTACTCGCTATATTACAAACAAACCTAAATTTACAAAATGATAATAAACTCACCTCTCTCCAGCTCCAAAAATTAAATAGTCATGCCAAACACAAAACCACCTCCCAACTCCCACGCAATCATCCGTAAATAAACCATCTCAATACACATAATAGCAAACCATACATCACCTAATCATAAATACTAAGCTTCCAGCCCTAACACACACTCGTCTGCCATCACTCCACATTTATACCAGTCACCAATACAATACAAAATGATAATCAATTACAACTTCAACTCCACCTAATAAAACACCTCAAGACAATTATTCAAACAAAAACACCACTTCTCCAGTCTTATCCCTTTCCACACTTAAAATCTATTCTTCATACTTTTCCAACACCACATTTCAACATCATCACGAGTACACCCCCACTTCTCCATACCTTTCCAACACCCCATTTCCACATTTACCACCTCTACTTCCAACACCACATTTCAGCCCTAGCACACACTCGTCATCACAACATTTAATAACTTACTTACTCGCTATATTACAAACAAACCAAAAATTTCAAACACCAATACAATATACCACCTCCCAACTCCCACGCAATCATCCGTAAATAAACCATCTCAATACACATAATAGCAAACCATACATCACCTAATCATAAATACTAGGCTATCAGCCCTAACACACACTCGTCTGCCATCACTCCGCATTTATACCAGTCACCAATACAATACAAAATGATAATAAACTCACCTGTTTCCAGCTCCAAAAAATTAAATAGCCATCAACACCACATTTCAACCCTATAACATAGCATAACTTAAATACTAAGCCTTCAATACTTCCAACACTACACTTCACCCTCTTATACCACCATTTCTCCCACACCACATTTAAACTCTGTAACATATCATAATTTGCTCAATTTGCCATACACTCATATTCATCCTATTACCCATCATAATTACCTCCCGAAAACTCCATCTTCCACCGAACCAAAATTTACCAATAGCCAAATTACAACACTTATCCAACACCACATTTATCATCACTCCTCCAGCTCCAAATAACAACAAACTGCCATATACCACCACTTCTCCAACACCATCTTTCAACCCTTTAACATATCATAACTTGCATACCACTTCTCCATCACAACATTTCAGCCTCCACGCCCTTAATTACTTACTTACTCACTATATTATTGTTTTTTTACTACTTTTAACCTAGCTCTCATCATATTGTCCGTATATCTTCTTCTATCTCTCCCTATGCTCAAACTCAAATTCTGTGCGAGGTACTCATAGGTTAACTTTGGTCTTACTTTTATACCCTGATCTTGTCTAACTACACCACTACACCCAGCTCTCTCGGCTTCTTGTTGCTCGTTCTCCTTTCCCTCAATACCCCTTTGTTCTTCAGCCTCTCTCCTGCATTGTCCGTCCACTGCTCTTTCCTTACCGTTGTTCGTACTTCCACTTAGCACCTCGCTCTGTCTCTCTTGACACTTTTCAGAACTACTTCCTATAATTACACTTACACTGTTACTTCTTGTATTTTGCCTATTCTCTCCACTACTCGCTGCACTGCTCCCTTCTTCTTCAGCCCGCTTTGCCTTCATCTCTAAGTCCATACTAATACTGATATCACTTCTCACTTTCCTACCTTTCGTTGCACTACTCACTTTTTCTTCGTCTTCTTTTATCCTCCTGTCTAAGTCAATCAGTCCATTTACAGTCCAAATTTTCTTCCAATTTCTGCCTGCTACCACTAGCTCTTGCCCTTTAATAGTCGCTCTCAAACCTTGATTTATTGCACGAAACTTATGTTTTCTAAGTATTTTCTCGTTCCTAATCGTCTCCCATCCAACGTCTCTCTTGATCCATATTTTCTCTCTCTGCATGTTACTCGCATTTTTTACCACAGCATCAGCCATCAACGTAGAAAACAGTTCTAGTTTGATAGGCCTTTTGCCCCTAATTTTTCCCACCCTCTGCACATCATCTATATCTACTTCACTAAAATTAAGTTTCAACTTCCCCTGTATTAAATCCACAACTTTGTAAGTTGTCAGTACTTTGTCTTCTCTCAACTCTTCAGGCACACCATAGATAAATAAGCACTTCTTTCTTCGATGTACAGTATTTGCTTCCACTTCTATTTTCAGCTTCAAGTTTTCCTTTTCTATTCGTCCTATTTCCTCCCTTAATGCTGCCACTTCTCCGGTGTTATGTCTCACTTGCACTGTTATGCCTTCCGTTTTCTCTCTTAACCATACCTCCATTCTTTCAAATTCCCTGGTTTGTTCCTTAATCATATTTTTAATTTGCTCAAAAGGGCCAACTTCTTCCACCGCCTCTTTTACAGCTCTTTTGAATGCGTCCATATTTTCCCTTTCTTCATTTCTACTAGGGGTCGGGCCTGGGTTCAATTCGACCCCCCCAATACATAGCAAAATTAAAATCACCGCCGCTGATAGCAATAATTCACCTTTTCTCTCCAAATCCATATAACACCTTCCTAATTTCATTTCTTCTTTCTTCATTCTTCTCTGCCATCCTCCTACCGTCGCCCTGTACTGCTCTATACTAATCATAGTCGGCACACTTCTCCACAAACTTCCAGCTCTCGGCACTTTCACCCACACCTCCCACTCCCGGGACCCTCCGCTCAACGCGACCTCACTCGTTCGTGGCTTAGGCAAGGGTTTTTCGGATTAGCTAACCTATATAAGGATAAAATCTTCGTACAGTTTCATTATTGTAAATTTGCTTGTTCATTTGTGGAAGTATCACACCTAATCTACCGGCATGACAGTCAATATTTCAGTAGCGAGCGTACTGGAAAGAAAGCTAGGCTAAGAATTATTAGAATATTATTGAACAGAGATGACCGGGCGAGTTGGCCGTGCGCGTAGAGGCGCGCGGCTGTGAACTTGCATCCGGGAGATAGTAGGTTCGAATCCCACTATCGGCAGCCCTGAAAATGGTTTTCCGTGGTTTCCCATTTTCATACCAAGCAAATGCTGGGGCTGTACCTTAATTAAGGCCACGGCCGCTTCCTTCCAACTCCTAGGCCTTTCTATCCCATCGTCGCCGTAAGACCTATCTGTGTCGGTGCGACGTAAAGCCCCTAGAAAAAAAAATTGAACAGAGATGAGGGAAGGGGGTGATTAGATGTAGTTATTTCTCAATTATTTCTACAAGGTTGCTTAAAAAAATTAGAATGTAACAAAAGTTGTAGGGACACTTTTCATCATTTTTTTTTTTTTTTTTTTTTTGTTCAGTTCTTTGTATGATAGGACATGTCATTACTTGTATATCTGCTGGAAGCAGCTTCCGGAATTTTACACTTTGAAAAGTGAATATACCGTATTTATATTTTACGGTGTGACTGTATTAAGAGTCTCTCTCTCCTGAGGCATTCCATACTCTCCACGAAAATGCTGAGATAAACTATCACTTTATTTCAGGTCTCAGGTCACCAAGTTTTAATAATTACAGTTATTATAATAATGACTTCAGTCATTACGACCGTTTAAAAGATAAGTTTCGACACATTCGTGTACATGGAGGTGACAGCCTACGATGCTCTAAGCTCTTAAAGCTAATCAACATTATCATTACATTTATTACCGAAGCACCGTGGCTCAGGCGGCAGCTCGTCGGCCTCTCACTGCTGGCCTCCGTGGTTCAAATCCCGGTCACTCCATGTGAGATTTGTGCTGGTCAAAGCCGAGGCAGGACAGGTTTTTTCCGGGTACTCCGGTTTTCCCTGTCACTTTTCATTCCAGTAAATCTCTCTAATATCATTTCATTTCATCTGTCAGTCATTAATCATTGCCCCAGAGGAGTGCGACTGGCTTTGGCAGCCGGCACAATTCCTATCCTCGCCGCAAGATGGGAGCTTCATTCATTCACAGACTGTAAAACAGGTTGTAGGCTTAGATTCATACACTCATTGCCATTAAGTGACTACCTTTCAACTGCCCCCCGCTAGATTACATTATTGTTGCTTGTGGTTATTTTTACATAAATATGTCGTATGGCTGGGGGACTATCTGAAAACTTGCGTTACGGAAGTTAGCCTTACAAAATGTGTTACGGAAGGGCAACCCTAGCATTCGTGCAGGCTATGAAGTAAAGTATGAATGGACGGCCAGGCAACGTTGTCTTGCAACCACGCAGGCTATTTCATATGGCTGGTGGTCATCTGGAATTAGCGGCCGTTGATGAATGGCCATGACCGAGAGACATATTTATGATAATTTGATTTTTCAGAAAGGGAAAAGTGTTTTCATTTAAAAAAAGTAATTTTCCTTACGTCACATAGATACAGATAGGTTGTATGGAAAAGGGCTAGGAGTGGGAAAGAAGCGACCGTGACCTTAATTATAGTATAGTCCCAGTTTTGCCTGGTGAGAAAATGGAAAACCATGGTAAAACCTTCCTCAGGGCTGCCGGCAATGAGGTTTGAACCCACTATCTCCCAAATGCAAGCTGGCAGCCACGTGACGCAAACCGCATAGCTAGTTATTCGGTCATTACTGCTGTACTTAAATATTAACCCAGCAACGACGGATACAATGGGTGTTATAATAAATACTTAAATCTGCTTATCGTCCCTTCAAATATAAGTAGTTCTTAACATACCTCGGAATGCTGTTATGTTGTTCAGAAAACTGGGTACTTTTCATCGGCTTCCTGTGTTCTGAATATAAAATGTCACCCACCTGCGCCTTATTTAAACACTGCAACCCCGATCATATAAGGCGAGCCCTCATTTATCTACTGCACGTAATGTAGACTGGTCATGTATTTACGAAGCTATTTATGGGTTGTAGTTACGTCAAATAATCGACCATAATAAGCAGACTATTTGTGTGTGCAAACTGCCAAAAAAAAAAAAAAAAAAAGAATGAATAATAAACGATAGTAAAATTCGTTTACCATCTGTCATCTAAGGAGGCAGAAAGTTTATAACGGCGAAATATGAGTTACTCCATGTAAATGATAGAGAAAAATTCAGGGGTGGACAATTCAGTGCATGACAGGTTTCACTGTGCGTATACTGCTACCGCGAAACCGATGGTAGAATGATCACTATCAGTTCATGGCTCCAATGACCAAAGCAGTATAAGAATGCTACGAAGATCAACCGATGTAAAAGTGCCTTCACATCTTTATATGATGAAATATCGTGCTTCAGGTGTCTTTTTATTAATATCAATTTTGTTATACGTCGCACCGGTACAGATAGGTCCCATGATGTCGATGGGTAAAGGAAGGGCTAGGGTCAAGAATGAAGAGACTGTGGCCTTACACCTGCGTCGGCTGGATCCAAAGAAAGCACAAACTCTCTATATTTGTCAAAATTCTTATACAACATAGCAGCAACTCAATCCACGATCCCCAGCGAGTAAATACCGGGAAATTTGGAAAGGGCAGGCCAGTGGTTTCCCTGTAGGTAACAAGACGACACGGAGCTTTCAGTAGAATCTTCTTCAGGGCAGAGATGAATTGATTTGCAATGTCGTATTCGTCTGTTATGGATTCACGGACCCTGTGAAGCGCATGAGCCAAGCATGTCACATGCTTCAACTTAGAAAATAAAGGTTTCAATTGGTTAACAGCTGAAACCATGTATGAAGCTTGGTCCGTAACCACAAGAAGTTTTTTTAAACTCGACAGCAGCAGGCCAGCGTTTTTATCAGAAGTCCATAATTGATTGCATTACTGTACTGGCACTGGCTTTCTACAGCTCATACATTTTTAACAACATGGGCTTAACGTTCTCCCCTACTAAGGGAAAAACTAAAATGTTCAAAACATATCGTTCCATTGAGTCTATGGTTTCATCCACAATGATTCCCACATCGCAATCAGACACTTTCTCCTTGACTCATTGTATGGTTTCTTGGTAAACAGGCTCCATGTTGTTTTTTCTTAAAGTACTCTCATCGGGCACTGACATCTTTGTGTATTTTTTAAGAAATCCCTTGAAGGCTGGATGGGTCACCTTATTGACTGGAATTCCTGCTTGTGTAAGAGCTGTACACAAATCACTGTGTAAATCCTTCACATTTTGGTTTTTTGGAGAACTCTGTTGAAACGCATTTCGTAATAGAGGTTGTCGCGATTTGTTTGCTTGAAAAGTTTTATTCATTTGATGCTTAGAGCTGGAAATGTGTTGTTTGTTGCGATCTCGCTGTGTTTTTCATCCAACAAAATTCTTGAATCACAAATAGTAGGCCGTACATGGCATAACAGTTCCATCAGAGTCTATGAAATCTTTCTTAAATTCCTGAGCCAGAGCACTAAATCGGGATCTGGACACCTTTGGCATTTTAAAATTTAGTAGTACACTCGTTGAGTAATGTAGCCTAACAAAGTGCTAACACCAGTTCACTTGCTAACTCAATACGACTATCACATAACTCATTCTTGTGCTCACTCGCTCACTTGCTGTCTACACCCACTTATAACACCGCGACAGTTCCCAGAATGTTCTCATTCATGCTGGAACTGCAGTCTCGGCGATTTCTAGTAGCTTCGAGCAGAACCCAGTCTCAATTCTCGGAACTATGGGGGTGCGGTTGCTGACATCTCTACGTCACCAGCCTCCGCCTCTATGCGAACAGATGACGTCTCTCACAGTAACAAACTCACATTCACGAACAGCAGGCTACTGATTCCGGTAAGATAGAATCACTCATTGTCAGTTTCATTATTGTGGGCTACATTATAGCGGTAAAGCGAGAGAAAGAGGTTTTGACGAACACAGAATTATTTTAATAATAGTACAACGGGTGATTGTTTGGTCCACCCTGTCAATATATTATTAGTATTTGAATAATTTATACGTACATGTTTCGGGAGCCTTAACTCCCTTCGTCAGCGAATTTACATCAAAATATACCTTATCCAAGTCTCAAGATACAACATCTCATCACATTAGCATTTTCTTGTTTAACCTCAATACTAGTCACTATATGTACACTTCACTGTTTTTTGTATAATAATGCCTGTTGTGCCCAACACGTACGACATGGAACATATTTAGAAACACTCTTTGAGTTGTCCACTCATTCCTCCTATCCTTTACACTCTTACAACGTGTATCATCACCCTGGATGGATCTAATAGCTGAGTCAGCCACTGATAAAAATGTACCTTGTCACTGCTTGTATTGTTGTCGCCACTAGGAATCTACCATCTTAACGTCCAATTTGACATCATTTGAAGTTAATACATACAGGGTTATTCGCCTAACATGTTACACAGAAATAAAAGATGAGTAAGCAGTTGATCTTTTAGGCCGGCTGTATAAATTTGTGCCGTTCCATTTAAAAATATGGAGTTAGTATCAATATCTCGGTTATTAATCACCCCATGAGACTAAGTAGCACGGTATTTTACAAGACCCTGAGTACCATTTACGAATATGAAAACAGAAAGCTGATATCTTTAATGGTTTGGAAGTTATATCCGTGTAACATGTTAGGTGAATAACCCTGTATAGTGATTAGTGTTGAGGTAAAACAGAAAAATGCTAATGTGTTGAGATGATGTATCTTGAGACTTGGATAAGGTAGATTTTGATGTACATACGCTGACGAAGGCAGTTAAGGCTCCGGAAACATGTATGTATAAATTATTTAAATACTAATAATATATTGACAGGGCTTACCAAACAATCACCCGTTGTACTATTATTATTACGAGTCAATAAGGACCAAATAAGGACCGATATGGTCAAGTTTGTTGACACAATTATTTTCCAATGTTGCAGGTGTGCTTTCAACTCCCGTGCTATGTTTACTGAAAGAGGTAGGCTTACTATTCGCACGTCCGCAGAAAGCTGAGGAGACGTTAACTGAAAGTTAAATGTTTTATATTGATTAGAAATCTTATAGAATAAATTGGAGTTAAAAGATAAAAGGGGCAAAGGGGGATTATGGGCATGGTTGGGGGAAAAAAGGGATCAAGCTCCCAAAAAAGGGGAAAAGGTGCGTGAAAAATGCCTCTTTTCGCAACTCGAAACAAAGTTTCACACTGTGATATCTTTCCGATCAGCTTTAATTTACCCTAAAGAAAGGTGCGTACCTAAAAATCCTAACCCTGATCATTACTTACTGTAATACTGAAGTTTCTCATCAAATAGTCGCTCTAAATACGCACAAGAACGTTACTCGCGAAATTGTCCATTAAATTTTGAACTTTCTTTATGTATAGGAAGATTATTTCGGATAATAATAATAATAATAATAATAATAATAATAATAATAATAATAATAATAATAATACTCTGCATGGATTTCTGCTGTATGTTCAACAATTAATAACGGTTCCGATGGATTTTTCTTCATAAAAGTCAAATAATTTACTTCAATAGGCCTGAATATTTTAATTTTCATCAAGAATTCGAAGTAAGACTGTTTTATTTCTCTACACAAGTGAAGTTCATCAGACTTGTTTCTTTTAAATTACTGAGAGTTTGTAACCAATTTGTAAACAAGATTATTTTTTAAAAAATCAGTATTTTCGGTTGAAAAACACATTTCCCTCGTCAAAATCTTAAACTTCAGAGTTAGGTCAATTATGTCAGCGACCACAGTCAATAAGATTCTGCGAGTGAATGAAAGGTATATGTCGAAATAAAGAAGAGACGGGAAGGGAGGAGTGGTGAGAAGTGATGCTGCATTGATTTTCTTGTCACTTGAGCTGTGAGATTCTATCACAAGAAGAATGTCAGCGTGCTGTATCGTGTCCCGGCAGCTCCATCCTCGTATGTGGGCGTGCATATTGATCTACTACACAGCCTGCAGGGAAAAATGGGCCCGACCGTGTGGCCATTGCTAGACTGCAGCTCATTTCACCGAAACGTTTGCATACAACATCATGCTAGGACCAGTCTCCATGAAAATTTACATCAAAATGTTAAATAATGTATATAAAGTCTAAGTGATTCACATGCCTACAAGCGTAAGACACAAACAGTACATTCGAACTAACATATGTTTACGCTTGTCAATTGAACAATTCAATGACACTTCTGAAGGGGACTGCTATGTGTTTTAAAACGTCATTTTATATATTATATATATTTTATATATATTTTATATATTATATATATTATATATATTATATATATATTATATATTTTTATATTATATATTTTATATAAGTAAATATATATATATATACAGGGTGATTCTGAATTACTCCGTGGCTTAGGCGGCAGCGCGTCGGCCTCTCACCGCTGGGTTTCGTGGTTCAAATGCCGGTCACTCCATGTGAGATTTTTGCTGGACAATGCGGAGGCGGCACAGGTTTTTCTCCGGGTACTCCGGTTCTCCCTGTCATATTTCATTCCAGCAACACTCTCCAATATCATTTCATTTCATCCGTCAGTCATTAATCGTTGCTCCAGAGGAGTGCGACAGACTTCGCCAGCCGGCACAATTCCTATCCTCGCCGCTAGATGGGAGCTTCATGCATTCCATTTCTGACTCGGTTGGACGACTGGAAACAGGCTGTGGATTTTCAAAATTACTTTTACAAACTTTGTGGACTGGTTTCTTACACAGAAACAAGAGAAAAGGTCATACAAGCATATGTCTCAAAATCCTTCGTTTCGTTTTCGCGTTATTCATTTTTAAGTATTAAAGAAAGTTTACGTTCAACGGTTTTCCAGGTCCAATTCAACAAATTCATTTATCTATGCACTCTTTCTTAGAAGGCTGTGACTCATTGTATCCTACGTAGAATGCGATGTGTTGTCATGGAGACTTGTTTATGTACATGTAGTGAGTTAACTGAAAGTGAACGTATTAGTCTGCCTTTAACGTTTCAATTGTGAACATGTAACAGTAGCGAACGAGTTGGCCGTGCGGTTAGGATCGCACAGCTGTCAGCTTATATTTGGAAGATGGTGGGTTCGAACTCCACTGTCGGCAGTCCTGAAGATGGTTTCCCGTGTTTTCCCATTTTAACACCAGGAAAATGCTGAGGCTGAACCTTAATTAAGGTCACGGACGCTTCCTCCCCATTCCTAGACTTTTCCTATATCATCGTCACGAATGTGTTACGTTCACCCATGGCAGGATATTCATTTCGTAAGCAGGCAGACATGTTTTCTTTTATGTACGACCTCCACCGCCCAGGCCCACGGAAGAGCCAGATTCACCGTCCATAAAGAGATCCGCGGTTAGGCAGAGAACGGAAGCATTCGGACGTTTAATATCATTACCTACCAAGATATGTAGGTCTATCTGTTATTAATCTAACCATACACTTCAAATCCTTCACGAGTCGGCGTGGCGGAGGGTGGGATTCGAGCCCACCATCTCCAGAATATTGTACTTCCTCTTAACACAATAATCACACTACCGCCACCATCTCCGGAATGCAATTTCTCGTCTAAGCGCCCCCTTGCTCAATCGTGACGATGCTGATCGTGATAAGAAGAATATACATGAACCCACAATTGCATTCTACAAGCAAGCATACAAGCAAAAATTGATCGGTCTTAGACTTAACGACCGGGTGTAGGGGCACAATACCGAAACAATTCGTTGAGTTCTGCAAGAGATTCCACCTACCAAAATCTTCGATAAGTGGTATAGCTCTTTTCTTTATTTTTTTTAGAATTTGCTTTACGTCGCACCGACACACATAGGTCTTATGGCGTCGATGGGATAGGAAAGGTCTATGAGCGAGAAGGAAGCTGTCGTGGCCTTCATTGAGGTAGAGCCCCAGCATGTGCCTGGCATGAAAATGGGTAACTACGGAAAACTCTCTTCAGGGCTACTGACAGTGGGATTCGAACCCACTGTCTCCCGAATTCAACCTGACAGCTACTTGTCCCAAAGCACGCGTCCACCCATTCTGTGACATAGCTCTTACTCCCTTAATGTTGTCAATAGCCTAAACATTTTAAGAGACCATGGCAGATTTTCTTTAAAATCCATTATATTGCTTTCCTTTATTTTTCCACTGCGCACTTTCACCCACGTCTTGGTAACTTCTCGGGTTCGGAGGCTGGGTTCTTAATACACGTCCCACTACAGTACACTACCAACCACAATGAGAGACGAAGTAGTGTAAACAACATCCCTCCATACAAGTTTGATTTCAGAAAGGTCATCTGGTTGTAAAACTGTAGCGCCGACCACAAGTATTTGGAAAAAGTCAAAATAATAATAATAATAATAATAATAATAATAATAATAATAATAATAATAATAATAATAATAATAATAATAATAATAAGGAGAAGAAGAAGAAGATGAATGCATTCAAAAAGCCAAAAGCCAGTAGCACGGAGCTGTTGCGTTTGTAAGTGATGTCATCGGCAAGATCGAAACCACTACCTTTCTTTTAATTTTTTACAGTATATAAAATTAATTTTGGCTTTCGGTCTTATCGATCATGCAGCCAAATACAATTTTGTATTGTTCTTATTATTAATTATGAATTGACTTGATGAAGTGAAATACATTTAAGTCGAACACAAATACCCAGCCCCGGAGCCGGAGAAATTAACCAGACGAAGTTAAAATCCCCGACCCCGCCGGCAAACTAACCCCCACATCCCCCCACCCCCCCCACCCCCACCAGACAGAAGGCTACTACGCTGACCATTCAAAACCCCTATCTTTTTTTTGTTTGCTAGGGGCTTTACGTCGCACCGACACAGATAGGTCTTATGGCGACGATGGGATAGGAAAGGCCTAGGAGTTGGAAGGAAGCGGCCGTGGCCTTAATTAAGGTACAACCCCAGCATTTGCCTGGTGTGAAAATGGGAAACCACGGAAAACCATTTTCAGGGCTGCCGATAATGGGATTCGAACCTACTATCTCCCGGATGCAAGCTCACAGCCGAGCGCCTCTACGCGCACGGCCAACTCGCCCGGTAAACCCCTATCTTGGAAACAGGAGAACAACGACTAACAACATAATTCACCTGTAAGATCGTCTTTCAGTTTTTAGAGAATGGCCTATAGTATTAGGACCACCGGGCTCGATAGCTGCAGTCGTTTAAGTGCGGCCAGTATCCAGTATTCGGGAGATAGTGGGCTCGAACCCCACTGTCGGCAGCCCTGAAGATGGTTTTCCGTGGTTTCCCATTTTCACACCAGGCAAATGCCGGGGCTGTACGTTAATTAAGGCCACGGCCGCTGCCTTCCCAGTCCTAGACGTTTCCTGTCCCATCGTTGCCATAAGACCTATCTGTGTCGGTGTGACGTAAAGCAAAATACAAAAAAAAAAAAAGAAAGAAGAAAGGTATTAGGACTGCGATTGGAAAGGAACATGCGTATTCCTATTCAACATCGGACGGTGAAATGCACACTTTGCCTCTTGAACCAATCCGTTTATTTAATATAACCTATATCTCCCTTAAAGTACAGTAGGACACACTTTCTGCTAAAGCCACCACAAGCACAGGACGTCAGACGATACTCATTCACAGTCAACGAGTGCGGTACGGTTACAAGAATGTTCTAGCGGGCCTGATCAGGAAATGAAACTTGGTGTCGTCCTGACTGCCTCTAACATTAACGTACCCTAATCCCACCTCCAGACCCTACTCTGTTTGTACGAAATTCGTCTCGCCCGTCGGCTCAAGTGCGATATGAAAAGAGCTGGCGAATACAATAACCTCCGTCTCGCTTTAAATTATAAATTATAATATTTAAATGTGATGTGCGTACTTTGAATGACGATATACAACCCTTCTTACAGGTAAAATACATTTCCCAGAGTAGTACGCACATTGTAATTCATTTTTATTTTTCTTAAATTCTCGCCTGCCACAACAGTCATAATTTAAAGAGCCCCTGTAATAATGCGTATGTAGATTTGTGTTAATACGGGTTGAGCAAAGCTGGGTTCACTTCAAGGTTGGGAAGATGCTAGAAGGGAAGGTAGGGTTGAAAGGATGGGAGGTGCTGAATCGCGTTTTGCATCTACATTGAGAACAGTTCTTAGATGTGTAACATTAACTACTTAAAGCAAAATATCAACCAAACGTGAGAACTGAACTCATTACGGAACCCCGAAAGTATGGCGTTGATTCCTTAATGAAATCTGTAGAGTAATGAAGTACAATTTTGTTCATATGAAGTATATGCACTAATTGTTTATACTGCATTGCATGTGAACTCTGAAAAAACGAACTGCGTACTTCAAGGAAATAGAAATATCCAGTTCGAATTTTGAGCTCAGTTTTCCCGATCTTTAAGGAAATAAAAATTATTTCTTGTAATACAAATCATGCAGACGCGTGTAACGTAACATGGTTAAGTAGTTTGCTGACCAAAAGATTATGCAAACAAGAATTGTCTCTCCATTGCCACTGATGATTGTGATGTGTGGCCTCCGCATATACCTAGTGCAGGTCTTTCTAGTTGACTCCCATCGGCGACCTGCACGTCTATGATGATGATGATGATGATGATGATGATGAAAGAGAGGGTAAAATCCGGTGTCGGCACATACCCTACTCCTCTCAAATACCACCAAGGGTCTGCTAAAGGCGTAAGGTCGCCATCCGAGACGAACGAATCACCGTCAACAGCGTCGTATGCCCTCTCTCTATATTAACACTGCAGAGAGGTTTGGAATATAATCCAATCTTTTGCTATGCATTTTTTTTTTTTTTTTTGCTAGTTGCTTTACGTCGCACCGACACAGATAGGTCTTTTGGCGACGATGGGACGGGAAAGGGCTAGGAGTGGGAAGGAAGCGGCCGTGGCCGTAAGTAAGGTACAGGCCCAGCATTTGCCTGGTGTGAAAATGGGAAACCACGGAAAACCATTTTTAGGGCTGCCGACAGTGGGGTTCGAACCTACTATCTCCCGAATACTGGATACTGGCCGCACTTAAGCGACTGCAGCTATCGAGCTCGGTGCTATGGAATCTAGTGATTAGAAATTGTATATCACCACCTCTCCTACTTCGGTGGCCAACAACCTGTTGGTGAACATTTTTTTCCGCCAACGGAAATCGAATCAGGTAACCACATTATCACATCGTAAATATATAGGCCGTATTTTGCAGTCTGTTTTACCTCGCACCGGCACAGATAGGTCTTATGGCGACGATGGGGTAGGAAAGGGCTAGGACTGGGACGGATGCGACCGTGGCAGTAATTACGGTACAGGCCCAGCATTCGCCTGGTGTGAAAAAGGGAAACCACGGAAAACCATCTTCAGGGCTGCCGACAGTGGGGTTCGAATTCACTATCTTCCGAATGACATCTTAAAGACTCGACACCTTAACGATCACCAGACGGACCCCCATTCTCAGTAGCAAAAGAGGACATAGCAGACCTTCAGCTACCTGCTTCAATCAATCAATCAATCAATCAATCAATCAATCAATCAATCAATCAATCAATCAATCAATCAATCAATCAATCAATCAATCAATCAATCAATCAATCAATCAATCAATCAATCAATCAATCAATCAATCAATCAATCACCGAGCGAGTTGGCCGTGCGGTTAGAGTCGCGTGGCTGTGAGCTTGCATCCGGGAGATAGTGGGTTCGAATCCCACTGTCATGGCTTTCCGTGGTTTCCCATTTTCACACCAGAAAAATGGTGGGGCTGTACTTTAATTAAGCCCACGGCCACTTCCTTCCAACTCCTAGGCCTTTCCCATCTCATCGTCGCCATAAGACCTATCTATGTAGGTGCGACGTAAAGCCACTAGCAAAAAAATCAATCAATCAATCTGCATTTAGGGCTATCACCCAGATGGTGAATTCCCTATCAACTGTTACCCACAATAGTCCTTTCTTAAATCATTTCAAAGAACTTACGAAATGATCAGACATTTCGCTTGGTAAAATTATTATTTCAATCCCTAATCACTGTTCCTATAAATGAATATTTAGCTCAATGTGTTCTCTTGAATTCCAACTTCATTTTGACAACTGTCCAGAAAGACATGAAGACCCCTGAACTGGAAGAATAAAGAACATTGGGCAGGAAACGGTTACGAAAGATGACCCCATTCAGCCGAGACAAAGCGAGGAAGGAAGAAGACGAATCTCTTATATGACAGACATCATTTTTTGCCGATATATGTACCTCCAGCTGAGGAGGTGAAGGCTTGCGCGGATCAGTGAGCTCGAGTCTATGTTTGAAAGTCGAAAAATTATGAAATGAGACTTGCACGTCTGGAGAGGTATGTGAGGTGCAGATGGTCGGGCATAGAGCTAATGACTCTATCTGACAGTGACGATATATATATATCTCTCTGTAAATTTAGCCTAGTTTTCCGGCTGGTTGTCCTTCCCAACACCAGCCCTATGTGAAGGGATGCATTCATTAGTGTGTGTGTGTGTGTGTGTGTGTGTGTGTGTGTGTGTGTGTGTGTGTGTGTGTGTGTGTGTGTGTGTGTGTGTGTGTGTGTGTGGTTGTATATTGACCTGTATGAAGAGGTATGTAAGTCTTTATTAAAATGAACAGAAACGCCCAATAATAATGAAATGAAATGAAATGAAATGAAATGAAATGAAATGAAATGGCGTATGGCTTTTAGTGCCGGGAGAGTCCAAGGACATGTTCGGCTTGCCAAGTGCAGGTATTTTGATGTGACGGCCATAGGTGACCTGCACGTCGTGGTGAGGATGAAATGATAATGAAGACGACACATACACCCAGCCTCCGTGCCAGCGAAATTAACCAATTATGGTTAAAATTTCAGACCCTGCCGGGAATCGAACCCGGGCCCCCGAGGATGGCAGCTAATAACAGTAGGCTAAACGTTACGCTACGGAGGCGACAATAATAATAATAATAATAATAATAATAATAATAATAATAATAATAATAATAATCATAATAATAATAATTTCCATTACAATGTGATCCCATTGTTTACACTCTCAAGCACCGTCTATGGATTATTGGTACAGTGTCGGTGTGCACATTCGAAGATCACGAGTTCAAACTCGGCAGAGGAAGTAAGATTCCGGAAGAGTGGAAGGAAGTCTATTCGGCGTTCCACGTCGTACGATGTTGCCAGGTTAAAGACATTTGGTGACATTTTTGGTGTTCACCCAGTAAAAAAGTTTAAACTTAGCAATAGGCTGCCCAATAGAACTCTTTATTACTCGTAGTATTATTATTATTATTATTATTATTATTATTATTATTATTATTATTATTATTATTATTATTATTATTATTTCGGTCCATTTAAAGAACGCTTTGGAACTTGCTAACTGACTTGATTGCTCTCGCATTCTTATCCTTCAAGAATCTCTTTTTAAATTCACCTTCGTCTTTCCTGCGTTATATTGACCATTTCTTAGACTTACAAGTACTGATCTTTCTAAGTTTCTCCGTAAATTTGTGCTTAGTTACCAATTTTCTATAGGTTCTTATCTGTGATGCTCATTTCTTTCAGATCTTAGTTTGTTTCTAGTAGCATGTTTGTACTAGTATTCTTGGTATTGGTAATATTTTGGAGAGTCCGCTCAAGTCCGTAGAATTTCAAGCGTCTCTTGCGTACGAGATTAATGAGCCTGCCTGCTAGACTGTACAGATTTGTAGTTCTGCCCTTGATCCAGAGGGCCTTTGATTTTCCTGGGAATTTTCCCTTCTTGGTTTTTTCTAATTTATCTGATTAAATGATGATCTGAGGGTATGATTTCTGATGTGTAGGCCTCTAAGGTATCTGGCAAGATACCTCTTTGTGGTGTCTCAATTTATTTCACGTTACGTGATACCACTTTTCTTTTATAATAATTCCACGTTAGTCGGGTTGTCTTCTGGAGTTTGATGGCTGTTTCTATGTTGGGCTAACTGTCCAATCCTGATGGTTGAATTATTTCTCCGAGGTATTTAAAAGGAGGGCACTAGGGAGATCAAACCGAATTTCATTTCTAGTCGGGCTTTCATGCTTTTTAGACATACTGTTTCCATGTACTGGATTTTCTCGTAACTTTTGATATCTGGAAGCCTGTCTTTGTCCCTGTCCGATGTACTCTGCACGCCACACTTAGTATCTTCGTTGCTCTTGATGATGATCGCTAGGTCATCTGCTAAAGCTAAGCATTTCACTTTGATTTTGTTTCCCAATCTCCCGAAGTTTATACCTTTGATGTCATTTTCCCATTCTCCGATGAATTTGTCTATAAACAAATTAAACAGAAGCGGGGACGCCCTACCTACTTCGAAAGATTCAGAGATTTCTTCAAGGAATTTCACATTTGATGTTATTTTCATGAAGACCTGACGAATCAGTCCTCTTGTCTTCTTGTCCACTTTGAGATAGGGCCTCTGCTAGCATGTCGAACAAGAGCTGTCTCTCCA
The DNA here is from genome assembly GCF_040414725.1 of Anabrus simplex. NCBI lineage: Eukaryota > Metazoa > Arthropoda > Insecta > Orthoptera > Tettigoniidae > Anabrus > Anabrus simplex. Next base: position 286,798,898 of record NC_090269.1, read on the forward strand.
GAGATTAGTATGCCTTCTTCAATACTACGAATGTGACGATCGTTTTGTTGCGTATACTGCGGGTATTTAATACCGTCTACTGGTACCGTACCTGTTCGGCACGATTGAACTTGCCTGAAACTTGCTTGGTACGCGCCGATAAAATTGCCCTTCCGTTCTAGGCGGTTTAGGAGAGCTTTGGACAGATGTTTATAAATTACTTCGGATCCACATTGTCGCCTTTGTTATGTACTGTAGGCAGTGGATATCAATGCGAACTTTCAGTCCCGTGGAAGTAGTCAGCTAGGATCGTACAGCTTACCAGGAAGAATGATAACGGATTTTCTCCTTACTGCTTGTTTCTAATGTTTCATTTCCTCAACGCAAACACAAGTCTGGTGGTTGGTAGTTAGATAGATTCTCACGAAATACTCTTCCAGAAATTCCTGGTGTTGTTCTTGAGGATATAAAGTTCAATTTCTGTGTGTCTGTTTTCGTCGTATCCGCGTTTTTGTTTACGGGCTGATTTTCAGGTTAGTTACTTGGTTATTAGCAAAGTCTCATCATTTGGTTGTCGTGTGTTCGTTTCACTGTGACCATGCTTTGATTCTTTCTTAGATGGCTGTATAATAATAATAATAATAATAATAATAGTAATAATAATAATAATAATAATAATAATAATAATAATAATAATAATAATAATAATAATATATTCAAGTTCTCTTTGAGATAGGGGCTATGCTAGCATATCGAACAAGAGCTATGGCCTACTAAGCGACCGCTGCTCATCCCCAAGGCCTGCAGATTATGAGGTGTCGTGTGGTCAGCACGACGAATCCTGTCGGCCGTTATTCTCGGGCTTCTCGCCCGGCGCCGCCATCTCACCGTCAGATAGCTCCTCAAATGTAATCACGTAGGCTGAGTGGACCTCGAACTAGCCCTCAGATTCAGGTAAAAATCCCTGACCCGGCCGGGAATATATTTATTATTATTATTATTATTATTATTATTATTATTATTATTATTATTATTATTATTATTATTATTATTATTATTATTATTATTATTATTATTATTATTATTATTTGCTTACAATCTACGTAAAAATATAATCATTCGTTTAATGAGAAGCACATTTAAGAAATTCAAATCATATGTAGTTTTATGTGACTTCTGACATTGTGATCATAATCACAGCACCCCGAGTTGTAGGCGTATGTGGAATACGAATCACAGGAGCTACAAAAATCATACCTGCGTTTCTCGGTATTCGAACGTTGTCGGTATTAATGAGATACTAGTGACGATGTTCAATAATATTGTTGTTGGTTTTACGTCCATTTTATTGGCTTTCGGAAGCGCCGAGGTGCTTGAATTTTGTTCTGCAGGAGTTCTTTCTCGTACCACTAAATCTACCGATACGAGGCTAACGTATTTGAAGAGCTTCAAACACCCCCGGACCGAGCCGGACTGAACCTGCCAAGTTGGGCAGTGACGATGTCACTTGCCTACCATGCTCCAAGGTAAACAAAATAATGTAAACGGAACCAGACCAAACAAAACCAAACCCCATGGCGCAACAGCCCCGAAGGGCTATGGCCTACTAAGCGACTGCTGCTCAGCCCCAAGGCCTGCAGATTATGAGGTGTCGTGTGGTCAGCACGACGCATCTGTCGGCCGTTATTCTCGGCCTTCTAGCCCGGCGCCACTATCTCACCTTCAGTTAGCTCCTCAATTGTAATCACGTAGGCTCAGTGGACCTCGAACCAGCCCTCAGATCCAGGTAAAAATCCCTGACCCGGCTGGGAATCGAACCCGGGTACTCCTGGTAAGAGGCAGGCACGCTACCCCTATACCGCGGGGCAGGCAAAGAAGGGAAAGTGTTTTTTAAAAGGAAGTCAATTTTTTCCAAGAGAAAGTTTCATTACCATCAATAATAGTATTGCTTAGTATCAGTATAAGGAATGGATTTTTCAAGAAAGCCTTGAGCAACAAATGGGGACTGATGATATTGTACTTTTAATATTAATAATCTCTCCCGCTCTTTTTCCCGGGCTAGAGTGAAAATATGATTACCCTCACTTTCCAAGAAACCTGTAAACATTAATCCTTTTCAATTTGGTTGGGGCCAGGCCTGACACATCTCCGTTTATTCTTCCCAGCTTCACAGCTCAATATTTTCCCCCTTCCTTCCTCTTCGCTCTTACTTTCTCTTCATCTCTCCCTTTTTCTCCAGAGCCAGCATCCTTTTCCTCCCCCCACCCCGCCCTATCCCTCCCTCTTCCTGCTGTCATGTGTGACCAATCTGCATACATAAAGGCCGTACCCTTCGCAGCATGCATGCCAAGCAGGGGCAGCGTTGGGAGTTAAAGGTGAAGATGGCGTCTACAAGGTTCTCATAAACAGGCTGGCGGATTATGGGCAGGCTAGATGATGATGATGATCACGACATAGCCGTGCTAGTGTGAGTGAAGTGTATATGGGTGGGAGATGTGAGAGAGGAAAAGCTCGCTTCTCGAAAAACAAAAAAGGGTGGTGTCGTATTGTCTCCATTCTGCTCCAGAATCTAGTGTGTGGTGTTTTATGGGCCATTTCGACAAACTTCATCAGAAGGGTATTAAACCGGCAGGAAGGTACTGAATGAACAAAATGGCAAAATGGTAGGTTTTTATTTCTGGACGAGATCAGTTATTGGAAGGAGATTGAGAGGTTAGAGCATCTGGAAGCAAGTGAAATAAATACTACTGTAATAATCTTGAGGATGATTTAATTCACTTTGGGTTGAAGGTAAGATTCCTGTGAGAATTTCTCCCAGAGTTTGAGCTTAGGGTATTTTTCTTCTTCTTAATCTGCTTACCCTCCAGGGTTGGCTTTTCCCTCGGGCTCAGCGAGGGATCCCACCTCTACCGCCTCAAGGGCAGTGTCCTGGAACTTCAGACTTTGGGCCGGGGGATACAACTGGGGAGAATGACTAGTACCTCGCCCAGGCGGCCTCACCTGCTATGCTGAACAGGGGCCTTGTGGAGGGATGGGAGGATTGGAAGGGATAGACAAGGAAGAGGGAAGGAATCGGCCGTGGCCTTAAGTGAGGTACCATCCCGGTATTCGCCTGGAGGAGAAGTGGGAAACCACGGAAAACCACTTCTAGGATGGCTGAGGTGGGAATCGAACCCACCTCTACTCAGTTGACCTCCCGAGGCTGAGTGGACCCCGTTCCAGCCCTCGTACCACTTTTCAAATTTCGTGGCAGAGCCGGGAATCGAACCCGGACCTCCGGGGGTGGCAGCTAATCACGCTAACCACTACACCACAGAGGAGAGCGGGTATTTTTTCAAGAGTATAATATCTTTCAAAGCGTTTGTACGGCCCCATTCCAGATGAATGTAGGTAAGGGTGTATTCTGCCCGAAGGCAGATCCGAACCTCCACAGATGTGTGCCTGAGCCGGAGTTTACGTGCGGTAGGGTGGCCAGTTCCTTTCCGCTCCTCCATTCCCTTACCACCCACCAACAGCGCGTAGTAACCCATCCAAATCTTGACCACGCCCAATGTTGCTTAACTTCGGAGATCTCTCGGGATTCGGTGTTTCAACAAGGCTACGGCCGTTGGCGATTAATATAGGAAGGGAACTAATTTAAAATTCTGTAAATGTTACGTGGCGATATGCGCTCTGGCGAGTAACCAAATCTTTCTGAAAGTGAAGGAAACCCTCGCTTCCTTGATATTCTTCCCAATTTACTGAGGTGGGCAGGTGAAGTGGATTTTGTCGCAGTTTTACGGCTTGGTTCCTTTCCTCACGGCAACCCTATGTGGTGAAATGTATTCACTATTGCGTATTCCTGTGATGGTTGGTAGTGTGGTGTGTTGTACGTAGATGAAGAGATGCGTAATAATACAAACATCCAGTTCCAGAGCCAGAGAAATTAACCATACGCAGTTAAAAATTTTTGTCCTGGCCGATAATAGAACCCGAGTCTCACTGAACCCAAGGACAGTATGCTGACTATTGAACCAAAGAGACGGACCAATAGGGCCTTCACAGTATATAGACTATTTGCTAGTGATATAATAATAATAATAATAATAATAATAATAATAATAATAATAATAATAATAATAATAATAATAAATATACTTTTTATAAGTTGCTTTACGTCGCACCGACACATTTAGGTCTTATGGCGACGATGGGACAGAAAGGGGCTAGGAGTTGGAAGGAAGCGGCCGTGGCCTTAATTAAGGTACATCCCCAGTATTTGCCTCGTGTGAAAATGGGAAACCACGGGAAAACCATATTCAGGGCTGCCGACAGTGCGGTTCGAACCCACTATCTCCCGAATATTGGACACTGGCCGCACTTAAGCGACTGCAGCTATCGAGCTCGGTAATAATAATAATAATAATAATAATAATAATAATAATAATAATACTGATTTTATTGGTTTTAGGCCCTACTAATTAAACAATTTTCGGAGACGCTGAAGTGCCGTAATTTTGTCCCTCAGAAGTTCTATTACGTACCAATAAATCTACTGCCACATGGCTGGCGTAGGCCTATTTGAGCACTTTCAAATACTACCGAAATGAGCCAGGATCGTATCTACCAACTTGGAGTCATGAGTTCAGCGCTCTGCCGTCGTATCTACAGTACAGCCCGGCTGCTAGCGGTTTAACATCGCACTAACTCATACATGATTTCGGAGACGATGGGATAGGAAAGGACTAGGACTCGGAAGGAAGCGGCCTTGACCTTAATTAAGGTACTAATTGTGCACTTGGCTGGTGTGAAAATGGAGGACAATGGATCTTCTGGACTGCCGATGATGGGGGGTTCGGACCAAGAATACTTTCGAATGCAAGCTTATAGCTACGTATACTTTCGTGCACTGTGTTACCGTTACTTAACGGAAGGAACTTCCGACACTATGGTCAGCAACTCAGTCCCTGTATCGATATGTGAACTCAGATTTTAAGCCAAGTTCTCGCGTTTCTGTGGGTCCGGCTCCTCGGCTCAATGAGGAGCGTAGCAGCACCTGGTCTGATTCGCAGTTAGGCTGGGATTTTAGTCGCCTCTGGTTAATTCCTGTGCCTCAGGGACTGGATATGTGTGTTCATCTTGATACATCTCTTGAGCTTGCGTGGTGGCCGTGATGGTATGATATAGTGGTTAAGGGATTCGTGTTATGTCGGTGCAAAATATTTTCACCAAAATAATATCGTTCGGCAGGGTAGGAGAGGTGGTGGTATACAATTTCTAACCACTTAGTAGCGTGCCGTACACCTGGATTTAATCTCAAACCTTTCGGCAGTGTTCATATGGAGAGATGGCATAGGCCTATATCACCGTTGATTGTGACTCTTTCTTCGGAAGAGAAAGTTAAGTCTTGAGCAGGCCCTTTGATGTTATTCGACAGGTGTAGGCTACGTGCCCACATGGATTTTCACGTCTTCCCGTACCTCATTATCACGTCACATCTTGATGCGCAGGTCGCCCAGTAGGCGAGCCGAACATGTACTCGGACACTCCCGACACTTAAAGCAATAGGGCCAACGCTAAATAAATAAATAAATAAATAAATAAATAAATAAACAAATAAATAAATAAATAAATAAATAAATAAATAAATAAATAAATAAATCTCTTCATTTATATTAAACACAGCCCACAAAACCACAGAAGCATACAACAGTGAGTACATGCTCACCCCCACACATGCGGTTGGCGTCAGGAAGGGCATCCGCCTAGAAAACTGGGCCAATACTACATATCTTTCCAACTTTCAGTAACTGGAAAAAGGTAGGGGAAAATTTCCATGCCTGTATCGGGTCAACATTGCACCCATGCTCAATTTAGGCATTGGGTGTAAGGCGATGCCCTTCCTGCCACCTAGCGCTGGTCCTGGTGACGATCGAATCCTATGTGACTAAGATTCGAATACTGAAAACTCAGATTGTAAGTAATGCAGTGATATATAGTCCTAAATTTATAATCATTCCGACAATGTCAATCACGTTGTTGGTTAGTCGTGGTCCGTCCGTTCCCATGATAGCAGGTTGGATCCCGGCTGACGTTCGTGGCATTTAAGTGTGCTTGTGCGACAACTTAAAGTCGTTAGCTTCACCATGTTAACGAACACCTGAGGGAAAGAATCCTTCAATTTAACGAGTGCCAAGACAGTTATCAGTTAGAACGGACGTTAAACATATATCGCTGACATTACATGTTTAATTGCGGTACTAGCGGAGAAAGAAATGGCAGCGTTATAAAATATACGTGGACGTTAGTATCTTCTACTTACTTCTGCTCGGACGTAGATGCCTTCTATCTACTTTTCTTTGGGCGTAGATATCTCCCATCTGTATTTCCTTGGACAAAGTCCCTCATCCATGTTTCATTGAACATAGACCTATTTTTCTTGGGAGATAGCCACCTACCTGTCCTTTGAGATGGATGGCTTCCACCTACATTTCTTAAGGGAGATTGAGTGGATAGTTAATTTTTTGGAAAACAGTTCTCAGGATAGTATTGCTGGACCTGTATGTTTTCTTATACATGCTGGTGAGCCACTGCATTTAGCGCGTGACCTGCTGGTAGCATGGTAGCCTATATACGTATAAGGCAGGTCTACAGGCTAACTGTTAGTGGCGTCTCCGGTGACAGAATGGGAAAAGCGGCCTCTCACTTCCCGTTTGACAGAGGCAAATTGTGATCACACGGTGCCTTGTTACCAGCATCTCTGAAATGACGTGGCTTGTGGGCTATTCTCGTGCCACTGCGTTGTTGTGAACACGTATCGGAAGTGGCGCAACGATAGGTAAACAACGACGCATCATCCAGCCGTGTGTCCAGCCTGTGATGCCAGAGGCCAGCGGAGACATTGTTCGGAGCGACTGCGGAGCCACAGTTCCAGAAATCGCCAACAGGTACAACAGTGATAAACAGACAAATTTTTCTCAGCGCACGGTTCATCGAACAATGCTGCGCACTGGACTGCGCAGTCGATGACCCAGTTTACCTCAATGTTGACCGCACTGCACCGAAAATAGTGCAGGAGGCGGATACAAAATCATTACCAGTGGACTGTGGTAAAAAGGTCACCATGCCCGATGAATCTAGGTTCCTTGTTCATTACGACGACGGCCGAGCGCGTGTACGCTGATTTCCATCGGAGTCTATGACACGTTTTGCATGGTCGCGTGTAGACAGGCTGGTGGTGGAGGAGGTCCGATGATCTGGGCGGTTTCCCTGGATCCCATTATTCCGGTTCACAAATTCGTAATAGTTATCCAGTATCTGGACTTTATTAAGAAGCAAGTGCATTCACTGATGATAGCAGTATTCCCTGATGGTTACTGCCACTTCTAACAGATCAATGTGCCATGTTACACTGCCAGAATCACATGATAGTGATTTTTCTTTAATTTCATGGCCCCGATTTGAACCCCATCGAACAATTGTAGTTCGACTTTGAGAAGAGAGTTCCTGTTGCATCACCACCGCCCAGCAGTGTACGCCAACCAGAGGACATGCTGTTGTGCCTGTGACCCTAGGTACTCCAGGATATCTTTCGATCTTCCGACACTTGGTTGGATCGATGCCTCACCGAGTGGCCGCTGTTCTGCGGGCAAAATGTGGTCCTACACCGTTAGGTATGTGGCCATGATGTAATAGCTCATCAGTGCACTGTATCTTATTTAGATGAGATGGGTTGAGAACTGCAATAATTTATAAAGCTCTTTGTGGTTGACGTTGAGCTGTAAAGAGTAATGAATCACGACTGTGACGACTGAAAAAAGGCATCGAAAATGTTGGGAAATGGACAGCAGGTAATGGTTGTAAGTTTCACCAAGAGGACAAATCCTCTCAGTTTTATTTACTGTGTTGATGGAGTGGTAGAACCTCATGGGGATCACCGTAATTGCTAGGTGTTATATAATGGATAAGCGGATTGACGGGATTGTAAATATAGGTTACCGAACTTTTCATATGGTTATGGCGATATTTACAGGTTGTAGTAAGGATGTGAAGCAGATGACGTATAAGTCGCTAGTAAGACTCTTGTTAGAATATCATGCCAGTGCATGAGGAGGACAAATTCTGGCAAATATTATTTTATAATAAGAGGAATTAGGGTTTGTGATAATTTATGAAAGGAGATACTAGATAAATTTCAAATTTCTTTGAAATAATTTAAGGGAAAGACTAGGAAATCTACCCCCTGGGTAACAGCCTTAAATGTAGATCAGTGGTGATTGACATTGATTGAGGTATTGACTGATTATGTCTCCTACATGTTTTTCTTTGGACATATAGTACATGTGCTCCAACCTTTTCTCTGGAGACATACATGTGCCGATCTACATTTCTTTGGAAGTAGATGTTTCGAGAGAGATGGCTTCCACCACTTTTCCCTGAACATTGATGCTTCCCTGCATCCATTTATTTGGATTCCACCCACTTTTCTTTGGGCATAGATGTGTTCCCGCCTACTTTCCTTTGGAGAAAAATTGCTTCCACCAATTTGTCCTTGGACATATCGCACATCCGTAAGAATAGTGACACATTTAAAAATTAAATTAAAAAAGATAACTTAATATTTTATCAGACTATTTCTACGTGATGAAATTTAGCGCATAATACATCACATATTGACAGTTTCAATGAAATAAATCGCAACAAAGAAGTACCATATTCTTGACTGACAATGTTCGGTATACTGGAGTGGTATAACGGCATTTGTGATTTTTCGCAAAGAAGAAAGGAGTTGCAATTATGAAAGTTTTCTACATCGAAAGAGTGATTATTTTTGCTTGTGATGCATTTCATAACTAAAAACTGACAATTTTAGTTTGTGCCACTATTTTTGTCGGGCTGCGATATGTAGATGCGATCCCATTTACTTTTCTTTGGACATAGATGTTTCCCACCTAGTGTATCTTTCATTGAACGTAGATAACGCCCATTTACTTTTCTATGGGCATAGGCCTAGATGACTCCCATCCATTTTACTTCATATTCTTCGAAAACGCTCAGGAAGAGATCACAGCACACACCTTCAATTTAATGAAACAAAGTAAGGTAGGCACAAATATCATTGACATATCTATGAGAATATTTAACTCATAATCTGCATATTTCACCTCTTGATTTTATTTTCAGAATGCCCTCTTCAGGGATCAGACAGTTCCTTATTCTATAACATACTATAACTTCAACTATTTTTCCGGAAAATGTAAGCACTGTATTTTAATTAAGGCCATGGTCTCTTATATACTTATCCTTGTCTTTCTTAACTCCACTATCAACGAAAACCTGTGCGATTTATTGCGACACAGAACAAATAGAAAAAGGTCATTATCCTTCCCTCCTTTCTTAAAATATATCTGCCGGGCTGAGTGGCTCAGACGGTTGGGGCACTGGCCTTCTGACTCCAACTTGGTAGGTTCGATCCTGGCTCAGTCCGGTGGTATTAGAAAGTTCTCAAATACGTTAACCTCGTGTCGGTAGATTTACTGGCACGTAAAATAACTCCAGAGGGACTAAATTCCGCCGCCTCGGCGTCTCCAAAACTCGTTAGTTTGTGGGACGTAAAGCAAAAAAAAACGTTAATATAATTATTATCTTAAAAGATAATACAGTCAACATACTGTTTATCTACCCATAAAATTGAAATTATGGAATTATGTGCGTGATTATAGAATATGTAAAATTATGTTATGTAAAGATGATTTACCTACTCTATATAAAAACGACCGCCCTTGCTGGCGAGTTGTAGTGTTTACAGTGCACTATGTCTCCTGGTATGGGCTATATCAAATTTGTTACTTTCATTGACCTGTCTCAGTCTCATCCTTGGCTTTGACAATATGAAAGTGACTGAGGTATGAGTGATGCTAGTAATACCATTCCTTATGCAGCCAGTCTCTGTTATGAATGGTGTGAAAATATGGCTCGTAGGGTTGGTTGGTGCATGCATTTCAGTGGGCTTGGCAGACTGATATGTAATAGCAACGGCTGGCTCGGTGAGGAAAGCAACAGGAAACTACCTTACTCATTTCCGTAGTACGCCTCTTCAGTGACGCCTAGGCTATTTCTGATAGCTGTTGGCGAAGCTGTAGAGGATCAAACCAGCCTTCGGGCTGAATACCCAACATACATACAGTACATATAAAAACGTTTAACGCAGTAATAATAACACACGTGACAATCAGTAAGACCCCTATTAGGGTATCATTCCAGTGTATGAAGATCAAGTATAAGATGATGATACAGCTGGAATCTAAGAGGAAAAATTCTGGCAAATAGTGAGAGGAATTAGGGTTTATGATAATTTATGAAAGGAGACACTCGATAAATTTCATAGTTCTTTGAAATCAATTAAGGAAAAATTAGGGAATCTGCCATCTGGGTAACAGCCTTAGATGTAAGTCAGTGGTGATTGACTGATTGATTGATTGATTGATTGATTGATTGATTGATTGATTGATTGATTGATTGGATTTAAGTTATTTAGTGCAAACGGAAGAGCCTCCGTGGCTCAGACGGCAGCGCGTCGGCCTCTCACCGCTGGATACCGTGGTTCAAATCTCGGTCACTCCATGTGAGATTTGTGCTGGACAAAGCGGAGGCGGGACAGGTTTTTCTCCGGGTACTCCGGTTTTCTCTGTCATCTTTCATTCCAGCAACACTCTCCATTCTCATTTCATAATTTCTATCATTCATTAATAAATCACTTTGGGAGTGGCGACCCCATCGTACTAACAGCCTATATCTGCTTCATTCATTACATCCCTGACCCGGTCAATGACTGGAAAACAGGTTGTAGGTTTTCATTTTCAGTGCAAACGGAAAGTGATAGATACAGAATTCAGTTTTTAAATCTTTGTAGCTTCGAAAATTCAAACATATCGTCAAGAAAGCAAGCGACACTTTAAAAAGAATCCCGTTGACCAACAGTCACAAAAATTATACAGAATTGTGTCGTGGAAATTAAAAGTATGAATTCTTTTTTGTTCTAAATTAATATTGCCCGTTGACGAGTAATCACTAAAACCTACGAAGTTAATTTCGGCTGTTCAAGTAATATTTACAATGAATTTGAAGATCTTTCTCTAATTTAAAGACTACAAATCGAGGGAATAAAATAGGCAGAACACAAGTTTTATCCAAAAACCTTTCCTCGTTGGCCTCTTATCACCAAGAACTGTACAGTTAACTTCCTGTGTCCGAGGTAGCGGGAAGTAAAGTCGTGTCTTCTCCGAGTGGTGCAGTTCCTTTTAGGAGTACGCTCAACAAAGATCAGCTGCATGTGCCATTTTAACAACATACCAGCCCTCCTGCCATTTTTTAAACACTGACAGTACCGGGAACCGAGGCGGGGCCTCTGAGGACGGCAACTAATAGCGCTAACAGTTACACTACGGAGGTGGAAGCCCATATCGTTTTAGCCCTAATATCTTACCCTTGAAATTATACTGACTAATATACAGGCTCTAAGTAATACTTGCCTCATTTAATTTCTGGTTAATTTCATGTCACTGTGCAGAGCTACTTAACTCTTATCATTGTATAGTTATGTCTGTACAGTACGATACTTCTGACACAAATAAAAAGGATCTGTCCTATAAAGCTAACCTACAAACTGTGTTATAATCTCCTAATACAAATACAATGCCAGTATTAAAGATACTGATCCAAGGAATATATTTGACTAAGGAGAATGCCGAGCCACTGTAGCCCCTGCCTCAACCTTCTCCAAATCACAAATCACCGTACCACGTCTCCTGGACTGGTTTTCTGTGGTTTTTCCATTCTAATCTCCAGGCAAATGCTGGGCCACAGCCGCTCCTTTCTCAACCTTCACTGCACCTCAAATCACCGCAACACGTCTTCTGGCATGAGTGAGGGCGTCACCCTCTAGAAGGACCACCGTACACCATCAGAATACGGAATTTTGAAAAAAGTACTAAATTTCGAAACGATTTGACCAAAACAGCAGCCTACTACGTACTATACCAAGTGTTTAAAAATATGCAGCATTATTTAAGTTTTGGGTTCCTCAAATATAGAGAAGAAAGAAAGTCTATATAAACGTGGGTCCGGAAAAGAGATATCCGACTCTGTCGTTGGCTAGAACCTCAAGTGTCATGGACTAGTTAATAATAATTTTATTTGCTTTACGTCCCACTAACTACTCTTACGGCCTTCGGAGACGCCGAGGTGCCGGAATTTAGTCCCGCAGGAGTTCTTTTACGTGCCAGTAAAGCTACCGACACGAGGCTGTCGTATTTGAGCACCTTCAAATACCACCGGACTGAGCCAGGATCGAACCTGCCAAGTTGGGGTTAGAAGGCCAGCGCCTTAACCGTCTGAGCCACTCAGCCCGGCCGTGGAATACTTTGCATGTACTGATTTACTTCAGTCATTACCTTACTAGAGGTGTTTAAAATACCCACCTCCTACCATACTGCTGGCATATGCTCGACTTCGTATGGAGTTACGAACACACTCAAATATGTCTGATGTTGTATGCACTGTTTGGAAGGGCCTTACAATTCTGCTGTAAAGTGCTGGTTCATCCTCCAAAGCAGTCGGGCACACTAAAGACTTTGATTAAACCCATACAAATAAGTGCAACGGGTTTAGATCAGGTGATCGTGGAGGCCAAGAAAGTAGGCAATTATGGACCTTATGTTTATATATACTTTCCCTTTTCAGTATGTGGGGAATCCAACCCTGCAATTTTTTTTTGCTAGTTGCTTTACGTCGCACCGACACAGATAGGTCTTGTGGTGACGATGGGATAGGGAAGGCCTAGGAGTGGGAAGGAATCGGCCGTGGCCTTAATTAACCCTGAAATTATACCGTGTATTTTTGAAACACCCTGTATAGTTCACACGCCTTCCTGTAATCGGGTTCGCTGTTTCAAAATGTAGAAATGGCTACACTTTTCAATAATTAATTTTACTGCCTCTTTGTTTCCAAGCGGGCCCTGCTACTGTGCGGGTAAAACGCTAGGAAGTTGATGACTGCCTCTTTGTTTCCATATTCCTGCTTTGCATCTGAAAGCTGTGTTAAAATTAGGCCTACGGTATGATGTTTAATAAAATGTCTGGTGGTTATTCTTCGCGTTAGAGATACTTCAACGTGATGATCAGCTTTCTTTTAACTCTAATGAAAAGACGAAAATGAACATTTCTGACGTTTTTAAGAATGGAGGTATCGACAAAAGAAAGGAAAGGGTCGTTGAAGGCGAAAAGTGTGATGGACACTGTGGTCTGAAGACAGCAAGGGTTTACCAAGATATGTCAGAAAGGAAAGATTAAAGCGAGGAGACTGGCGCAAATAAATGGAACTGGAACCTCGAGATCATTACTCTCACGTTGATAGCCGCTAGGAGGAAAGAACATGTACAAACAAAACACACACAATAATCCATTATGGCCTTCGTCTGCTTAGCCAACAGATACTGGAGTTGCATTTGGTCAGCATTACAACTGGACCCCCTACCCCTACTCTCTAAAGGATTGGCAATAAAATGTAACCTCCTACATAATATGATGCAGTATCCTTTGTGCACTTCCTGACACAAATTCTAAGTTGACTTTTGCAATGAGCTTGCATAGAAAATAATTATTTTATTACTCTATTAGGTACATTTGTCCAATGAAAATTTTTTCTCAATAAACTTGTTTGCTAGGAAAGTGATAAGCAAGGCTTAGAACAATTTGTAGCGAATGTTATTAGAATTCGTTCTAAATCCATGGCACCTCTTGTTTACAAAAATGTGACTAAACCTATGTATATTAACTAGCCAAGAAATGTATGTGTTATCGTGTACCATGGTTCCAGTTGCTTTTACTTCTGAACTTACACAATTTTAGCCGATCACGTACTGTGTTAAGTCTGTTCGTTTGTTCCTTGTGCGTTGTTCAAATACGGTTGAGTGCAACTTCTTGTAGCCCTCCCATCGTGATTAATCTTCCATGGTAGAGATAGAAATCGAATCTGACTAACCGGATAGGCAGCCAAGAAACTGGTGCTTGAATTGAACCGACGGCATCTTACATACAAACAGATTAGGGACACGTACCTCCTTTAATACTAGCTTTGAATAAGGAGGGGACATGTATGACGTGGTCGATCTCACGTACTGATCAGCTGTTGCTCTCCAAAGAAGTTCCTCTAGTACTCATTTTCTCAGACTAGTAGGTAAATGTTTCTTCTCTTGTTGTAGACTTTGTTCTAAAACATTAATAATTACGAACAAAAACATGACACATGAATAACAATATTACAAGGAATTGTATCAAATTCAGTACTGTCTCCTAGGAGTAATTTTAATGGTTTCGGGAACGGTTGTCCTCAGCAATTCATTCCTGGGACAAGGAAGCGCTTTGCCATTGATGGATGGTAGTAAAATCGCTGTATGGTAATTTCTTATGCCAGGAGGAGTGGTTCAAATGGTAGAACACTTGCCTTCTCAGACCAAATTGGCGGATTCGATCCCGGCTCAGTGCAGTTGTATTTGTTGGGTAGATTTACCAGCAAGTAAAAGAGCCTTAATGGACAATATTTTGGCACCTCAACATCTCCGGAAACCGCAAAAGTAGTTAGTGAGACGTAAAGTCAATAGCATTGTTATTTAGTAATTCCTTGCAATTCTTATAATAACTGTATAATGAACTTCAACATTGAAGGATAGACAGTAGTTCGAAAACAAGCCTGCGCAGCAGATATTAAGTCAAGTGGTGCTCATCATATTTCGACTGACTTGTTTGCGTTATTTCACCTAGGCGACCGTGGTTTGTAACCCACTCGTTCCAAGAAGGGGTAGGCTATTTTAGAAATACAATACTTCGAATTCCATGTAAAATAGTGAGTTCCATGACTTATAATTTAATATTAACCATCACGTGGTCCATTTTCGTAGCCTAACGGTTAGCTCTATTAGCTACCGTCCTCCTATGCTCGCGTTCGATTCCAGTACTGCCAGAAATTAAAGAATGGGAGAAGGTCTGGTGTATGGTTGAAATAACATATGCATCTTCACCTCCATTGGGGTGTGCCTGAGAAGAGCTGCGCCAGCTTAGTACGAGGACAAAATTTTCCTTTTTTTTTTTTAACATCGCGTAAATATGAAATTCTTATATTTAAAGGTAGGCCTAACGTCCTTGGTTGCCGGCCCCTAGGGGTAGCGTGCCTGCCTCTCGCGAGGAGGCCCCGGGTTCGATTCCTGGCCAGGTCAGGAATTTTTCTCTCGACCTGAGGGCTGGTTCGAGGTCCACTCAGACTACGTGATTAGAATTGAGGAGCTATCTGACGGTGAGATGGCTGCCTCGGTCTCGAAAGCCCAGAATAACGGCCGAGAGGATGCGTCTTGCTGACCACACGACCCCTCGTAATCTGCAGGCCTTCGGGCTGAGCAGCGGTCGCTGGGCCGGTCAAGACCCTTTCAAGGGCGTTAAGTGCCGTGGGGTTTGGTTTGGTAACGTCCTTGATTCGAATTGCGTAATGTAACCAATTACATTTCTTCTTAATCTACCACTTTTCTCACACTGCGTAACATATGTTGATTGGCCCTGATTTACGACCAGATGCCTTTGCTCGGGCTAACCCTATGTGGAGGGATATATTCACCATTAACATACGTGTTCCTGTGATTGTTGATAGTGTGATGTGTGGATATGAAGAGCGATGTGTTGAAATAAACACAAAAACCGAGTCAGAGAAAATAACCAGACGCGCATGAAATCTCCGAGTCGCCCGGGAATCGATGCCAGGTCGCCTGAACCGAAGGCCTCAGTACTGACCATTCAGCCAAGGAGTCGGACAGATGTTACCAGTTTACAAATGGAACAATTCTATAAAAAGTAAGATCATTCGATTTTTCAAACTTTCGGAGTTTAAGAAGCACCATCTTTTAACACGTCTTTCCGCACAAGAAATGTGTATTACGTTTTACAGACAAGACAGTCTACGGAGATAAGATGTTTTTAAGCGAGAGACAGGAACTTTTCCTCCCAGACCTTCAGTCTCAGCGGACTCCTGCAGTAATTGGGCCGTTATTGCGTGCGATGCTGCAACCTGTCTTCAACTGAAGATGCAGCGAGAAAATGGCGCAGGGGCGTCGCTAAGCGGCGTTCTGATGGAGCTGCTCATGCGCAGTTGTGGTCTGGGCGTACACACAATGATACAATGTGATGAACGCGCGATAAACAGTAATATTGACACTCACTGTGCTCTGCCGGGACGCTTCTTCCTAGCACAAACACACAGAGAACTCGGCCAATTTTTAGGTCAAATCACAACACATTGTACCAGTCATTCACAATTCTCTCTCATTATACCGTATTGTTAAATGCTGACAGATTAATATTCCTCCTCGAGCATAACCAAAATTGCACAATTTACGATACGTACCAGAGAACTACAAAATCTCAAGAGTGTTGGCCTTCAAGTTACCAGGTTCGATCCCGGCTCAGGCCGGTTGTAATTTATTTGAAGATGCTCAAATATGTCAGCCTTGTCTCCGTAGATTTACCATCACGTTAAAGGACTCCTTCGGGACAAAATTCCAGCACCTTGGCTTCTCCGAAATCCGTAAAAATAGTTCATGGAACGTAAACCAATAACATTACAATTATGTACGGATGTAACCTTCTTCAGAAATCTTTTCCTTTTTCATACATTTAAAACAGAGAATGTCATTATCTGATCTTGATATTGGGTATCACTCTTGCATTCGTCTGGACGTGAAATGGAACACCACAGGACATTTGTACTTTAATTTGGCTTATTTTCAGTCCGGTTGGACATCAGTCGTCTTCACACGATAAGGACCTTAATGATCTGTGTATATCAAGGGCTTAATCTTACATGACTACCACAGACTAAATGTATAGTGTCCACGATACCAATTCGTGTATTCTTTTAAATTTTTTGTGCATTTTCCTGTAGTTTGTCTTCTTCTTCTTCTTCTTCTTCTTCTTCTTACGGTTGTATAATTTTGCAATTTTTCCATTCTTATATCATCCTCTATTAAGTACTATTATTGAGTTATGCCATGGCATTTTCTTTCATGTTAAATTCTGTGTTTTGCATTCTTCACCTGTAAATCCCCCCACCAATTAACCAATTTCCAGTGCAGTCCCTAATTAGGACCACTACTTTAATTTCATTTCGATATGAGAAACAAAGGTCCTCTTGTACAGCAGATTATCACTTCCTTTGCAATGCGCTTAAATATCAGACTTGCAAGTAAATATTACGACTTGAACAACTATTGTACCCGTACCCTGTCTATAATGGCATTTCGTGAACCATTAATGGAAGCTCTTCATCAGAAGTGCGATAGTGAATTTCTTCCAAATTTTTCGACATTTACTTATTTCTGAGGAACATCTGCATGACATATCCATTCAGAAGTCGTCTCGCTTTATATGGTCTCCTGTCTAATGTTCATATTACACAATGCTATAGAATTAAAAGATGTGAGGAATGCTTTAAGGAGACTGAAGTCTATGAAAAAATGAAATGGCGTATGGCTTTTAGTGCCGGGAAATCCCAGGACGGGGGTTCGGCTCGCCAGGTGCAGGTCTTCTGATTTGACTCCCGTAGGCGACCTGCGCGTCGTTATGAGGATGAAATGATGATGAAGACAACACAAACACCCAGCCCCCGTGCCAGGGAAATTAACCAATGATGGTTAAAATTCCCGACACTGCCGGGAATCGAACCCGGGACCTCTGAGACCTAAGGCCAGCACGCTAACCATTTGACCATGGAGCCGGGAACTGAAGTCTGTGCTACACCAGAGTACTTGTTCTGAAATATTGAAATACACGTTCTCTCCTGAGATGATTGCCTTGTGTCCATACATGCGAGAATATTAAAACAGTCTGTACATAAACATTTTGATTAATTTATCTTGGTTTTTCTATTTCATTTTATTTTGCGTGTTGGTCGGACAGGCAAGGCGGGGAGCAGACGCGCTCCAGCCAGCCATCCGTCTATCCTCCTTGCATTTAAATGAAAAACTTAATATTGCTAGCGGCGGCCCAAGGAACGAAGCGGTGCGGTGTGCGCCAAAACCTGCGTTCGCCAGGTGAAGTCTACGCCACAATATAATCAGCTTTCTTACCTCACTTCTTACGTTAATTTCATTCTATAGAGAGTGTTATTACTGCATTTCACTGTGTTCGCAGTATGGGGGATGGTATAATATACCCAGCAGTTCCTCTGTTAGCTAAATGAGACCACCGTAATAACTTCGTCTAGATATTACGGAGCACTCCAAGGTACAATTTCACTGAATGTACAGTTGGACTACTAAAGCTCTGACGATGAGCGACTTGTATTATAGGATTCCAAAGCTGAAGTCTAACGTACGTGCGACCATTGAAGATGTTTAATGGAATGAGGCTAAAAACTTCAACTATCATAACCTTGGCATTAACAATAGCAACTACAATAATAATAATAATAATAATAATAATAATAATAATAATAATAATAATAATAATAATAATAACACTGTCCGGCTCCATGGCCAAATGGTTAGCGTGCTGGCCTTTGGTCACAGGGTCCCGGGTTCGATTCCCGGCAGGGTCGGGAATTTGAACCATGATTGGTTAATTCCTCTGGCACGAGGGCTGGGTGTATGTGTCGTCTTCATCAATATTTCATCCTCATCACGACGCGCAGGTAACCTACGGGAGTCAAATCAAAAGACCTGCACCTGGCGAGCCGAACTTATCCTCGGACACTCCCGGCACTAAAAGCCATACGCCATTTCATTTCATTTCAATAATAATAATAATAATAATAATAATAATAATAATAATAATAATAATAATAATAATAATTGCTAGAGGCTTTACGTGGCACCGACACAGATAGGTCTTGTGGCGACTAGGGGATGGGAAAGGCCTAGGAGTTGGAAGGAAGCGGCCGTGGCCTTAATTAAGGTACAGCCCCAGCATTTGCCTGGTGTGAAAACGGGAAACCACGGAAAACCATTTTCAGGGCTGCCGACAGTGGGGTTCGAACCTACTATCTCCAGAATACTGGATACTGGCCGCACTTAAGCGGACGACAGCTATCGAGCTCGATAATAATAATACCGGTAATACTTTTACTACTACTACTACTACTACTACTACTACTACTAATAATAATAATAATAATAGTAATAATAATAATAATAATAATAATAATAATAATAACAATAATAATAATAATACGATCAAACCCATGGCGCAACAGCCCTGGAGGACTATGGCCTACCAAGCGACCGCTATTCAGCTCGAAGGCCTGCAAATTACTAGGTGGCATGTGGTCAGCACAACGAATCCACTCGGCCGTTATTCTTGGCTTCCTAGACCGGGCCCACCGTCTCACCCTCAGATAGCTCCTCCATTATAATCATGTAGGCAGAATTGACATCGTACCAGCCCTCAGATCCAGGTAAAAATCCCTGACATGGTCTGGAATCGACATCGGGGCCTCCGGGTAAGTGGCAGGCAATAATATTCTAAATTATTTTGGACAACTATGGACCATGTAATTCTGAGATTTCAGATTTTTGGCGCCGGTATTCTTTAATTCTCTAGCTTTTTTTTTTTACATCGCACCTACACAGGAGACGTTTATGGCTACGAAGGGATAGGAAATGTCTAGGAGTTGGAAAGATGTGACCGTGGCCTTAATTAAGGTACAGGCCCAGCATTTGCCTGGTGTGAAAATGGGAAACCACCCGCTGACGATAGTGGGGTTGGAACCAACTGCCTGATCCAAACCATGCGGCCACTTGCTCGGTATTCTCCTGCTTCTTTTTTTTTTTTTTCGTTTGGTACTTGTTTCTGGTTCCTGGAGCCCCTCAAATGTTTCTATCTTGTTTTTGAATGCCGTTTTTATGTGAACGTCTTGCTCCATGATGTTCTTTTCTTGAAAGTCTTTCTTGGTAAATAAACCTTTTCTTCATTTGACTTCCATTTTCTGTTGGTCTGATTAAAATAGTTCAAAATTATTTGCATGCCTGTAGTCACTCATTCTCAAAATGTGACCGAAAAATGTAATCCATCGGTTTCGTATGACGTCTGATATTATCCCGCATGTTTTGGACAATTCTCTGTTGCTGCGTAATTGATGAATGTCAGCGCAATTTCTCGGTCTGAGGATTTTCGTTAGGATTTTTCTTTCTCTCTTCCCGTTTTCTTTAATGTCTTTTCTGGTTTTAATGTTTAACTTGGGTTTAGCAAGCCAACGCCCTACTACCTGTATCACTGAGCCTGGAGGCATTAAATGTGATACAGTGAGCGATAATCCCAATGCCTGTCTAGTATGAAAGGGAAAAAATATAAACGCTTACTTCAGTATTTGTATAACTTATCTAGGCCTACATAAATCCTGTTTTTGTAACCTTATTTTCATATCCCTTTGTAGAAGGTTGATGACCTTCTGGTTCAAAAAGGAAGAAAACCGTGTCCTTCCAGGTGAGCTAAGTGGGTCATCGCCACCGCCGGGGCCAGGCATCGTCCAGGTTTTCTTCTTTGCCTTTTCTTATTAAACGCCGCAATTACTCATTCCAGTTATCTAGGTTGATGGGGTCAGAGAGAGAGTTATAGCCTTCAGTGTTGGTCTGGAGTGAAAATGGGAGACTGGGCCGATGACCTTCGATGTTAAGCCCCTTAAAACAACAAGCATCAAGCAACAAGCAAAATGGGAGACTATGAAGAACCATCTTCAGGACCGACGTCGGTAGGGTTCGAAACCACCGTCTCCCGAACACAAGATCGCAATTACACTACATGTACCGTGCAGTCAACTGGCTTAGTGCCTCCGGGTTTCTAAATATACTGAAGAGGTAAACATTATAATAATTCATGCGATAAAGCTTTCACTTGATGGTTTTTATGCATGTTGTAGGCTACATCTCGTGCTGTTACACTAAGGGGCGATGACCTCGATGTTAGGCGCCGTAAGGAGTGCAATCAAGCTAGTAGTTTTGCGAGGCTGTAATATTGTGATTACAGCCAGAGGGCCTTCAATTTTACGTGTAAGCTAAACCGTAAAGGCATGACTTCATTTCAAGAATTTCACGTTTATTGACCAGATTTCGAACCGCGACCATCTTGCCATCGACAATGACATGTCCCAAGGGTACTTAAGATAGCTACAATCATCATCATATTCATCATATCCTTTTGTGGCTCTCAACTTGGGAGAGTGGGTTGTCAATCACGTAGCCCCTGACTGAATCTGGCATTATTTATACTTACGTCATGCTCCTGTCCCTCGTCTTTCTCATCTGACCTTCCTCGGCATTAGGTGCCTGGAATCTAGAATGTATTTCTGGTCCTTCGCTTTGCTTGATGATGATGCTTGTTGGTTAAAGGGGCCTAAAATCTAGGTCATCGGTCCCTAATGGTACGAAATGAAATGACAAATTAAAAGTTCAAAATCATCCACTGAATAAAATAAAAATGCCATGAAAAATGAATGGATGGATATGAATTTAAAACAATCAGTGGATCCGACCCAAAAAACTATCATAAAAAATAGTATTACTGACCAAGGGACCACTTCTAAAGCACAATCCTAAATCGAGGATGCTTGTTGTCTAAAGGGGTACAAAATCAGGTCAATGGCCCCTCATAATAGTACTTGTCGCTAGTAAAGTAGAACCATGGTATTTGTCATGTTGGGGTACTAATCAAAAGTATTATACGTAGTACAGATAACGCAGACCTATGGTGTTTCTCACATAATGGCGCCACTCATAGGCAACGCAAACCGATGGTGTTCCTCACCTAGGTGTACTAACCATGGGCGCCGGTATTCCTGTGGTGTTCCTCATATAGTGGTACTAATCACAGGCAACGCCCAGACCCGTGGTGTTTTTCACAATGGTACTAATCACGGGCACTGGAAACCCACAGTGAACCACTCTCTGATGCTACTACTCACAAACTTATTGTGTACCTATTATAGTGGTACTACTCGCGAGTAAAGGCGACGCATAGTGTTCCTCGCGTGATGGTACTAATCAAAAGTAGCTTCATGGTTCTAATACAACCATCCCTTGGTCGCCCCTTTTAGTCGCCTCTCACGACAGGCAGGGGATACCGTGGGTGTATTCTTCATCTGCGTCTCCCACCCACAGGGGGTGGTCCTTCGCTTTTCTTTCAAATTTCTTGGAAAGCTCAAACTCTTCCCTTTTCTCATTAGTGTTAAGAGAGGATGGTTGCCTAATTGTACTTCCCCTTAAAGCAATAATTATCACCACTACCACAATCCTTATCTATTTATGTAAACACTGAACAAGTTTGCTGTGGGGTATGGCCCGGATTGCTATAAGTTGCATACGGAAGATTATGGATTCGAAACCCACCATCGGCAGCCCAAAAGGAAGTTTTCCATGGTTACTCCATTTTCTCTTTAGGTAAATGCTCAGTACGTATTTTAATTAATACTATGGCCACTTCATTTCCTACTCTCCTTACCGGAAACATATCTGAGTTAACAAAAAAATGTGTTATCTACATATTTGTAAATTTAAAGAGTAAGTCTGTTTGAATTATTATGTTTTAAAGCAGGGCCTCTCAAACGCCCAAAATCTCACGCGTGCAGACAGCGGCGTGGAGTTCCTGTGGACAGTGCATCCGTCCCGCTCGGCTTGGCTCGGCTCGGACCAACGCTTCGTCTCTGGGCTACTCGGCTAAGCTCGGCTCAACTCGGCTCGAATTTGGAACACTACGGAGCATGTGAGGAAGAGGGTGACAGGGGGAGCGAGCGAGACAGGCGTGGGGAAAGAGAGAGACAGCGCCATTGCTCCAAATCGAGGGGTGAGGGTCTGCACTCTTGTCAACCAAGCGAAGTTGTCTTTTGCACCGAGCACAGTACATGCACCCTGAGAGGCCCTGTTTTAAAGTACATCCCTGTTACACAACGCAGCATGTTCACTTCTGTTCCATAGCCTGTTGTTGATGGGAGAAAACTAGTTTTGATATAAGATAAGCATCTAAACCTAACGGAGTGTCCACGCGTGTTACGTGCTGCCAATATGGAGCGGAGCTCTGCATTCGGGAGACGATACGGCTGTCCTGAGAATGTTCTTTGGTTTCTCATTTTCACATGCAGGCAAAAGCTAGGGCAGTTCCTATTCATTGGCTATAACCGATTCCTTCTACCTCCTTTCCCTAATTCATTTACTGTCATTTATTTCAAATTCATTTCTTTTTTTTTGCTATTTGTTTTAGGTCGCACCGACACAGATAGGTCTTATGACGACGATAGGAGAGGAAAGGCCTAGGAATTGGAAGGAAGCGGCCGTGGCCTTAATTAAGGTACAGCTCCAGCATTTGCCTGGTGTGAAAATAGGAAACCACATAAAACCATTTTCAGGGTTGCCGACAGTGGGGTTCGAACCCACTATCTCCCAGATGCGAACCCACAACTGCGCGCTCCTAACCGCACGGCCAACTCGTCCGGTTTCAACTTCATTAGCACCTCAATTGAGGTTGGCGTCAGGAAGAGCAACCGGTCGTAAAATTCATGCCAAACAATTTAATATCACCTTATCTCCGACTCCGTATCTGGAAACGGAAAAGATAGACATAAATACCTAATATAACCAACAAAGTTGGTGATGAGCATTGTTACTCAATACTAATCGTGGAGACGTACAATAGGCCTAACTGCTTTGAACTTTCTACAACAAAAACGCTCCATTTCAATTGAATGATTTTGAAATGATATCTTGATTTACTTGAAACCTCTTATCTGAATAATTAGGTTTTATGTGCGACATTTAAATGAGAAATATTCGCCTGAAGCCGACAAATCACTTGGTTTGATCTGACTTTAGTGGTTTGGTTTGATCGGTCGTACTTCTGTTCCCAAGATAACGGATTCAATAATGGCTGAAGTCAGTAGCATTTCAGGGTCTTTAAATGTGACAACCCTGTATCATCCGTTTCCGCCACGTTAAGGTAATAATAATAATAATAATAATAATAATAATAATAATAATAATAATAATAATAATAATAATAATAATAATAATAATAATAATAATATTTGCTTTACGTGCCACTAACTGCTTTTACGGTTTTCGGAGACGCCGAGATGCCGCAATTTAGTACCGCAGGAGTTCTCTTACGTGCCAGTAAATCTACCGACACGTGGCTGACAGGACTGAGCCAGGATCGAACCTGCCAAGTTGGGGTCAGAAGGCCAGCATCTCAACCGTCTTGAGCCACTCAGCCCGGCCCACACGTTAAGGAACTCTGTGTTCCTTAAAAAATCTGTAACAATTAAACGTGAAACAGAACACAATATTTATCGCCCAATTAGCTTAACCTAATATATATGGAATCACATATTCCAAAATACAATTTCGTTGTGTACATTTTTATTCCTGAAAGTATATATATTGATATGAGAGAGGAAATGACTAGGATTGGCAAGGTGGGCGACCCAGTTCTTAACTGAGGCCTAGCTTCAGCATTTTACTGGTGTGAAAATGCGAATCCACGGATAACCATCGTCAGGGCTGCCAACAGTGGGGTTCGAAACCACCATCCCCCTAATGGAAGCTCGCAGCTACGTGAGACCCAAGCTGCGTTGCCAACTTGATCGGTCTTCCTCATACAGTAGAAGTCCGATAGTCCGGCACGCTCGGGACCGGCCCGGTGCCGTATTACCGAAAATGCCGAACTATCGGGCTGTACCTCTTACTACGATATAGGTTAAGACGTACAGCGAAAACAGCCGTAACACGGCGTTTGCAGGAAAATGCTGAGCAGCAGCATCATTAGTTGAATAACACTCTCCTCTTTTCAATCGTGTTGTTTCTTATTGCCATTCCATAATAATGCCGAAGTTCATCGATGTTTTTATCTGTAAGTATTCCTTTAGAGTCTTTCCATCTACAACTTCCCTTTTCCTTCAGCCCGCTTCAATTTTTGAAAGCATGTTCCCGTCCGTTTTTGAACGTGGCCCATCAGCCCATCAGCTTTTTAAATCATATGGTTAGCTTTCCAGTACGCAGTGTAGCACACAGCCTTCCAGATTGAATATTTTTAGAGATAGAGATATGGTATTTAAGTAAGTCAATGCATAACAACTGGATTGTATCAGATACATTACTGCACTATTAACTTTCAAATAAAAAAATTGACTTCCAATGGTTTCGACAAATAATGCATCAAATTGTTCAGGAGAGATCATTATTAATAGACATTAAAAAGTCCCGGAATGGTGCCGGATCATCGGGCGTTCCGGACTGTTGGATGCCGGACTAATGGAATTCTACTGTATTTCCATTCCGACATGCCTCACGGTAAATTCGTTCGTGTAACTGAACAGACAGATGATCACAGGAGTTACATTTTATAAAGTGGATATCGCAGAGTTCAAAAAAATAATTAAAGCAGACTTTTAAATTAAGTTATAGGCCTATCATGAGCAGCGACTGAAGAACAAGTCACTATACTTATCACACATGCTTACTCCATCTAACTGAAGGGCTAACGCTTTCGATGGGATTAACTACTCAATGTGTAACTACTCAGAAACATGAGACCAGCCGGACTGTGTACCTCAGCGGTAGAACACTGGCCTTCTGAGCTCAATTGGCGGGTTCTATTCTAGCTCATCCTCGTGTCGGTAGATATATCGGCACGTAAAAGAACTTCTTTCGGTAAAAATTCCGGCTCCTTGGCGTCTCCGGAAACCGATTAAGTTGTTAAAGGGGCCCTCAGCAACCAACCAAACCCACTTCAGGGCCATCTCGGTGGATCGTTTAGCTGAGCCCCTGAAAAACACCAACCCAAATATCAACCATCCTTCACACCGCCAAGATACCCCACCTCACCCTCCACGAGAGTGTAACTTCTCACTTCCTCAAATAACCAGTACTGTCTTCAAACACCACACGGCCTTCCTAATATACGAACACTGGTCCCCGGACACGAGGCGGTGCACCCAAACATACATGCTGCATATTAACGATGCTATTTAAAATTAACATCCGCACACCCACGTCAACGTAAACCCATGTTTTACGAAAGTGGTCATCACTGCGAACAACATCGGTAACCGCCTCACTGTTCACTAACCAGCAACATTGGGGGTTGTCAGCGCTTGGATGGGTGACCATCCAGCACTACCACTTACCGATACATGTAAACAGCTGTGCTGGTCATGTTCTCTGAATGTACAATATTTTCCTGGGCACGCAACACATGCTAGAGCGCAACACAAACATACACACAAAACAAACACTTACGGAGTTAAGCAACATTGGGAGTGGTCTTCCACTGGAAGGGTGGCCATCACGCACACTGTCCAAACTACAATACAGCTCTAAATTACCATACTGGACAAATTCAAAATTTAAAAATTTAAAATTTCAACGATAAAAGCTCACTACAGCCTACAATCATCACAGACCGACAGAGGAGCTCCGATGGGAGCACCGGTATCGGTACGTCACACACCATCTATCTTTCAGAGATAGGTGGAACATACAGAACCTAGGGGGACGTAAAACCAATAACATTAATTATAAACATCAGGTCGAACTTAGTGACACGGACGGCGTCCTGTTCCCGGGATACCAAGATTCCACGTAGAGTAGGCTACATCGGTATCCGCCTGTGGACACATGCTCGGTATACCCTAAGTGTTAACACAGTGGGTTGACTTCGGAGGGGTTGTCGACTTTAAAACGTGGGTTGGTGACCACGAGACTCTCATGCTGAGGCCAGCATTTCTTCCATCAAATCGTGCCAGATCTTTCACTATCATGGTGCCTGTCTGTATTAGGTTTGCGAGGTCTAGGATACCTTAAATGTTCATTCCCCTCACAGCCTAGCCAAATCTTTCATCGCTGAAGGGGAGGATGTGTTTTGTTCGGTTCACAGGGTCCCGGAATCGATTCATCTAGTCAACTCCTCTGGCTCTGGACATCACACCGTTTTCAATTACAAACACCACACTACACTCCCATCCCAAACATAAATATGGACTAATCGTATATATCACTACCGAGCGAGTTGGCCGTGCGGATAAGGGCGTGCACCTGTGAGCTTGTATTCGGGAGTCAGGGGATTCGAACCCAATTGTTGACAGCGCTGAAGATGTTTTTCGTGGTTTCCCATTTTCACACCAGGAAAATGCTGGGGCTGTACCTTAATCAAAGGCATGTCCGATCCTTTCCATGGCAGTCCTGAAAATGGCTTTCCTTGGTTTCCCATTTTCACACCAGGCAAATGCTGGGGCTGTATCTTAAGGCCACGGCCGATTCCTTCCCATTCTTAGGTCTTTCCTGTCCCATCGTCGCCATAAGACCTATCTGTGTCGGTGTGACTTAAAAGCCAATTGTAATTGTTGTATAGGCCTACATCCCTCTAGATAGAGTTGACGTCAGATAGGTCTTCGAGCTATAAAACTAGGTAACACCACATGTGTGACATATTCTGCACACGTGACCGTACAAGAGTGTGTCATTTAGAATATGATAACATTTCTTCAGTTGCTGTATATCAGTTATTTCAGGAGTCACTGGAGTCATTGTCTGTTTTCACTTAAATATTTTATGAGAAAATTCCAGCCTATGATCGACCAAGATGCGACTTTGGCCGTTCGCATAGAAAACTTGCAGCTTATCAACTGTACTGGTCCACCATTCACATGGTGAAAGTTTTGATGTTTAACTAACATATGAAAAATTATTTATCTAGTCTTCTAAATCCAGTCTGTGGGAATAGAGACACAGAAAGAGATAAAAGCACAAACGCCTACCTCAGAAGTAACGTGCAGCTGAGGGAAGAAAATGAGATACAGTCTGGAAGAAAAAAATAAAAGCACTAGGGTTATTGGTGTGCCGAAAATGAAATGAGAAAATATTGAGACAGGAAAGAACTAGATAAAGATTAACATAGTAAACAGATGGAAAAGAGGGAGGCAGAAGAAGACAGGCGGGAGGAAACCAAATTACACAAGGCAATTCGGTGAAAATACTTGTCGTCACCTGCTTTTAAATCGCCAACTTAAAGTGGTTTCTATGAATTCGAAATGAAATTATATTCCCTATTCATTGAACTTAGTCGCTAGCATACAGTATAAAAGTTTATGAGGCAGCCTGGTTAGGATGGGGAGCCGGAGGGAGCTCGAGGTTAAAACACTCTCTTGATGTATGCAACAGAAATGCGTTTCCACACATATTTTATGTCCCTTCATTAATTCACACGTGTAACTCTTCAACTTACGCGTGTTCAGTTGACTTTATGGGGAGAAAATATAAACATACTAGTGCCACGATAGTTTGAATTTCGGCAATCCAATGTATCATATAAAATAGTACGTCACTCATCTAACAGCTCATAAATTGCAAGTGCAGTGTGGCATTGCTTCAATTTACTCGTGCCAGTCTCCCCTTTTTAATCTTTCCAGCATTCGGGAGATAGTGCGTTCAAACCCCACTGTCAGCAGGTCTGGAGATGATAATCAGTGGTTTCCCATTTTCATACCAGGCAAATGCTTGGGATGTAGCTTGATTAAGGCCACGGAAGCTTTCTTCTCTCTTCTATCCATTTCCTAACCCATCGTCGCCATACAACTTATCTGTGTCGGTACGATGTAAAGACAATTGCAAAAAAATCTCCTGACTGACTATCCTTCGTTATCTCTTGTTCTCTCTTGTCTTTCATAGTACTTAACTTTCTTTTCCTGATACCTTCAGTCTTCGAAATACTGACCTCCCTCGCCTTTACCTTCGTTGAAGTCTAAATGGTTAGCATGCTGGGTTTTGGTCCAAGGAAACCCGGATTCGATTTCCGGCTGGTGGGGTGTGTGCCGTTTCCACCAGTAGAATTCATAAGAGGTAGGGCCGCATCCTCACAGACGCGCAGGTCGCCTATAAGGTGTCCTCTCGAATGACCTGCACCAGGTATCTCTGGAGGCAACACGCCATTAAAGAAAACAATGAAATTTCATAGAACTTAGGAGGAATTATTATTTAGTTGTATTTCCCCTTAAAACAAAGTAATAGCGTTCTGAGTTACCGATTAAATAATAATAATAATAATAATAATAATAATAATAATAATCATAATAATAATAATAATAATAATAATAATAATAATAATAATAATAATAATAATAATAATAATAATAATAGCTTAATAAAGATAATAAAGATTTGAGACTCATGTGAGGCGAAAGGAGGATAAATTAATTAGGAAAATAATAGACACGGCCATGGAGGACAAAAGAAGTATAGGGCACCAATTATTTATGATTAGACTCAGTTTTTGATGCTTCAAAAACTATTAGTTTGGAACTAAATAAAGGCACGGTGCAAATTGCAAATAAAGCATTATGGAGGCGCTTAGCTAATTAACAGAGACTTGTAAACAGAACGTTGAAAACCACAACAGCCTCAAATGATAATAATAATAATAATAATAATAATAATAATAATAATAAATATGATAATAATCATAATGATGTTAAATAATAAAAAAAATTACTAGAAATGCTCTTTATGATAAAAATGTTGTGACTACAGTATGTTGGGTCATCGAGCAACCAATATTTTGATTCCCAAATACATCACTTCTAACGCATAAATATTGTTAGCTAACATGCTATGGTTAACGTCCATGAATACCTAATCACAATGAGTCTCGCCTTGAAGTGTTCTTGAATGCCAATCAACTGCATCGGAATTCGATCTCGTGGCCTTGATCTCTTAAAGCGAACACGTAATGAACGACGTTCCTCAGTCGCATGTGTGAATCTACACATTTCCTTGCTTATTTTCCCCTCATAGAATACATTAAATAATGAGGTCTACGAAAGTTCAGAAACATATTCAGCAATTCCTGTGCGAATTCGACCCCTATGTTGAATCACATCATTCAGCTTGCCTAATTGTTCGACATTCATAGCCGGGCTCGGGTTCAAGTTAACAGGTAGTACAACGGTTCAAGAATTTGATTAGTTTGAGGGGGGAGGACAAGGGGATGATGATATGGATCCCTCCTTTTAACTCACCCCTGTGTGTGCCAATATCTTTCGCCGGCCTCTTGTAAAAACTTGCCTATTCTCAACACTTCACTGAATTCTAAAAGCAGGAATAGAAAGGTAACGTTTTGTGAATGCGGTTCCTTGTTGACTCGTGCATTCACATTCATGCCACTTTGCTCCTCCAAATCTATCTCGATTGCTCTTTTAGAGGCTGAGATACTTCAGATCTCCTCAAATTTTCTATTTGCCTCACAGAACAACGTAAATGTAAACATCTAAGAACAAATACATATTCAATGCACTTTTTAATACTTGTATTTTAGTAAGGCTGTTGCGAGGTGAATAAGTAACATAACTTTTAATTTTTCAGTATGGTGGAATATTGTCCTACGATCATACAAACAAACAAAACACACAAAGAATGGAGAGTGGAGAATTATTAATAATATTATTAATATTATTATTAATAATATTATTAATATTATTATTAATAACAATGTTATTGAGTCATCAGTCCATGGACTGGTTTGATGCAGCTCTCCATGCCGCCCCGTCCTGTGGTAACCTTTTCAATAATAATAATAATAATAATAATAATAATAATAATAATAATAATAATAATAATTACAAGTTCAGCGTACTGGCTTTCGGTTCAGAGGACCCCTGCTTCTATTCTCAGCCGGCCGAGGACTTTAACTCCGTATGATTGTTTCTTTTAGTTCAGTGAGTGATTGTGATCGGCTTGATACACATCATCCACATACAACACATAACTACTAATTAGGCCTACCGCAACAGTGAATCCATCCACGTAGGGTTGATGTCTGGAAGGGCATCCGGCCGTAAAACAGAACTAAATACACTTGAGTGCCGACCGCAGATGATTGGAAAAAGGTAACAAAAGAAAGAAATAATAGGAATAATATGGAGGGCATGGTAGCCGATTGGCATAACCACTAGTTTATCACCAAGGGTTCAGTCCGGGCCAATAGGCGTAATCATTAGGATTTTTGAAAATAAGTACCACGTCCGTGAGATTCGAATTCCACCAAAAATTCGTAATCACACGTCTATGATCACGATATGAACGGTTACGTATATCGGTCAGCTTGCTTTTTCTTTTAGAATTTGTTTTATATCGCACCGACACAAATAGATCTTACGGTGACGATGGGATAGGAAACAGCCAGGAGTGGGAAGGAATTGACCACGGCCTTAAGGTACAGCACGAGCATTTGCCTGGTGTGAAAATGGTAAAGCACGGAAAATCAGAGCTGCCGACAGTGGGATTCGAGCCCACTATCTCCCGAATGCAGTCTCACAGCTGCGCGCCCCTAACTGCACGGCCAACTCGCTCGGTCAGCTTGTCTTTAATAATAATAATAATAATAATAATAATAATAATAATAATAATAATAATAATAATAATAATAATAATAATAATAATATTATAATTACAACACCGTCATAAAACCGCACTGTCTGTATGAATCTAAATGCTTGGCCTTAAACAAAAAAGTAAACTGATTAGAAAAGAAGGGAAGGAAAGTACTAAGAAATATTCGTGGTCCAAGGGAAAAGAAAACCGAATAGAGGAAATGGAACGATAAAGAACGAGAAATAACTTTATTTGAAAAAAATATTAGCTTTAAAACGCTAACAGAAAAAGATTACATTCTATGACACAGAACGAGTCATGTAGCTATCAGCTATCAGCTTGAATTCGGGACAGAGTTGGTTCGAACCCCACTGTCGGAAGGGATCCGACACTTCGAAAAATTAAGGAATCGGCCAGAGCTCACACAATGATCAAAGTAGACTTTTAGTTAAGGTGGTGGTGGTGGTGAATATTGTTTTGATAGTATTAATCTTTACGTCCCACTCACTACTCTTGGCGGTTTTCAGAGACGCCGAGGTGTGGGAATTTTGTCCCGCAGGAGTTCTTGTACGTGCTAGTAAATCTATCGACACAAAGTTGGCGTATTTGAGCACCTTCAAATATCACCGGACTGAGCTAGGAACGAACCTGCCAAGTAGAGTTCAGAAGGCCAGCGCCTCAACCATCTGAGACACTGAGTGAGTTTTATTGTACTCCAGAGCCGTACCAATATCATCAACTATGCGCGCTTATCCTTAATCATTTTGATGTCGCCATATTCAATAAAATGATTAGGCATGCGTGGAAAAAAGCTACATTTCCTGTAGAATGTGATGCCTTTCATGCACCTGATAAAGTTTTCTGGGACACTGAAGATTCAAGTTGCTGAAATCGCCTACATTTCTTCTTAACTGATTTTTTACACCAACGACCGACAAACATATTCAAGTATGAATATAACCACAGCGAAAATTATTAGAATAATCATTATTCAATAGCCGAGTTTCCTGTCATATTTATTACTATACCAATATGTACTTAAGCTCATAAAAATATATAATTACCACTATGTGCGGTTTGGGTCTCGTAGCTAAAATTGGTACACTGGGCATTTATTTCTAATGAATTTTCCATCCTTTTTGAATTTTGTACCATCAACAGTCAGGCACTTCGTGAAAGTCCCTTGTTAGTGTCGAGGTTGACAGGCTTCAATGCCTGTTTTAAGATGGTTCTTTGAACATGCTACATGCCTTCCTGTATACACGCCCAACTCTGTGAACCATGGGCAACAGTGGAGAGAGCAAAGCAAAGTCACCTCCGTACAGGCCATGAAGGCCCTTGGAGAAGTGGAAGGTAGATGCTTCCACCATTGTTAACCTCGGCACGTGATGGGGTAGAGTGGTTAGCTCTACGCCCGGCCGCCTTTGCCTCCAGGAATTAACCTGGTACTCATTTTTGGTGTAGGCTGAGTGAACCTCAGGGCCATATGCACCTCCAGAAGTGGAAATCTCGTTTCTTAAATTTTACGACATCCTGACGGCGATTCGACCCACGTCCTTCCGGGCGAACCGAACACGCCTTTACCGCCTCGGCCATGCAGCCCCTCAACAGAGGAGAGAACCAGTTAAAAATACAGTGAAAATAAGGAAAGCATTTTCATTGTACTTATAATGTAATAATATATCTAAAAGAAATTAAAATGTCACAAACCTTTTAAATTAACTGTGATTATTAAATCTATTTTCCTAATTAAATTATTATTAATTCCTTTCGGTCCATAAATAAGTCCATAGTACGTATATATTATTTTTTAAATGCCGGGACACAACCTACCAGCCTAGGTTCAACGCCGAATGTATTGTACTATGGACCTGGTAGTGATGACGCCTTTCAACCCATTCACAATCACAACCTTGGAGGAATTAACAGTTTGAAGCGAGGTAGCAAAGTTTCACGCACTTGCTGAACTTGCCTGAAATCAAGTCTATTGTCTCGGAAACAATATTCAACTGGATTATTGCCATTAGGCCTACTTCCACGACATTTCCTTGGTTGTGTGTTGATTGCGGACAGTGTCGATTGCGGACACCTCATTAATTGTCTGGAGTGCAGACACAAAATATTGGGGATGAGTGCCAGTTCGTTCCAGGGTTTTCCTTTCCACCCCTCTTCCACCA
Source organism: Anabrus simplex (assembly GCF_040414725.1). Taxonomy (NCBI): domain Eukaryota; kingdom Metazoa; phylum Arthropoda; class Insecta; order Orthoptera; family Tettigoniidae; genus Anabrus; species Anabrus simplex. The sequence goes on from NC_090269.1 coordinate 286,832,474, forward strand.
GTCTTACCAAACCAGTTCTGCTCTAGTTGTCATAAAGAACATGAGAAACAATTTTAAGCGTAAATTAATACGTAAATAATTAGTAGTAAAAGCGACAAACTTCTTAAAAAATGCACATAGTTATTATGAAAAAGCAACAAAGCTAATTATGGCACTATGTATTTATTATTTTAAAGGCCGAGTACGGTTAACCGTGTGGGTTCATGGCGTCCGTGGGTTTACCGACCCCTGCCGTTAACTTCGACCACAAGGCAGGTCTACCTCGAAAACAAGCGAGATGCTCTAAAAAGAATGGGTTGATCGGGGGCCGGGGGGGGGGGAGGGTACGCAGTCTCGTTTGGCGCTAACAATGTACCTATACTCACTTGCACTAGTAATAAAAGTACACTATAGATGCATTATTTCACGAAAGCTTTGACCTATCTGTAGGATATAGTGTCTGCGATCGAGGCACATCGAGACTACGCAATAAAGACGCAACCAAAAGGGGATATCTTCAGTTTATCCCAGATATTTCTGAGGTCGCTGGAGCCACCTAGGCTCATTTTGGATTTGCCCGGGGGTTTAAGACCGGATGCCCTTCCTGATATCACGTGATTCTTGAGATGAAAATTTCGACCCAGAATTGAAGCCAGCAGCTAAGCCACTGAGCTAATCACGCCCCACATGGGACGTCCTGACACTCTTCCTCTAGGTAAAACTTTTACGTCCGCCTCTGTGGTGTAGTGGTTTGCCACCCCCGGACGCCCGGGTTCGATTCCCGGCTGTGCCACGAAATTTGAAAAAGTGGTACGAGGGCTGGAATGGGGTCCACTCAGCCTCGGGAGGTCAATTGAGTTGACGTGGGTTCGATTCCCACCTCAGTCATCCTGGATGTGGTTTTCCGTTGTTTCCCACTTCTCTTCCAGGCAAATACCGGGATGGTCCCTAACTTAAGGCCACGACCGCTTCCTTCCCTCTTCCTTGTCTATCCCTTCCAATCTACCCACCCCTCGCAAAGCCCCTGTTCAGCATAGCAGGTGAGGCGTCCTGGGCGAGGTACTGGTCATCCTCCCCAGTTCCATCCCCCGACCTAGAGTCTTAAGCTCTAGACCACTGCCTTGAGCGGTAGAGGTGGGATCCCTCGCTGAGTCCGCGGGAAAAACCGACCCTGGAGGGTAAACAGGTAAAGAAGAAGAAGAATTAGAAGAAGCCTGAGTTTTCATCCCATTTACCATCAAATCATTGTCTCGCAATATTGCCGGAGTCTTTTTTGCAATTTATTTATTACTCTATACAAGGGGACATCGTCTGCAATCGAGACTTCGCAATCGCGACGACACCATCTCCTTAGACGTCAAGTTTACGAGTGAGGAAGCTGGGTGAGGATGGTGATTTTAACGTGATGGTTAGGCAGCGAAACTAATGAGACACAGTGTCAAAAGAACATTGTGTTCTCTGTAGGCGGTCATAAGGTTCTAAAGTGTTTAATAATGTGCGTAAGGTCTGGGCGGGGCTTCCTTCATGATGTGGGGGATGTGTGCAAAAGGGAGGGACGCCCCCTCCTACTAGTCCACAGTGCTGTAGCAATGGTTGTTTAGTTACTTGTTTCTTTAGAACATTAACGTTCTGAGAGACGTGTTCATAGCGCGATAATATGGGTCTCAGAAGTTACTGTGGCTGTATACCAAATCAAACCTCGAATTTATTCTGTACCGTGATATAAACAAGACGTGTGAATCTGCTGTCGGAATGCGAGATTGTGTGATTCATCTCGCGACTCTGGGTTATGGATTTCACATCAGGCAGACGTAGTGTCGCGAAGATTAAAAATATAATACATCCTTAGAATGTGACAGTAATACTAAAACAATTCCTTGGATTCAAGTATGCTTGTTCTGTGTTAAATTGCGGCATCGGAAGTTGCAATTTTTTCATATAATTAATTAGTGGATTTCCTCGTAGTGTAGAACGATTCGCGGACGTTTCATTCGAAAATAGTGACTGATGCATACTACATATGGAAGTACATTATTCATATCACTCGGAAATAAATGAACTTGTATCTATTAATAATAGACGGAAAATCTTAATACACAATCAATTTTATTTGAAATCAGATAAGCCCAGAACTGATTGTTATCTCTCTACAGATGTGATAACTACTGATCTACAGTTAGTTTTTGTTTTACAGAATGGAAAGAAGTATTTTACTCCTATCAAATAAGGATGACGAAGAAAAACTTCAGTTCCTTTCGTTATGAATGGAACATGTGTACTCTCAAATGGACATAATATACACATGACTAAGATTGAGTGCACTCACAATAGTATAAATTAATTAAATCTATAGGCTGATGATTAAGTCACTTACTAAACTACATTTCAATGCCTGTGGCGCCTAGTTTAGGTGTGAAAGGGTAAGGCAAGATAGCGTCTCGGTATCAGGTCTGGAGTCAGTGGTACGCATGACAGGGTTGTCGAGGGCTTATCGTGGAATTCGTGCGATACTGGATGCTAATAAATTAATAATTGTCGTCGTAAGCTGCTAACAACGGTTGATGTCGCCGAAGTGAAGAGATCAAGAAGACCGTTAACCTAGACAGCACAAGAAAAAGTTGAAACTATCAATGATATTCACAAATAGACCATAACCAACCACCAACGGGTATTACATGGGCCCAGATAGGCCTAAGAAAGGTAGCGCCGTGCTCTAAAGCGTGCTGTACGAGCCAGCCATCAGACATCCTTGAACACCTATTGTAGAGGACTTCACTTACAGGTCAGGGACAGAGGCCAGTGACAGAACATTCGGCCGAGAGGCGATAGGACTCTGTTTTCTGGATCGTGCACCTGCCTGGAAGCCAATGATCACATGAGCGAATGCCTAGAGTGGTGCAAATCAACGCCGGCATGGGTCTGTGGAGCAGTGGCAGAAAATTTATTGGAGTAATGAATGCTGTAGCTTTTAGATGGGCTTGTGTGGACCTGGCGAATGGCTAACGTGCCGTATTTATCTGAGTGGTTTGTAGAGAAAGTGAAATTCGGTGGAGGCTGTGTGATGGTCTGGGGCACTTTTTTCCGGGTTTGGGATAGGACAATAGTTCTGGTCGATGGCACAATGCATGCTGGTGTTTATGAAAACATTTTAAACAATAGCATTCGTCCAAGTTTGGAATCAGAAATTTTCTGTAACACCATAATAATGATGCTGTCCCCAAAGCAAGAACGATTGCATCGTGGTTCGAAGAAAAAAAGGTCTGATCAAAGTCCCGACCTGAAGCACATCGAACATCTCGCCCAACATCTCGGCAACAACTCAGTGACTTGGTTCTAAAAGGGCCAATGTCAAAAAAACCTGTTTTTGAGCTATGAGCATTTTAAGTTTAGCTTATAATTTTCCAACTATTTTTTCAACAACTAACTTTAAATAACTTTATACTTTGTGGAAGTCACCTGATCAAACGCTCATTTTTTCTATCGTATTCTTTAAAAATTTCCAAATCTCTAATCTTCATTGGTAATCTAACATTATTGGCAAGCGTTTATTTAATTAAACGTTAACTCTTCGTTAAGTACTTAACAGAGACATTGGCCCTTTTAACATGTTGCAAGCCAGGATAAAATGCGTTTGTATCAGTTAATATCTCAATTTCGATAAAAAATGACATTGGCCGTTTTAGAACCAAGCCACAGAACTATTCACAATGATTCAGGAAGCATAGAAACAAATTCCATCCTAAGTGTATCACAACTTTAGCAGAAAGGCTTCAGCGAAGATTTAACGTTACAATGGTAGCAAAAGGATGACCTATACTCTGTTAGATACATGGCTGGCGTCTGTGGGACAAACAGCAAAGTTGTCCGAAGACTTTCGTCCACGTAGTGTTTCACAAATCATATTTATGTTGCGAAACCTACCTCTTGTTTAGTGTCCAGACGTTACGGAACGTCAAGATCCGTCAAAACTGAGGGCCAAATTTTTACAAGAATAAAATGGTTCCTTCACTCCAATCGTCTTTCGAAAGTAAAATTGGAAGTTAGAGTGTCAGTCTGAGACCACAGAGATTCCTTTTTGATAAATTAAGGTTATAAACTATATTATTGTACTTCCATCCTGTTGATTCTGATGGAAATTGCGAATTGTTTGTTCCTACCCTGATGTTAGTTGTACCGACATTCTTTATCAACTGGCCCTACCGTGACGAGCCTCCTTCTTTCCGGAAGACCCCAGGTTCGACTCTGGATTCTATAACATGGATCTGAGGACTGTTTCGAGATCCACTCGACCTATGTGAGAGGTAATAAGGGTCTATCAGACTGTGAAATATGGCATAGAAAGACAGTAATAACGATCGAGGGGATGCAATGCGTTGACTAAGTGTCACCTCGTAATCTGCAGGTTTTGGGCTGAGTAGCGGTCACTTGGTAGGCCAAGGTCCATGAGGGTTTCTGTTTTATTTCCTTTGGTTTAGGTAATATATAACATGACCTATGTGGTTAAGTGTAAGAGAGGACCATGAGTCCTAACTTCGCCACTACAAATAAAGGCAAATATAATATATAATATAATTATTGGACGACTTTCTTCGTAGGTGTCGCTTATGTAAATCCTTGTTACACTGATCTCAATCAAACTGCGAAAAATTTATCTTCATTTTACCCTAATGATGCTCTTACTGACAGGTTTTATATCATACATTTGTAGCTAAGTAAATTCATAACAGCACGATATCTAACACATGAACGTACGAGACAATGGTTTATCCCCTTATTTCGTATGTTTTATCTCCTTATTTCTTCTTGTTCTTCGTCTTTGCGAACATTACCTCCACGTTTCCAAAAATCGTTTCCTCACTTACATTTTTTCTATCTTTCCTTCTTTCTTTTTCTTCTCGTCCTTCTGCAGCTCTTTCTCCTTTTAATAGTTGTTCTCCCACAAAAAGCTCGGAGCGACGTATCTTCAGTCATCCATCAAGCGGGTAACGACTTGGGTGCTGGGGAAAAAAGATGGGGGATGGGCATCTCCTGCCGAATGCATACCAACACACTCAGGCCGATATCGAGAAGTGCGGAGACAAAGGCAGTTTCAAATAATAATATCGTCTCTCGGAGGCTGGTCCAAGAGCTTATTAATGATTCGACTTGCTAGCGGGAGCAAATGGAGTGTGCATTCACATATTTAGTTTTAGGTCGAGTTCATTTGGTCTGAAACTCTCAAACAATTTAAATATGAATGTTTAGTTCTCACGACCGCACTGAACTTGAAATAACCAGAAATTTAACTTCATGAAACAGGATTTCAACTGCCTCAGTAGTGCGTTGGATATGAACATAATGACGAAAATGGTGAGTTACTGCAACACTGGGCTGATATAAATTAGGTCTCACTCATTCACAATAGCTAATTACTTTCTTTCTTCAACAGTGGCTGACTGCGAAGAGGTTTCAACCCATGTCTGATATTTTACAGGTAACAAGTAGTGTGTCAAAACTGTATGCATCCCTATTCCTAGCTCTCAAAGCAGACCAATCATGTGTCAGGTTTATTCAACCACAGGGTCAACCCCTCCGCCGAAGATACAACTTCGAAACAGTACACTGGCCAAAATTTACGGCTACATTGTACAAAATTGCACTAACCATCAAATCAGTTCCTGAAGTATATGGCCAGTTAGTCGCAGCTGTTCATAAGAATTCCCGGACATCTATTTCCCGTGGTTGTCACACCAACTAGATCCAAGGCCTGATTCCGGATGTATTAACTCAGCTGAAGGAGTATTATGCGCCATTCCAACAAAATCCATTCGACGAAGAAGCAATCCAAGCAGCACACACACTAATTATATTAATAGTCTTAGCTGATAGGGAGAGCTGTATCAAGTTAATGGGTGATCCAGATATGTCAGAGTAGCCAGAAGGCAGTGAGACTTAAAGCAGCTCACCAGAGAGAGTGAATAATTTTGATTCGCAGGGAATGTACATATGGTGTTCAATGTCGTGAAAAAAAGGAGATTTTATGTCGTTCGTGGGAGTCCACCCATTGTAAGTTGCCGAACATGTTGCAAAGTAGAAAATGGTTGCTATTCTTCGACAACAAGGAGTCGTGATAGCCGTGCAGCATTGACACTGGCCTCTCACCAAGGTGGCTGCGTCTAGAATTCCAACCAGTACATATGAGTTTCGTAAATGGAAAGTAATTTACGTATGGTTTGGTTTCCATGTAAAACTAGAAATCTTGTGGCTTGGGCAGGATATAAACAGCCACGTAAAACTATAAGGCTTGTTTTTGCTTCCACGACAATACGCCATCTCATCAAACATGGAACGTCTGCGCTTGGACATCACTACTATTCACCCAACTTACTGTCCGACTCGTTGGATGAAAAGTCAGCGTACCGGCCTTCGGTTGAGAGGGTCCCTGGTTCGATTTCCGGCCGGGACGGGGATTCTAACTTTCATTGGTTAATTCCAATGGCCCGGGGGCTGGGTGTTTGTGTTGTCCCAAACATCCCTACAACTCACACACCACACATTACACTATCCTCCACCACAATAACACGCACTTACCTACACATGGCAGGTGCCACCCACCCTCATTGGAGGGTCTTCCTTACAAGGGCAGCAGTCGGCTAGAAATAGCCACACGAAACTATTATTATACCCAACTTACTCCCCTGCGCCTGCTAAATCTCTGCAGGGTTGAAGAACATATAAAGGAACGTAATTTTGCATCAGACAACGAGGTGAATTCAGCGTCAAAGGATGCATTGCAAGAAATTGTGTAAGATGGTTTCCAGCTTTGCTTCCAGAAGCTCTACCAACATTTGAAAGAAGTTAATAGTGACCCAAGGGTATTACACTGAAAATGTTTGAACATCAGTGTTTTAAAATGTTCAGGGTAAGTTCGCTAACTTCAAGATCCCATCTCGTATATATGAAGGTGGAACGACTTTCAATAATACTCTCGAAACTGGCGCGGTATAGGCTTACTTAATACTAGTTACCGAAGTAATAGGGCGCAGTTGGTGGAGGTGCTTAGGTGTGCTCTTCACTGCACACTTGACTCTGCAGTCGTTTGTCTTATTGTTATCACGGTAAATGAACGGAAGGTACAATTTGCCTGCTGCACATCGCACAATCATTTATGTTTTTCACACGTGAAGATATTAAAACTGCAGAAATTTCCCGTAAATTTGCGTGGACAGTTCGACAGTGATACATTTTCGAAGCCTGAAGAAGAACAAATTCTGTCGTAAAGATTTGATCGACCTCACTCTTTCAAGTTCTCTCAAAACCAATATTACGCTGAAGGTGTTTTGCAAGTAGATTTTCTACTTCAACGATGAGCGGTCACTGCTTCGTACAACTACGAACTCAAGGTAATAGAGGCCTATCATACCACAAAACGCAAAATTCCGATTGTCAGCGTTGTTCTCCTTCACGATAACGCTCGACCAATCATCAATGCTCCTACGACAGCCAAACTGAAAGCAATACGCTAAAGAGCTCTCGATCACTCCCGTTGACATCCAGAGTATAAAAAAGCGTCACAATAAATTGTTTGTACTCCTAAAAAGAAAGACCTGGGTGAAAATAAATTTTCCATTGACGAAGAGGTACAAGATCTCGTGAGCATAGTATTTGACTATGTACCCGTGCAGTGAAAAAATGAAATGGCTTATGGCTTTTAGTGTCGGGAGTGTCCGAGGACAGGTTCGGCTCGCCAGGTGCAGGTCTTTTGATCTGATTCCCGTAGGCGACCTACGCGTCGTGATGGTAATGAAATGATGAAGACTGCACATACACCGAGCCACCGTGCCAGCGGATTTAACCAATGATGGTTAAATTTCCCGACCCTGCCGGGAATGGAACCCGGGACTCCTGTGACCAAAGGCCAACATGCTAACCATTATGCATTACCCGTCCAGTATTTCTTTATGAAGGAGAAGTCAAGTACGATGGAAATAGTGTGCAGCCATTCGTGGAGGCTATGCAGAAAAATCGCTTTTTTTTTTGTTGTTTTATACTGTTACGAATAAAATTCCATCTGTTTCATTACTCCAATTTATTTCAATATGACCTAATAAATGCACACAAACATATATGTAAACACACACAATTATAACCAGCTGTGAATGGCCACACTTACTAATTACTGTCTATTTACAAATCTCTCTTCTGTACACATACCAGGGAGTCCCGGCTGGTTGGAATTACCTGGGGACGGCTATAATCCTTACTTTCACTTCCCCAAGTGCAGTCAACTCATACAGCAGCTGTGTGTAGACCGCCGGATTTTAACACAGTGCCACTGGCTATACAACAAACGATTGCTGTTTGTTGCTTCGATTCCACAGACAGTCCAGTAATTCACACAGTCACATGCAGTGAACAACTAAACAGTTCAACAGTATTCAACAGCAGGACGATACTCACAACAGCGAACACTAACAAAGGTCCATTTGCATTCACACTCGCAATAGCGGCTTCCCTCGCTCTGTCTCAGTCCACAGAAATACGCGAACATAAGTACAGTTTTACGTTCTGTCGTCTCCAGTCCACGCACTTACTGGTCTCTCGGACACCACAACAACAGCCCCTCATTCAGATCTCGGTGGGACACTGGCGACTGCCAAGATCTCTGTCGCCCTCAGTCCAGCCACCGAACCCCAACACACCGAGTCTCACACGGAGTCCAACACTGTCACCGAATCCAACATTAACTGACTGTCCACGGCTAGCCTCCCTTTTTATAGCTCGCCTGATTCGAGCCAGAAATTTCTCGATGTCACTAAAGGCAGAACATCTCCGTTGAATCTCCAAGAAACACACTGGTAAACCGGCCGACGAGAACAATGCATGGAAAGGCCGGCCCCACTCTACAAGCCGGCTGGTGATCCCAGGTCGTGTCGTGTGAGTCACCATCCCCTCCCTGTAAGTACCGAAAGGAGCTACCACGGGGCTGGCACTTAACAATATACACTTATCTAATTAAGGTATATGTTTTCAAATCGCACTCATTTATTCTTCTTTTTTTCTTTTTCGTCCGTTTCCTCCCCTTAGTCCGGCTACATGGCTAAATGGTTAGCGTGCTGGCCTTGGTCACAGGGGTACCGGGTTCGATTCACGGCAGGGTCGGGAATTTTAACCCTAATTGGTTAATTTCGCTGGCATGGGGACTGGTTGTATGTGCCGTCTTCTTCATCATTTCATCCTCATCACGACACGTAGGTCGCCTACGGGAGTCGAATCAAAAGACCTGCATCTGGCGAGCCGAACTTGTCCTCGGACACTCCCGGCACTAAAAGCCATACGCGATTTCGTTTTTTTCCTTCCTCTAATTTTTCTAAGCGTTATTCCATATTGGTGCAGGGTCCGTTCTTATTTCTGGAACGCAAGTTTTCACGATTATGTGAATCTTTAGGGTGAAGGCCAGCGAGTTTCCAGTTAGCATTCAGCATGTCTTTCCAATGTTGTTGTGCCCTGCCACGAAAATGGTAGACATCAATTTTGGAGGAGGCTGATGACGCTGATGATAATGTTCCGTGAAGCGCAGACTACAGGGTCTCTCTTCTGAACCCAGACCGAGCGCATGGTGTTTGTACTCTGTGTTACAGCAGCTGCCTCAACCCAAGTATGGCGCGCGGCCGCCCTGCTTTAAGCGTGTATACAATCTTATATGAAATCTTACCTTATAAAAGATACGAGAAGTGTCATGCTTCTTAATGAGGGAATTCATAAACACCATTAGGATTTTTTGCCCAACAATAGCGAGAATTATGACTGTTCACACGACCATTAAGATGAAACCAGGTCTCATCCGAGAAGAATACAAGCTGTGGGTCGAATAAACTATCATTCAATGACACAAGATACCACTCACAATATCTCACTCTTGTGGCTGGATCAGCAGGTTTGGGCCCGTGTAAAACTGTACTTTTTGATGGGTGACAGCTTTGTAGCTCTGTGCGCAGAAGAAACTGAACCCCCTACTTGTGGTGCTAATTTCGTGACTGATTTAATAGGTGACCGTTCAAGATTTGCATTAATGTCATCTAGCCCTTCCTTTGTTAAAACTGTTCGTGTGCGCGCACTCAGCCAGTAGTTTCAAATTTATTAACAATTACGTGAATCTGTGCTCGTGAAGGTAGAACTTCACCAGGAAATTGCTGAACCAATGCATCGCGTCCCCACCGAGCCGACTCGTACTTAAAATAACTCTTACGTACGTGTTACAATGATAACTACAGCCCGGATTTTTATGCAGTAACAGGTTAGATTGCATTCTAATTTGGTTAGTAGGAAGTTTCAGCCACCCGCTCTTCCACAATGTAGCAAGAGTAACATACATTTTAGGGGTCATAATGGGCCCTACACCTAACGTTTATGCAAACCCCATAGCTTAATCGTTGTGAAGGTAGACTATACTTGCTACTCGCTTTAGTAAGTTTGCATTCTAACCTAATTATGCATTAAAATCCGGGTTCTAAAATGATAACTGTCTCACCACGTTAACAGCTGAGATTCAGAATGGCTAATGATGCTAAGTCGAACATGTACACGCTCCTTGCAAGGTCAAGAACTATGCGCGCGCCTCCCGTACAGCTTCTCAGGTCTCGGACAGTAGAAACGCCGCTGGACGGCCTGAGCTTATAAGAGAGACTTTGAACATCTCCGACCAACTGGGATCTTCTCTCACACAACTTTTCTGTAATGGACGCAATACACGTCTGACGTCATACTGTGCCGTTGGATACATTGCAGAGGAGGGTGATCCGCGGTGACCAGATATGCATCTCCATCACGTGAAGGTGCCACTAGCCTTTGGAATGTTATATTTGATCGACCATCGTATGTTTATTCCTAAGTTTCTTTTCTACACACATTAGAGGTATCGTACACTCGCATACTGTGAATGAGACTAATAGGTTATATATATTTTATGAACAAATGTCATGTTAGTAAACACTTTAGCCATACGCCAATGTACGTATTTTTAACCGAAAGTAACTGATGCAATGAATTTCAAAATATATCACAGTCATTAGTTCTCATTTCATCCCTTTTCATTCCCACTGCAACTGTTTCAAAAATATTCAATTCTATTCTTTGCCTCTCTCGTTCATATTTTTGTGTTTTGTTTTCAGTTTGCCGATGGAGACGCCACTATTCATGTGCCGGCTAATGAACTTCTGGCCAACTCAATGCTGACTTCCACTGGGCGGAAGTGGCCACACGAACAAGTTCGGCGCTCAGACTCGTGGGCAGAAGGAGCAAAATGAAGCCGAAATTTACAATTGTTCAATCATATGAATAGAGCTCATTAGTAAGAGAATAATAGCATCAATTAGAACTGAGAAATAAGCAAGCCTTAATAAAATACTGTTCATTTTTTAGCATTATTGGGTTTTAGTTCCCTGCTGCAATAATTTTTTCGAACTATACTCCTTCCCAATAAATCGATAGGGCTACATTTATGGATTTTAAAAAATCAGACTCTAATAGCGAATATCATTACTGTAATGAAAAATGAAATGGCGTATGGCTTTTAGTGCCGAGAGTGTCCGAGGACAAGTTCGGTTCGCCACGTGCAGATATTTTGACTTGACGCCTTAGGCGACCTGCGCGTCGTGATGAGGATGAAATGATGATGAAGACGATACAGACACCCAGCCCCCGTGTCAGCGAAATTAACCAATTATGGTTAAAATTCCCGACCCTGCCGGGAATCGAACCCGAGACCCCTGTGACCAAAAGCCATCATGCTGATCATTTAGCCATCGAGCCGGACATTACTGTAACGAAAGGTATCATTGGAAGTATTAATTCGTCGCGTAAATTTCACCTATGTCCTGGACTCTTAAATTTTGATGGTTTCAGTTATTATTACTGCTCTATTGTTATTGGGGAATTTTCTTGTAATTAAGAATTTTATAATGGTCCGGATCCTTAAGTTAATGGTCAGCATAGAGATCTTCTGTTCGGATGATTCTGGGTTCGATTCCCAAAGGAATTGGTGATTTCAACCGCGTCTAGTTAATTCTCTGGCTTGGGGACTGTGTTTTCATATTTGTCCCAAACCACAAGAAAGAAAAATAATCGTATGGCCTTAACTACCATGTGTAGTCATTTTTAATTTGACGCCATCTTGGCTGCCACGTGTCAATTTCGTCATTCCTGTTAACTCTGCCAGATAGCAGAATGAATAACAAATGTGCCATCAGAGATCCTTTGCATGTCAATATCGTACGTTATGGAATGTTGAATAGACGTTTCTTTCGCCCTTCAAATATCTAACTACCTTTGCCGTGTTTAAACACGCGATCTCAGGATCAGAAGGCTAGCGCTACTACTGATCGCCAGAGGGACTTAAGCTCCTTGAACATAGAAATAAGTGCGGTAGGTTAACAAGAGTAACTTTTTACTCGAAATCAAATACAAATGATGTTGAATCCTCAGCTGGTTACATCTTTAATAGTTCCACCATTAGCTATCATAGGTAGCTTAGACGCCACTGATGGGAACAAGGTTATAGGTTAACCATACTGTAGATTTTTTTAACGTAGAATACAAACTACTCTAGAAGGGAGTAACTTTTCATATCGAAGTTCGCTCGCACATTGGACCGAATTCGATCGGCGGCTGTCTTGGTGAGAATCATCTCGGCTACCATACCACCTCACTAACGAGGCTACTAGGGGAATGAGGAGTGCGGTCAGGTAGATAAAAGGAGGGATTTTTAAAACGAGAACATGACGGAAGGGTGTATTTTAATCGGAGTACTTCATGAATCAATTTGAAAAACGAATCTAATAACATATAAAGATAAGCATGCTTTGTTGAAAACAATTACAAGGTTCGAACCTTACTCTAGGTAGCCCTGAAGATGGTTTTCCGTGTTTTCCCATTTTCACACCAGGCGAATGCTGACTGGGGCTGTGCCATAATTGAAGCCACGGCCGCTTCATTCCGACTCCTATCGCTTTCCTGTCCCATCGACGCCATAAGATCTATCTGTGTCGGTGTGACATAAAACAAATCGTAAAGAAAAAAATACAAGATATGTAACATATGCATTGTATACTGTCTTCTTCCTGGCCTTCTCCCAATTACAAGGTACGCACTAGATGTGGCCTTGTCTCCGTTTTAAGGCATTATAAACTTCACTGGAAAATATTCAAAGGAATGCAGTACGATTTGTCTGGGTAATTTCCAGCAAAGGAGTACTGTTACGAAAATATTGAAAACTTTAGCCTAGGAAGACGTAGGAGTAATGAGACGAGATACTCGACTATTTGTTAGTGGAGAGATGGCTTACAATGACATAAGTAGATGAATAAGCTTTGTGACTTCCCCTCTCGGAGAACAATCATCAAATGAGAAATGCAACCAAGCAAGTAAAGGGCGCCAATCTTTAAGTTGAGGACTTAAAGATAAAATTTATAATCAAGCTTGGACAGACTCTTATCACAGGGGTGAGGTGATAGTACACTAATCATTAAGTAGGAGAATTAGAAATCAAAAGGCTAATTAAGGCAAATTGATTAAAGTAAACTAGAAAAATACTATTTATTATATTTAATATAAATGACGACGGTTTAACGAGAACTGAATTTAAATTAGAAAATGATTTTAATAAAAAATTGAATGACTCTACTTCGCGAAAACTTGCAATATCTTTAACTCGCTTGCTCACCATGTCGTCTTGTTCTGCTGGTCCTTGGAAAGCTTCCATCCTTGCAGCTGGAACATCACCGGTCGTCTTTGATATCTCTTCATCTGCAGCTCAGTACCATTCCTGCCTTGCCAATTGCACCCACCACTAATTGGAAGATGACTTCAAAACTAACACTCCCTATTATGCTTTATCCCATAGATTGGAGATAAGCCCTATGTCACAGTTAGAAGAACCACCTTGGGTTATATGGAGAGGATACTCAATTAAGAATCCTTCCAACTTTACTGATAATGTTCTCTGAAGTTTCATTTCTATCTAGATTAAAACTATCTATTGACTTAGACTGGTTCAAACCGGTCTTGCAGCCGTGCTGTACGTACTTCCTCATGAGAGTGGCTATACACCCCTCATTCAGAATTTCTAAGTATCGAGACGCAGAATCAAGTAGAACATCAAGTAGAAGCTGTAGAATAACTCGTAGAATAATGTAGAGAGACTCGCAGAAGCGAATAAGACGTTGTAGAGAGCCCCTCCAGGAGCTCCAACACGCCCTCTTATAACCTTCTCTCGCGCTAATTACAGGCCGCTACACGTGGTCCAATCAGATGACACTTCTCTCCCCACTCTAGATATTAGAGTTGACGGGCCATATCCATGATATCAACTGTTCTTCTATTCGTCCTTTCACTCAGTATCCATGGCAACATGACGCTCCTTTGAAAATATAGGCGTTGATCAGTTCGAATAATTCTGGTCGAAATACGGTAGCTTACGTTAGGACGCGTGAACACGTGCTCGCATTTCTCAGAACTTGTTGTCTAAATTTGTCCTCCCTTCCTCCTCGGTGATGTGGCAAGATAACTGAAATCTACTGCAAGTTAATTTTAACCAACTGTCGCAAGAATCTAAGTGAATATTAGGATATTCAGCCCTCGTTTATAAGTCGTAGTTACAAAGTAATGAAATGATAGTGAGCAAATGATTAAACATGAATTATAATACAATTACATACCAAAATAAATATCATGACGTTAAATTCCTGAGTTAATTACACATAATAAAATTAACATAATTACACTGTAACGTCTGGAACGTTACATACGCCCCCATGAGTTCTTAACAAATATCACATGAGTTGAGAACTCACACACTTACTCCCACATTGACTTGAAATACCTCTATTACCTGCCCATAACGAGCGACATTATTTTCATACACTTAATTATATCTCACTCTTTCCATATCTCTCTTAGACTGCTTCCCATTGCGACTGTCTGTTATTTCAGTTCATCTTGAGGTTTAGATGCTAAGTTCTGCCCATCATGAGCAACTTTTCACTTTTGTAAGAAAAAACAAGATTATTCTAGAGAATATAACATAATATATACAATTCAGATTACAAACTCTGCCGAGTGTCTATCTGTCCTTTTCCTCCCCATCTCTCCGACATTCTTTGCTAGATAGCAGTAACACGTTCTCTTCCAATCTTTTACATTAAAAAATTGAAAACATATGATACAAACAATTTACACTTTTATCACTCTTTCGAATGTTTCAACCTTATCTTGAAGCATGATGTAAGACACTTCACACACATACACACGTGATTTAAGCTCACGGTAAAACTATTGCAAGTTAGAAATGCACATACGGGAAAATTAATTATTTGCCGTCGTCAGCTTTAATTAGCCTTATGTAACCTCTCAGAAAACAAATATATAAAATTTCATGGCCTCACATACGGAAAACAGATGATCTATCGTTAATGAACGAGCGTAAATCTACCGTCACACAAAACATCTCCCTTGTTTACAAACACAACTAGGAAATACCACCACAATTGAGACGTAAACACATACCGCTCATAGTCTGACATAACAAGTAGCAACTTCCCCGAGTTACTGACCTATATCTCACAATCCGGTTCAGCCACCTCACACGACAGGTATCTCCTTAAACTACTAATGTTATATGAACCATTCATTACGCTCTCGCCATCCGCTAACTTGTAAGCACAGGGTCCTAGTTTTCTATGTACTTTATACGGGCCTTGATATAAAAGAAAAAATTTCTTCGTTACCTTATCCTCACTATTTGACAACATAGGAACTCTCACCAAAACCATATCACCTACCTCAAAGTTATCCATTACTTTACGTTTCTGTTGCCTTCTACGTTTATCTCCAGATTTAATCAGGTTCTCCCGTGCCAGTCGGACGAAAAATTCAGCATTACGAGGGGGTTCCTCAGGCAAACCTAATACTCTCACTAGTTCATTCTGAGGCTTACAACCAAAATGAACTTGTGACGGCGTCAATCTCGTGCTTTCATGTTGAACAGCATTGATCCATGTCTCTATGCGGGATAAATGAGCCACCCAGGCTGTATGCTTGTCGAACACTAAGCATCTAAACATGCGAGATAACTCTTTCATAACGCGCTCACACATATTACCCTGAGGGTATCTAATAGATGAATGAACCTGTGTAATACCTAGCTCACTAATTATGGACTTCCATTTTCTCGAAATAAATTGCGGTCCACTGTCTGATAATATTCTAAGAGGAGTACCTAATTCAGGTATATACTTCTCTTTGATTATACGACTACAAGATTTTCCAGTGGCTTTTCTCATACCGTATAATCTGACCAACTTCGAGAAAGCATCAATAATGACTAAAATATATTGGAAGCCGTACTGTCCCTTAACCACAGGTCCAAATAAATCAGTACACACCAAGTCACCAGGTCTTTCTGAGATTACTGCTTGACGAGGTCCTTCTAAATAGCGGTTAGGAACTTTGCTACGCTGACACAGATCGCAAGTGGAAAGAATTTTTCTTATATCTCTTCCCATCTTGTCCCATATAAAATTCTGTCGGATCTCATACAGAACTTTATTAGCTCCATAATGTCCTAATTCCTTGTGGATAAACCAAATCAATTCCACACGTAGCGCTTTGGGTACACAAATCCCCCAGAGATCCTCGCCACATTTCCTGGCTAGAAACCCGTTAACCAGTTTGTACATGTGCCTACCATGCGACACAGTGAGCTGCTCTCCTCCCTGAAGTACAGACAAAGGTTCCCGACATTCTTCGTCTACCGACTGTTCAACCAATAGGTTACGTAGTCTATTTAGAGCAGTTTCATTTTCCTTAAACAGACATGTACATATAATAATGCCCTCACGTGGCTCTAGAAGGCTACCTTCTTCGCACAACTTCGGATCACGTGACAATAAATCAGCAAGGACATTATTCTTTCCCTTAATGTGAGTTACCTTAAAATCATACTCTTGTAAGGCGAGTATCCATCTACTAACTCTGTTAGATGATAATTTACACTTGGATACAAAAGAAAGAGCATGATGATCCGTCCTAATTTCAAATTCGGTACCTAAAACATACATCCTAAATTTACTCAGGGAGTATACGATGGCTAAGAATTCAAGTTCCGTTATAGTATAACGCTTTTCAGCAGCACTTAAACCTCTGGAAGCTAAAGACACAATCCCTAAATTACCATCATCATCTACTTGACATAGTGCACCAGCGATACCACAGTGAGATGCGTCCGTCAGCAACACATACTTCCTATCGGGCATGGGGTATCTCAAAACAACCGCCTGCCTGAATCCTTCTTTTAATTTTAGGAAAGCTATATCATGATCTTGTGTCCATTCCCACTTACTGCCAGCTTTCAATAGTTCTCTAAATGGCTCTAGTAAGTTACCAAATCTCACTACAAATCGTCTGAAAAAATTACATACACCAATATACGATCTGAACTCCTTAATATTTCTAGGTGTCGTAGTATTCAATATTTTTTCAATTCTTGTGCTCTCAGGCGTCACTCCCATTGCCGATACACGGTGCCCCAAAAAAGTCACCTCTCGTCTACTGAAAACACATTTGTCAAGTTTCAGAGTAAAACCAGCATACTCTAATTTAGAAAAAACCCTCTCCAAGTGGTCCAAGTGCTCTTCAAAGGTACTAGATCCTATAACCAAATCATCGATATAAATAGTAGCATAATCTCCAGTATCATCTCCCAAGGCAATACTAAGTGCGCGAATAAGAGCTGCCGAACTCGTACGGGTCCCAAAAGGAACACGCCTAAATTGGTACAAACTATGCTTATAGCTGAAAGCAGTCAGAGGCCTGTCTTCTGATCTCAAAGGTATCTGCCAAAAACTACTCCTAAGATCTAACGTAGAAAACCAACTCTTACCCTGAAAATTCTGTATCAACTCTTCAATGGTTTGTGATCTCAACTGATCAGCACCAATACGTCGGTTCATCTCCCTGCCATCAATACACAAACGTATTGATCCATCAGACTTAGGCACAACAATTAAGGGATTAACATATTGACTGTTTGATAATTCAATCACATCGTCTGCTAACATAGCTTGAATTTGATCCTCTACGGCTTTTGCATATTTGTGTGGTATCGGATATCTCGGTCCGCTGAATGGAGTCTTATCCAGCACAGAAAAAGAATGTTCATACAGATGGGTAACACCAGGTTTCTCGGAGAAAATCTCCACGTGTTCACATAACACTTCAAATAACTTGTCCTTCTGGACTTCATTCAACTCATTTCTACTTACGGCTTCTTTCAAGCCACATATTTTATCCTCATGAATCCACAACTGACAACTTCAGGCCCTCTCTAGCCTCTTCATTTACTTTAGAAACCTCCTTCATTCTCCACACTGTACTAACTTCCGTTTTCCTCTGAATTTCCTCCTCAAACTTGACCTTAATATCCTCATTATTCCACCTCAAATTTAGCACTAGATCATTGTAATTTAACTGAGCCAATTTTAACGTTAACCAGTCAGATCCCAAGATAAGATCAAATATTAAATGCGGAATTACCAAACATATCTGAACGCTAATAAAATTATTAATACAGATCGGGACAGCTACTTGTTTACAAATTTGCTTAGACCTCTTTCCAACAGCCGTAATGATGAAAGTAGACTTAACAGGCATTTCCTCCAACTGAATACCCTGTTTCACTAATGACTCATACCACTGAGAACTAATACATGATATTTGGCTACCAGAATCAATCAAAACTTTAACCCACGCCCCCCAGACTTTCAATTTAACAACGGGATTGACTACTTTATTACATGAATCTCCATTATTCTGCTCGGGTTCATCCAACAAATCGTCTCTAACATCGAGGTCATATGGTAACACTTTCATGGCAAGACACTTCGCTACCTTCTTACTAGGCTGGAATTCTGACCTAACATTACAGCCTCTCGTTAGTTTAAAGGTTCCCTTTGTGTATTGACGTTGGACTCATTAGTACATTGCTCTGGCCTCCGTTGGGAATTTCCTGTCCTATATTCAGATGCTCCTCTCCTGCTGTTCTGCTGAGGTCTGAACTGATTGCGAGCTTCGTGATTCTGTGTACTACCGTTATGTCTCATTCTGTTGTGATGACTAAAGTTCTGAATATTCTCCGTTCTACTTCTAAGGTTACCTAACGCATCAAAACTGCCTAGTAGGTTCTCCATCTCCTGAATAGTTCCAACTTTTTGCATACAGGCCGCTTCTCTCACCCTGTCCGGAAAATGTCTTAAAAGTAGTCTTACTACATCAGACCCCTCGGTTATACCATCTAAGTTCTGACAAATCATGACATGTGCCAGGAAGTACTCGGTCATAGTAACTCCCTCATGCTGTTTGTACCTCCCAAATACCACCCTTTCTCTCTCCCGAGCTTGTATCGCTTCATTCCAGAATTTCTCTCTAAACTTATTTCTGAATTCTTTCAGGTTCGTCATCGTCTGCCTATATACCATGAACCAAGACCGAGTTTCTCCTACAAAAGCATGGTCAATATTTTCCATAACGTCTTCCCAGTCCATAGACCCTTCCTCTAGACGCTTTTCAAACCGTTTCTCTATCATCTTAAGGAAATCTAGCGGGTTCGTTTGTTTCCCATTAAATTTAGGTAGTTCAATTTCCCTAATGTAGCTATTTCCTAGACATTGCCTTCCCGTGAAAACCTGTTTATCCTTTGCCACCTGTTTTAACTGATTTTCTGCTTTCTCCATCCGGCATTCTACATCTCTGTCTCTCCTATCAATTTCTCTCTCCAAATTAACCTGCTTCTCTTTCAATGTCCTAATTTCAATCTTATTCTCTTCAGCTATCGCAAACCTTTCTTCACTTGCCCGGGTCTCATCTTCTATTCTAAGCTTTACCGTATCAATCTCTTGTTGTACGTGGTCTTTAAATATCCGTATTTCCCCTCTTTGAGTGTCAACTCTCTTATCAATACTAGTGACCTGCCTCATTACTTCCTCCCTAGTAGAGTTGTTTTCCTTCCCCATTAATTCCAGGAATTCACTTCTCTGTTCCGCAAACTTTTCTTCTACCTTTTTCCCTTGCCGTACATATTCACTTTCCTGGTCCTCTAATCGCTTATTAAAATGTTCATTTTTTAACACCAGATCGCGTAACTGCCTACTGTGTTCGTCCATTCTCCGATTCGCTTCCTCCTTATTTTCCCTCATCTCCCTACTTAATTCAGCTTTAGTTTGCTCTAACTGTTCTTTAAGTTCATATTTAATACTCTCAATTTTAGTGTTATTTTGTTCTACATCTGTTTTAATTTGTTCCAATTCACTTTTAAGCTCAGATTTAGTGTCCTCTATCTTACTTAACATTAACTGCATCATTCCCATTAACTGATCATTATTATTACTTTCATTGTTAGTGTTTACTTCCGCTTCGCCCCCCATCCTACTATCATCTGACTCCATACTGACTTCTTTCTGCTTGCCTTCACTCTCCATACTACTTACACTTCTATCTTCAATTTCCTCTACTAGACTACACAACTCTTCCTCTGAACTCAATACGTTATTGCCTTTTATCGCCCGTCCACTGCGCAACATCCTCTCCTCTTTCGTTTGATCAGCCATGACCCTTCCCACAATCAAACACTCTTAATGAAACGTGGATATCCAAATTTTGCCCATAATACGAATTCTGATATTGTTACTGTTATTAACTGCTCCGTACTTAATGATTTTCTCGCCACACGTTGGAGCGGCATTTATGTGACTTCCCCTCTCGGAGAACAATCATCAAATGAGAAATGCAACCAAGCAAGTAAAGGGCGCCAATCTTTAAGTTGAGGACTTAAAGATAAAATTTATAATCAAGCTTGGACAGACTCTTATCACAGGGGTGAGGTGATAGTACACTAATCATTAAGCAGGAGAATTAGAAATCAAAAGGCTAATTAAGGCAAATTGATTAAAGTAAACTAGAAAAATACTATTTATTATATTTAATATAAATGACGACGGTTTAACGAGAACTGAATTTAAATTAGAAAATGATTTTAATAAAAAATTGAATGACTCTACTTCGCGAAAACTTGCAATATCTTTAACTCGCTTGCTCACCATGTCGTCTTGTTCTGCTGGTCCTTGGAAAGCTTCCATCCTTGCAGCTGGAACATCACCGGTCGTCTTTGATATCTCTTCATCTGCAGCTCAGTACCATTCCTGCCTTGCCAATTGCACCCACCACTAATTGGAAGATGACTTCAAAACTAACACTCCCTATTATGCTTTATCCCATAGATTGGAGATAAGCCCTATGTCACAGTTAGAAGAACCACCTTGGGTTATATGGAGAGGATACTCAATTAAGAATCCTTCCAACTTTACTGATAATGTTCTCTGAAGTTTCATTTCTATCTAGATTAAAACTATCTATTGACTTAGACTGGTTCAAACCGGTCTTGCAGCCGTGCTGTACGTACTTCCTCATGAGAGTGGCTATACACCCCTCATTCAGAATTTCTAAGTATCGAGACGCAGAATCAAGTAGAACATCAAGTAGAAGCTGTAGAATAACTCGTAGAATAATGTAGAGAGACTCGCAGAAGCGAATAAGACGTTGTAGAGAGCCCCTCCAGGAGCTCCAACACGCCCTCTTATAACCTTCTCTCGCGCTAATTACAGGCCGCTACACGTGGTCCAATCAGATGACACTTCTCTCCCCACTCTAGATATTAGAGTTGACGGGCCATATCCATGATATCAACTGTTCTTCTATTCGTCCTTTCACTCAGTATCCATGGCAACATGACGCTCCTTTGAAAATATAGGCGTTGATCAGTTCGAATAATTCTGGTCGAAATACGGTAGCTTACGTTAGGACGCGTGAACACGTGCTCGCATTTCTCAGAACTTGTTGTCTAAATTTGTCCTCCCTTCCTCCTCGGTGATGTGGCAAGATAACTGAAATCTACTGCAAGTTAATTTTAACCAACTGTCGCAAGAATCTAAGTGAATATTAGGATATTCAGCCCTCGTTTATAAGTCGTAGTTACAAAGTAATGAAATGATAGTGAGCAAATGATTAAACATGAATTATAATACAATTACATACCAAAATAAATATCATGACGTTAAATTCCTGAGTTAATTACACATAATAAAATTAACATAATTACACTGTAACGTCTGGAACGTTACAGCTTGAGTCGAGTAAATATCATAATATGAAGCTAAAGTTGGAATTCACGCGGGCAGATTGGGTCAAGCATTCCTTTTCATTTTAGGACGAGGGATTTGGAATCAATTATCAAGGAAAATGTTCGATACGTTTCCAAGTTCTTTTAAGACGTTTAAAGAAAACCTAGGTAAACAATTGATGTGTAATCTGCCACCTGGAAGTGAGCCCTAAATACAGATCATTGACTGAATTGATTGACGCTAACCCTCGGTGGAGGGATGATATCATTATTGCGTATCTCTGTAGTAGTTCGTAATGTAATGCTTTGAGTGTAGAAGTGTGTATTATGATAATCGCAAATACCCAGTCCCAGAGTCAGAGGATTTAACGAGACGCAGATCAAATAACCAGTCCGACTGGAAATCTAATCCGGGTTTCTCCGCGCCAAAGATCTCATTCACTCTGACTGTGAAGTAATGGTAATTAAGCGTAATAATTAATAATAATAATTATACTGGCTTTACGAGCCACTGACTACTTTTACTGTTTCCGGAGACGAGGTAACGGAATTTAGTCCCGCAGGAGTTCTTTTACGTGCCAGTAAATCTACTCACACGAGGCTGACGTATTTGAGCACCTTCAAATAACACCGGACTGAGCCAGGATCAAATCTGAAAAGTTGGGGCCCAGAAACCCAGCGCCTCAACCGTCTGAGCCACTCAGCCCAACTAAATGAAACGTTTGGAACTAGGAAGATAAACAATCAGTTTAACTTCATTAAATAATTCAAAATTAGTCCTGCTCATTGGCTGAATGGCCTTCGCTTCAAAAGGTGACGGGTTCGATTCCCTGCCGGGCTGTTTAATTTCTTTGCTTTGGCTGTGCATTATCGTCTTAACACACGTCTTCATTTATATATAAACTCGTCACATTACCGACCACCATGGAAACACGTAAGAGTGAATACAACCCTTTGCATGCGATTGATGTCATTAAGAGCACGGTTTAATCTACATTAGTGCCGACCCCAGACAAGTGGGCACAGACGCCCAGCTCCAGGGACCGACGAATTAACCAATGAATATTAAAAGCCTTGTCCCGGCTGGGAATCGCACCCAGAACCCCTTGGACCAAGGCCAGCATGCTAACCAATTATCCATGGAAACGGATAGAATTAGTGTTGATTATTATATAATCCGGAAATCCAGCTCCTTGGCTGACTGGTCAGCGTTGCGACCTTTTGTTCGGAAGGTCCCAGGTTCGATTCCCGGTCGGGTCCAGGAATTTAGCCACGTCTGGTTAATTCCTCTAACTCAGGGACACGATGTTCTTGTTTGTCTAAAGACACACCCCTTTATATTCACTCAACACACTACAGAAACACACAATGGTAAACACACCCCTTCACATTGCGTTGGCGCATGGAGGGCATCTGGCCGTAAAACAGGGTCATATCCTCACATGAAACGTAATTTGCACCCGCTACCCCATCAGGGTAAGGGGAAAGTGATGGAAAAATAAGGTGATTTCGATGAGACCGGGTGGCTCAGGTGGTAGAGAGCTGGCGTTCTGAGTTCAAATTGGTGGGTTCGATCCCGGTTCAGTCACGTGGTAATTGAAGATGTTCAAATGCGTCTTTCTTGTGTCCGTAGATTTACTGGTACGTTCAAGAACAAAACAAATGAGACAAAATTCTGGCACTTCGGCATTTCCGAAAACCGTAAAAGTAGTTAGTGAGAAATAACACTAACAACATTATTATTAGATGATGCGGGAATCTTGTTTCGACTGTAGGTTTTACCTCACCAAACCTCTAAATGTGCTACTGAGAGTAGGATAAAGTGCTTGTAGCCTATTGAAAGAATACAATCTCGCGCTCGGTAACTGCAGTCGCTTAAGTGCGGCCAGTGTCCAGTATTCGGGATATAGTGGGTTCGAATCCCACTTTCGGCAGCCCTGAAGATAGTTTTCCGTGGTTTACCATTTTCACACCAAGCAAATGCTGGTTGTACCTCAATTAAGGCGGCGGCCGCTTCTTTCCCACTCCTAGCTCCTTCCTGTCCCACCGTCGCCGTAAGACCTATCTGTGTCGGTGCGACGTAAAGCAAATTGTAAAAAGAAGAAAAAAAATAATACAATAGCTGGCCAAGAAAGATTAGATAGTGAAGGGGTGAAATTTATTAATACAAGCAGATAGATGCAATGCCAGGATCAGCTGATGCCTGGTGATCACCGCTCCACGATCACGATCAATATTAGAGATATTGAGAGTTGAGAAAAAATCTTCATGGACTAGAAAAAAGATATAATCCAAGCAGTTTTCTGAAGTGAGTATAGAAGGTTTAGGGAAATATTCAGTCAATACCAGAGCCGCAATGGAACTCGAATCTTGAGACAGTTGAGTCAGTCAAGTTCGTTCTTTACGACTGGGCTAAAATAATGATTGGCCCACTACTGCAATTAGTGTCCAAAGTATCTTGAAGGGTGGAGACCTACTTTCAGCAATCTTCAGAATTACATTATTCAACGATAGTCACCAAGAGTTTGTAAGATTAATATTCTATCGATCAGCTGTTTTTCATTCTAGAGCAAAGAAAACAAAATATTTGGTGCATAAATTTAAGATGTCATTTAAATAATATATAACAAGTATGGAAAATATCGACAGGTTCCAAGTTATAGTGTTTATTTTTAGATTTTTTCCTACTCTCTTTCTCTTTCTTCTTCTTGTTCCTAGTGATCAATACACGGATGAGAGAGATAGGGAGAAAGGATGGAACGGGATGGGATGGGACGGTACGGGATCGATTGCAGCGCTTAGCTTGTCCGGGCGTCCCGGGGCTGCGCAGATAAGATGCGCAGTAGTCATCACAGAAGCTCCATCAGTAGTAAGCCAACACATTCACTCTCCTCATCTCGCAATGAGCACTGATTGCTGCTTAATGAGAGAACTACCTTTTAACTACACATTCTCACTTAAGTAACGAGACAATTTAGTTCGTAACCTGTCATCCACAGACATTTCCGAGGGAAGAATTTTGTGACTTCTTTTCCTTATCAAGTAGTAAGTAATTGCTTTTACTTCATCGTGTGCTGAGAGCATAACGTTTCTGGTTCTGTAGCTTAAAGATTTAGGCACAAATAGTAGTTGCATTTGCTTTGTAAAAGATGAATTTCTCACACGCGTTCGTAGAAAACATGCAGCGTTGTCATCGGGTCAAAGTGGTTAGTGATAATCTGCGCTGAGTAATATTTAATACCATGACATTCCGAGTAAATATAGAGCTTTAAGCTCCTATCTGTGCCACGCTTTTGGTTCTTGTTTCTCATTACTCACTATAACTATGTAAAATTCATACCAGAAAATAACTATAAATGCGTACATTAAACTAAAGTTTGTCAGGTTCTAATTTTATGCTCTTGGTTTTACGTCACACCGACTCAGACAGGTCTTACGGCAACAGTGGGAAACCATGGAAAACCATCTTTAGAGCTGCCAATAGTGGGAATTCTTACGAATGCAAGTTTACAGCTATATGGCTCGAACCACCAATCCAAATCGCTCCATATTTCGTATTTCTGGTCCGTAACACTGTGACACGGGGTCACAGAGGATGTCAACGAATTATTATTTCCAACAGCCGAATAAGGCAAAATTAATTATTGTGTGTGTTGTTAGCCCATCACCAGCCCCGTGGTGTAGGGGTAGAGTGCCTCTTGGCCCTATGCCACGGGTTCGATTCTTAGCCAGTTCAGGGATTTTAATTCTGAACTTAGGGCTGGAACGGGGCTCAGTTAACAATGTGGATCAACTGAGGAGTTGGTCTGATAGGACAGGTAGCAGACCTGGTCGTGAAAGGTTAACAATACGGCTGATGTCACACTGGCCACGTAGCACTCCAATATCTGCAGGTCATATGATTGGAAAACAGTCCTCTTGCTAGGCAAATACCCTAATGCACTGTTGCACATTGGGTTTATCTGTTTTCTTTGTGTTGTTCACACGATGTCATCTATTTATGCCTGTCTGTCTGTCTGTCTGTCTGTCCAACCTTTGTCCAACCCCTCTACGGGGTCGGGTATGAGGTGAGATGAATCTGACCGGATGTCCTTCCTGACGTCTACCTCATGAGAGGAGTTAATGAGATGAAATCAAGGACGTGATATATGATAATAGGAAGGGAGGGGGTGAAACCCGGTGCCGGCACATAGCCTACTCCTGTCTAATAACACCAAGGGATCTGCGCAATGCTTTACGTCACCATCCGACGGACTAATCAACATGAACAGCGTAAAATGCCCTCACTCCACATGAGCATTGCGGAGAAGTTTATAATTTAATCCAGGCTTTTGGCACGCAATCTAGGGATTACAAATTGTATACCACCACCTCCCATACCTTGTCGGCCAATGGTGAATTGTTTTTCGACCAACGGGACTCGAACTGGCGGATCAAGGTGTCTTTAGACTTCAACACTCTAACGATCATGATACATGTGATGCGTAAGTAGTGAAGCTCAATCTGCGGTATTGATCAAAAATATTGGAACGTAATTAGTTACGTTTTGCAACAGGTTGAAGAGTACTCAGCCGTGAAGAAACTCACAAGTTAGGAAGATGGACACAATTAATGTATGAGAACCAATGAAAGTTGGGGATATATGAGAAAATCATTTCAGTTTAACAGACTGCTACACATAAGCTCATAGTTAAAATTCGCTACGCCTCTTCAGTGATGCCTGGGGGCCACCTGTCGGCTGATGGCCGAGCTATTGAGGTCCAAACCAGCCTCCGAGCTGTGCACACAAAATACACACAGTTCAGTAGAAGTCATCTTAATTTGAACATCTTAATGAAGCATTACAAAGAGGCTAAAATACGTATTATTTTAATTGTTTACATGTACATTACCTTGAAATAGAGACTATCCCTGTGCTGGTGTTCACAGGTATGATTTCAGGGCCTGGCCAATATTGTTAATCGGCAAGTGGACCGTAACGTGATTGACGTCTCCTGAAGACAATTTTGAATCCGTGCATCAGTAGTAGGAGCGTTGGTCTCTGGATCCCAAGAGTCGTGGTTTCAAATCCAATAGAGATAGTAGGATTTTTGAAGCGCGCAACATAGTCCATTCTATACTCCAAATAGGACGATGTCGGTAAGTAAATGATGTCTGGTCACACATTCGGCGTTTCCCCGAAAAAAAAAATCAGCCAGAGATGTTTACACTGCCATATGGTAGCGAAATGGAACGTAAAGTATTATGGCGACGATGGAAGAGGAGAGGACTGGGAGTTAGAAGGAGGCGGCCGTAACCTTAATTACAGTACAGCCCGAGCATTTGCTTGCTTCAGGGCTTCCGAGAGTGGGGTTCGAATCCACTATCTCCCGGATGCAAGCTCACAGCTGCGCGGCCCTAAACGCATGGCCAACTGGATTATTATTATTATTATTATTATTATTATTATTATTATTATTATTATTATTATTATTATTATTATTTCTTCGAAAAATTTTGTCATAGAGGTTACGACTATGATCGATTTGCTGAATCGATAGAGCGCATGCTTTCTGAGACCAGGATAGTGGGTTCGACTCTGGCTCAGGTTCAATTCGGTGGTATTTGAAGGTGCTCAAATACGCCAGCCTCGTGTCAGTATATTTACCAGCATATAAGTGTACTGCAGCGAAACGTAACTTTGGGGACTTCAGTATCACTGAAAACTGTAGAAATAGTTTGTGAAATGAAAAAAAAAAAAAAAAAAAACATAATTTAGTGCTCAAACAGACTCCGGACTCTGGAGAGATTTATTTTTTATGCTTTAACGTCGTACTAACACATCGAAGGTTTTCTGCGAAAGTAGAATTGGGAAGATACCAGCTATGTCCTTAATTAAGGTAGAGCCCCAGCATTTGCCTGGCATGTAAATGGGAAACTACGGAAAACCAACTTCAGGATGGCGATGGTGGGATTCAAACCCACCAGAGAGCTAGATTAAAGCCACAGCCTTAATTTATTTTAAAGGCGAAGTCCACCTACTGTACTTTGCTACACAGTCAAAACAATTCTGATAGCAAACAAATGGGCGAGTGCCTACACAACATGAATATTGAGTCTGAATTTTACACAAGTTGTACGCCTAACCGTGTACTTCTTTTGCCTAATAATACAGGATGACACAGAGGTCAGTTAAGATTTGACTAGGCAATACTTCACGGTATATTAGTAGGTAGAGAGCTAATAATTGACACGCATGATTAGCATGACATGGGGTTTTACTGACACCAAAATAAAGCAAATAATGCTTCAATGACAGTGCCTTTTCTGGTAAAGTCAGTATGCCGCAATTGTAGGCGCATCTGACGTCCTCTCTCACGACACCTCGTTTTATAGCGTACACGAGTCTCGAGCGGCATCACCACCATGTTGCTGTCTAGCGCCATCTGTTGGCCTCTTTGTGCAGTCGTTGTTGGTGTATATTAAACACCATATCATTACAATCATGTGTGTCAATTATTACCTCTCTACCTCCAATATTCCGTGAAGGATTGCCTCGTCAAATGTTACTCCATAGATAGATGGTTAGCGGACTGGCCTTTGGTCACTGGCGTCCCGGGTTCGATTCCCGACAGGGTCGGGAATGTTAATCATCATTGGTTAATTTCGCTGGCACGGGGGCTCGGTGTATGTGTTGTCTTAATAATTATTTCATTCTCATCACGACACGCAGGTCGCCTACGGGAGTCAAATTAAAAAGACCTGCACCTGGCGAGCCGAACATGTCCTCGGAAACTTCCGGCACTAAAATAATCATACGCCATTTCATTTCATTTGTGACGGTAATCTGAATATCAAATTAAGACAAATTATAATTACACTCTACAGGTGTGGTCAACGTTTTCGAATCAAATACAGAACTTTACTCTCGAAGCTTCTTCTCTGAAGGGACTACACGTCTTGAAGAAAAATGCTCAGAATACTCTGGACAATCCTATAGACTAAGACTAATAACGCGAGTTGGCAAACATCATCAAACCGAGAAGGATCAGCGTATCTTGGTTATACAACGAGATGTAAGAAATACAGGTTATTAAAGGCGAATATAGAGGATAATATCTCCGCATTCCAAGAAGTAGTAAGCCACAGATGTCATAGTACCAAAATATCTACCAGGTTCCTTACATCTGTTTTTGACGTAGAATACACCTTTCTTTTCGTTCCATTCCTGTGCTTCACACAGAATTTCTAGCATAATGCGGGAATGTATATAAGTTCCCATTAAATTTCCAACTATAAATGTTACCTAAATGGTTATATAGGTAAAAAATGAAAACGTTCTTTGAAATTAGTTTTAGTAATCGGCTACGTCAGGAGTGTTGGAGACATCCACCAATTTTTTCTGCATCTAGATTGGCGCTTCGCAGTAAAATTGGTATATCTCGCGTCTCTTACAAGTGCTATCGTTACGTGTGATCGTTGGACTATCCCACTGGTCATTTGTGGCCGGGCAAGATCAGAAGTTGAAAATTGTGCTAAATTTGCAAAATGTCTAAATAAATTTTGTCTAAAAGAATCAAGAACTGCCGTAACTGCATCGAGGAATCGATTAAGCTCAAGAAGTCTGCACCAGAACGTGCCGGATAGTAGCAGCCCAAGAAATTGGGAGAGTCCGCGCAGCGGGACGTACAGCCGAACATTTCCACCACGCCAGTGGAGCTTGTTTTTGTTGCATCTAATTTGATCTGCTTCACTTTCTTCAGAAAAACGTTTTCTACGCAATAAACCTTGTGGCCATGCTTCAATCACAGACTGCTCATTCTTTTTTATTTTTGCTATTTTGCTTCACCTCGCACCGACACAGGTTTTATGGCGACGATGGGATAGGAAAGGCCTATGAATGGGAAGGAAGTGGCCGTGGCCTTAATTAAGGTACAGCCCTAGCATTTGCCTGGTGCGAAATTAGGAAACCACGGAAAACCATCTTCAGGGCTGCCGACAGTGGGATTCGAACCTATTATCTCCCGGATGCAAGCTCACAGCCGCGCGCTCCTAACCACACGGCCAACTCGCCAGGCGCTCATTCTTTTAACATGGATACGAATAATTTTATTTAGCTACTTTACGTCCCACTAACTACCTTTAATGTTGTCGGAGACGCCGAGTTGCCGCAATTTTGTCCCGCAGGTGTTCTTTAACGTGCCAGTAAATCTACCGACACAAGGCTGACTTATTTGAGCACCTTCAAATACCAGCGGACTGAGCCAGGATCGAACCTGCCAAGTTGGGATCAGAAGGTCAGCGCCTCAACCGTCTGAACCACTTATACCGGCACATAGATATGTTTTTGGGCTGCGGATCTGTCTGAAATTAGCGTAAGCAATTTAGCATCGACAAAAAAACCGACTTCATAACCAAGGAACCTGTGTAAGTCATATAGATGGAAGAACGACGCTATTTCGATAGAAGGAAAGGTATGGTTTTGGAAGCTGTGGATGTTGGACGCATAGACCTATAAATAGAGGCCGTAAACAAAACAACGAAGAATACATTTGAGGGGAAAACATTAATTAAAATTCTCAACACTGCGGAAGGAAGACAAAATTATTTATTGGACATAAAAGCACGCGTTCTGAACATGTAGCAGGTCCAATTTCCGATAATAAGTATCTTGCGAATGTTTATGGCCATAGAATAGTGTGATATATCAGCGACCATTTTGTTGGACGTAGATCTTGATATGTGTGGCTTTCCTGAGACGGCATGGGAATATTATGTGTTGGATCAGCTGGCATATTGTTCGACGTAGATCATGAATGTACATATTTCCTTCCATTTTCCGCAACTCTGTATCTCCCCTGTGGGTGAAGTGAAAGGATGCATTTTCTGTATTATATACGGCGTAAGCCAACGGCCGTAGCCGTGTTGAAACACTGGATCCCGTGAGATCTCCGAAGTTAAGCAACATTGGGCGTGGTCAAGATTTGGATGGGTTGCCACGCCCTGTTGGGGGTAAAGCGTACTTAAACTCCGGCTCAGGCGCACCTCTGCGGAGGTTCGGACCCGCCTTCGGACAGAATACACCCTTACCTTATATGTCGTAAGAGGCTGCTAAGAGGGGAACTAACAATGACTCTGTACTTTCTCTCGTCTTCTAAGCCCAAAACATATGCATGATTATATGCCTTTCCGTATACAAGTACCTTATCTTCTTCCATATTTTTCTATTCGACCTTCCTTGTACAACATTTGTTCGATTCATGTTATTAGGTTTGGGAGGCCTTCGCGGTACTTGCCTATATCCTCATTCTTCGGAGGGTCGGACCTTTTTCATTAACCCCACTGATTAGCGCTGTGCTTCATATTAAATACAGAGACCGTAAATCCTCAATTCTAGACCTTCAGGCAAGCAACACAATGTTGAAAACATCCTAGGGATGAGCTACGAAATTTAGGTAAATAAAATATAATAAAGTATGAGCATATATTCTTTATTTATTCCGAAAAATTACAATCATTATCTTTTTTTGCTAGGGGCTTTACGTCGCACCGACACAGATAAGTCTTATGGCGACGATGGGATAGGAAAGGCCTACAACTGTGGCCTTATTTAAGGTACAGCCCCAGCATTAGCCTGGTGTGAAAATGGGAAACCACGGAAAACCAGGGCTGCCGATAGTGCGATTCGAACCTACTATCTCCTGGATGCAAGCTCACAGCCGCGCGCCTCTTCTTAATCATCGTTATCCGGTCGATTAGATTAGCAGTTTGCCTTTTTTTACCACTACCAGCGCTAATATGAGTCATTGCAGAGATTCTCTTAAGCCCTTATAACTACATTTGGTGTTCAGCTCCGTGGCTAAATGGTTAGCGTGCTGGCCTTTGGTCACAGGGATCCCGGGTTCGATTCTCGACAGGGTCGGGAATTTTAACCATAATTGGTTAATTCCCCTGGCAAGGGGACTGGGCATATGTGTAGGCTACTCTTCACCATCATTTCATCCTCATCACGACGCGCAGGTCGCCTACGGGAGTCAATCAAAAGACCTGCACCTGGCGAGCCGAAGTGTTCGGACACATCCCGGCACTAAAAGCCATATGCCATTTCATTTCAATTTTTTACTACATTCGGTAATGACATTAAAAAAAACACATTACAGAAAAATTATGTAAATTTGACTAATTTGATTAGGTTTTGAATAAAGAAGGAAACGAGTAAAGAAAAAAAAGTGATTTTAGTCTGTTTTCCGGAACTGCTCGAAGTGATTTTCGTAATTTGACTCACAATATTTGAAGTCTTTTCGGGCCGTTTATCCCTTCAACTTTCGCACTAAATATTGAGATAATTGCTTAATTTTACTTTTTTCATAGCATAGGGTTCCCACTTTGTTTTTGCTAAGAAGTGTTTTCAACTTTAAAATTGTATCAAATTTCGTTTTGTAAAAGCAAATGATCACAAATGTCTTTCAATACATGAAACTCAAATTTTGATAACGTCTGATTTATTTCCATCTGACGAATCGTTTTCGAGGCACATATATGTATGGAATTTGAAGTCTACAGTTGTCGGACTGAGTTCATCTGGCCAATGAAATTACCACCAATAACATCATTTATCTAGAGTATAATAAGATATGGCCTTTTTATTAAAAGAGCCTTATGTATGTCCCTCAGTCATGGCCATCCATCAATACTTCACATCACGTCCTGCACGGTTGCTAGGTAACATCACCCCATACATTTTGTACCGTTAATGTAAGATAAACCCAAGTCGTAAGACATATTTATGTGAAATATCACCACGCCACAACAAAACATCAAAGAATGGACGTATATCCATAGCACGGAATTACTGGTTAAATGCCCGACTCCATGGCTAAATGGTTAGCGTGCTAGCCTTTGGTCACAGGCGTCTCGGGATCGATTCCCGGCTGGGTCGGGAATTTTAACCATCATTGGTTAATTTCTCTGGCATGGGGGCTGGGTGTATATGTCGTCTTCATCATCATTTCATCCTCATCACGACGCCCAGGTCGCTTGCGGGTGTACAATCGAAAGACCTGCATCTGGCGAGCCGAACATGTCCTCGAACACTAAAAGCTATACGCCATTTCATTTTACTGGTTAGATGGCGCGAAGACAGGTCTACTTTTTCGGGGGTCATAGTGAACTTCCGGGGATTGGGCAGGCCACTTTATTTTTAAAGTCGGAAGACTTACTTTGTGACTTCCCTTACCTATGTTAGAATTCCTTTCGCCTTCATCGCCAACAATGGTAGATACGGAATTTTCTAAGTTTTAAAGACGTTTCACCACGCTCTTATCCTATTGAATAACTCAGGGGAATATCGAGTAATTCGAACCTATTAACCAAACCTTTTGTACCAGTACAACTTTCACTGCATGCCTCACAGCAATAGCAGATAGCGAGCTCACGATTCTTCATAGCAAATGACCACATGCGGCTTGCCCTACGGCGACTATCATGCTCATTAATGCTGTCCGCACATGTGCAACGTAGCATCAGGTCTCCAGGGTTTGAACCTCGAGCCAGGCACGTCAACGTGTTTTCATCAGCCACTAATTACTCGACAGCTTACACCATACTGTGCAAGGTGTCCAGGGACTCAGTGGCGATCAGCGAAGGTTGGTTTCTGTTATTGATAGATTTAATTTATAGCGTCGCTGCGCGAATAATACCATGTATATGACAATACAATTTCTAGCCAATATTTTTCTTAAAACTGGTCACGCCTCCTAGTCATATATGAATATGCCGTCCATTAAAATAACTTTCGTTGTGTTTATTTTCCAATGCTGATGCGTAAAAGAAACTAAACCTTAAATACATTATACTGGAGGAGTGAATAAATACATCATGCAAACATACATTCCTACAGTGCGGTACGGTATGGTTCGTTTGCCTTTGTACATAAGCATGAAAAAAATGAACAGAACGAAAACTGTTCTGATGGAATAAAAAAGCGATTTTTTTCTAAGTTAGACAAAAATTGAATTAAATTAAATTAAATTAATAGAAACCGACTTTCAACCTATTAGGTCGTGTTGCGTACGTTTAGTACGTGCGGAAGAGATGTTAAGTATAGCACAAAAATGGCCAACCAGACACCAGTGGGATCCGAACCCACAACCTCCCGATTCCACGTCGGTTGCTCTACCAAATTAATTAAATTAAATTAAATTAAATTAAATTAAATTAAATTAAATTTTGGTGTAAAATACCAGTTTAACCTACAGATAGGAATAATTTTACACATACTTTAATATCATAACAAAAAGAGTACCTATACCGTATGTTGAAACAAATTTTGTAAAAGTTAGAACAGAATATTATTGTCTGGACGCTCTAAGGAATCTACTTTCTGATGACTTTTCCCATGTTTCTATATATATAAAATCTATAAAATATACATTCATATAAAAATTACTAAAATTTAGGTTAATATTATATGTACACACCCTATATAACAAGAAAAAAATAACAACCCTGCTTTACATATTAAATACGAGGGTTGTTCACATAAAATCCCCGTTTTGAAGATATGTTCCATCCACAATCAAAGCATATTCATACGCTGCTGGGATGCGCGACGAGTTTGAAGGAAAATAATGGATGGGAAACATAGATGTCCATAGGATGAAATTTATCATTGCCAGCTACAGGACCATCTATACACTTGTTAGCGTGTAGACAAGCAAAGAGATGAGAGATCGACCAAGACTTTCATGTTACTGACGCCATGATGGACAGAACGTGGGTCAGCTAGAATCAAGATCAAAGGCATTTATTATTAACGAGACCCGCCATTCATGACATTCACTACAAGATATGTTCAATCAGAACATTCCACATCCCGAGTGACAAATATGTATGTGTACTATGTTATCAAGTGTGTATCAAGTATCATCTAATAAAAATAAGAATTAAAATTAAAATTGTATTAGCTTAACGTCCCACTAACTACTTCCGACGGTTTTTGGAGACGTTGAGGTGCCGGAATTTAGCCGCACAGGAGTTCCTTTACGTGAAAGTAAATCTACCGACACGAGGCTGACGTATTTAAACACTTCAAATATCATGTACCACCTAACGACGTGCCACAAAAGATTAAAATATGTTAGTGAATATAGTAAGAATGAATGCTCATTCGGGCGATCCTTTTTCCTTTGTATTTCAATAAAGGATATATTTTATTATTAAAATGGTAAAGGAATTGTTCATTATATTTGCAGTTTTAAATATGTTATTATCGAACTAACCAATTAAAACTTAGTTGAAGTGAGCAATAGGAAAGTTGGATCAGGATGCAGAAGGAATAATAAAAGATGGTGAGTTATGTGATTTAAATGGGAAAATATATGTGAAGAGGGAGACAATGAACTACGCTGTAAAAGAACTTTGTATTTAATGCTTTCAAAATATGAGTATTTAAAAGGAAAATTGCAGTCCTAGATGGGTGAGTATTACATAGATATTAGAGAATAAGCCCATTAGATAAACGCAAAATATTTAGATGCTTGCATTTTCCTTCGTTTGTAGCCATATATCTTTTATCCTTTTACTGTCGGCTTCCTTTATCTCTTCACGCCAAGTTGTTTCAGTATTCTTCTTTAGTTTTTCATCTTGGTCAACTTGCCATTTGTGAATTTTGTATCCGAATATTACCCTGTTTTGGACCTCCGCTGGTGTAATTCCTGCATGTTTCAGATCGGTTTCGATTTCACCAATCCACTACATTGTGTCCGTTTTATCTGTTCTCTTGTTTTCATAGAATTATTAATATTATTATTATTATTATTATTATTATTATTATTATTATTATTATTATTATTATTATTATTATTATTATTGTCAGTGGGACTCGCTAATGGACCAGATTAGAACCCAGGTATGAGAGGGTGCCATTCGGTATGCCTCCAATACCCGAGAAAATGCGAAAGATTCGTCTGAGGTGGTATAGCCATATACTGCGCGGCAATGGAATTCCAGATGTGAAGACATCATTAGATTTAACACTGGGGGCCGTCGACCACGAGGGCTGCCAAAGGAACGATGGCTCTACGCTCTGAAGAAGGAAATGCCCTTGGATGGCGAAACTTCAAACAGCGCCAAGGATCGGGTGACATGAAGAGCGAAGTAGCTACAAGGCAGAGGACACCTCAATATAGCTGGATAAACGAGAAGAAGCACAAGAAGAAGAATATTATAATATTAATAATTTTATTTGCTTTACGCCAAACTAACTACTTTTACGATTTTCGGAGATACCAAAGTGCTGGAATTTAGTCCCGCAAGATTTATTTTACGTGCCTGTAAATCTACCGAGACGAGGCTGACGTATTTGAGTATCTCCAAATACAACCGAACTCACCCATGATCGAAGCTGTCAAGTTGAGGTCCTAAGGCCAGCGCCTTTACCACCGTCCTAACCACTCAGCCCAGCAAGATTATTATTATTATTATTATTATTATTATTATTATTATTATTATTATTATTATTATTATTATTATTACTAGTATTTTGTCCACCTCTGTAGTGTAGTGGTTAGTGTGATTACCTGCCAACCCCGCAGGTCCAGGTTCGATTCCCGGCTCTGCCAAGAAATTTGAAAAGTGGTACGAGGGCTGGAACGGGGTCCACACAGCCTCGGCACGTCAACTGAGTAGAGGAGAGTTCGATTCCCTCCTCATTCATGCTCGAAGTGGTTTCCCAATTCTCCTACAGGCAAATGCCGGGATGGTACCTAACGTAAGACCACGGCCGATTCCTTCCCTCTTCCTTATCGATGCCTTCCGATCTTCCCATCCCCCCACAAGCCCCCTGTTCAGCATAGCAGGTGAGGCCGTCTGGGCGAGATAGTGGTTCCTCCTTCCCAGTTGTATCCCCCGACCAAAGTGTCACGCTCCAGGACACTGCCCTTGAGGCGGTAGAGGTGGGATCCCTAAATGAATCCGAAGGAAAAAGCCAACCCAGGAGGCTAAACAGATTTAAGAAAAAAGGACAATAATAATAATAATAATAATAATAATAATAATAATAATAATAATAATAATAATAATAATACTGAAGACTGTATAGAGGAAGCAGTAAAGGTAAGCTATTTTCAGCCACAAGGAGTGGGTTTTATTCACCGTCAGGAAGTCGAAAAATTTAGGCATGGACCTACCATTTCTGAAGCAGCATTCGTCACCTGGCATAGAGCTTACCATCTTATCACATTATTCACAACATTTTCAATAGTGAGGACTTCAAATCGAAGGGCCTTTGCTTCTGTTGTCCTTTTGCCAGAGAAGGGTGCATGTTATTCATCATTCCTAATCATACTCAATAAAAGGATTTTTCATGAATGGATGACCTCTGTATGGGCGTCCAATACAGTAAATGATTGTATGAAGATCTAATTTTTACAGCCGGTATTGTCTTTCTACTCCCAATAACGGTAAATGAACAACGCTTGACCACTGAGTTGGATAAGAAGGCTAGCTTTCTGGGACTACGAATAAACATCGAAAGGGCGAAGACGATGTATAGCGTGTAATTCAGCCGCCCCTTCCAATGTAGTTTCATGCAACCCGCAATGTTAACTCCGTGCTGAAAACATCTGGCCTGCTGGCATGTTCAAACACCACAACCGGATAGCTTGGTATTTACCGCCTCACCATGATAGGACGCCGTAATTATATACTCTTATTAAACAGTGGAAGGCATGCGTGTGCCGTCTAGATCATATGAACCTGACGCGTCGGCGAAACACTAAATTGATACTGTGACCGCAGTAAACCTAATACATGCTATAAGCTGCACAGTGTGCCGTTCGGAACCATAGCGTAGTTAGTGACGACGTGGCGGAAAGGGCTTACGTGGGAGTTCGAGTCCTGGGCGAAGATTCTATGTTTTTGAAATATTTTTTTAATACGTACCACACGTAATGAAAGTTTATTACCCGCTTTCATGTAAATTGTGTGTGAATGAATGTGTTTGTGGCCTCAAGAAAGGCCGATAAGTTAGCAGGCACACACGGACCGAAGATAATAGGAACACAACTGCTATGATAATGTTTTATCGCAGCAGATGTTCGATGTGATGACCGTTTTCATTTATGCACATTCGGGCGCGGTGGCCAATAGATCGTCTTGCGCGCTGAAATATTCCAGGTATAATTGCTCGGCAGGCGTCCGTGATGAGTTGCCAGAGCTGATCGGGGTTTTTTCAGAGCATGAGTGTAAACGACGTTCTTCAAATGCCCCACAAGACGTAGTCTAAAGGCTTTAAATCAGGTGATTTACCGAGCTCGATAGCTGCAGTCGCTTAAGTGCGGCCAGTATCCAGTATTCGGGAGATAGTAGGTTTGAACCCCACTCTCGGCAGCCCTGAAAATTGTTTTCCGTGGTTTCCCATTTTCACATCAGGCAAATGCTGAGGCTGCACCTTAACTGAGGCCACGATCGCTTCCTTCCCACTCCTAGCCCTTCCCTGTCCCATCGTCGTCATAAGACGTATCTGTGTCGGTGCGACGTAAGGCAACTAGCAAAAAAAAATCAGGTGATTTCGCAGGCCCAGGTACAGGGCTTCCTCGTCCTATCCATTTCCATGGCAGTTCCTTGTTGAGATGGTTTCTACGGGTAAAGTCGAATGTGGCAGAGCTCCATCCTGTTACAAACACATCGTCAAACATCCTCTAGCAGCAGTGGGAGTCCCTGACGCAGAATGTGCAGGTAATGTGGTCCCGTCGAATGACCCTCAAAGAAATAAGATCCAATCAAGTGATCCCTCAAGATTCCACACCACACATTCACTCCACTTGATGGGCTCCCTGTCGCACCCAGTGAGGATTTTCTTTTTTTTTTTTTTTGCTAGGGGCTTTTACGTCGCACCGACACAGATAGGTCTTATGGCGACGATGGGATAGGAAAGGCCTAGGAATTGGAAGGAATCCGCCGTGGCCTTAATTAAGCACAGC
Organism: Anabrus simplex; assembly: GCF_040414725.1. Taxonomy (NCBI): domain Eukaryota; kingdom Metazoa; phylum Arthropoda; class Insecta; order Orthoptera; family Tettigoniidae; genus Anabrus; species Anabrus simplex. The sequence continues at coordinate 286,871,618 of NC_090269.1, forward strand.
CGCAGCATTTGCCTGGTGTGAAAATAGGAAAACACGAAAAACCATCTTCAGGGCTGCCTATAGTGGGGTTCGAACCCACTTTCTCCCGAATACTGGATACTAGCCGCACTTAAGCGACTCCAGTGTGTATTGTCCGGACCCCAATAGTGCATGTTGTGGCGATTGACGTTCCCATTATTTTGGAAGCGTGATTCGTCCGAGAACGAGATATGCGATACGAATGCTGCATTATTGTCCCGGCTGCCTAATAGCCGCCGAGAGAACTCCATTCGTGCTTCGAAACCTCACCTATGGATCTCTTGGGTTAGCTCAAGATGGTATGCGTAAAATTCATGTTCATGAGTTATTCGCCAGACGGACGGCTGGCTGGTGTTCACGTGTTGTGCACTCGCCCTTGTACCGATGTGTGGATTACTACGAGCATCCTCCAGATTGGCCTCCTTTTTTCACCCGATGTAACGGGCCTATTGTGGACTGGTGGCTGCTTGGAAATCACGCCTGATGTCCTTAGGCGTCTTTCAACACGGTGGAATGTTGTACATGTCAACGTATTCCTCTGTGGGAGACATGCCGAACGACAGCACAGATTACTTTTAGGCCCTAACCAGCGGAGTATGCGTAGGGCACAAGATGAATAACAGTATCGTTCTACTGCTTGAATGCGGCAAACGTGGGCCAGTGTTTACGTATTCAAACATAATACCGATGCAAAAGTATTTCAACGATGCAGGATTCGAACTGCCGCTGGCACATTCCGTCGATTGCTAGGCTATTGCCTAACCACATCACCTACGCTACACTGCTGCAAACATGGTGGTAGTACGACGAGAGTATAGTACAAACACCATTCGGTTCAGCGTTTAAGACATTACTGCACTGTTACCTACTTTCTTTCTTTCTTCTTTCCTAATCCGTTTACCCTCCAGGGTCGGTTTTTCCCTCGGACTCAGCGAGGGATCCCACCTCTACCGCCTCAAGGACAGTGCTCTGGAGCTGTGGGTAGGGGGATATAACTGGGGAGGATAACCAGTTCCTCACCCAGGTGGCCTCACCTGCTATGCTGAACAGAGGCTTTGCGGTGGATGGGAAGATTGGAAGGGATAGACAAGGAAGAGGGAAGGAAGCCGCCGTGGCCTTAAATTCGGTACCATCCCGGCATTTGTCTGGAGAAGAAATGGGAAACCACGGAGAACCACTTCCAGGATGGCTGAGGTGGGAATCGAACCCACCTCTACTCAATTGACCCCCCGGGTCTGAGTGGACCCCGTTCCAGCCCTCGTACCACTTTTCAAATATTGTGGCAGAGCCGGGAATCGAACCCGGGCCTAACCACTACACCACAGAGGCGGTCTACCTAGTTTCATGCATTGATTCCCCTCTTCGTTACACCCGGTCACGAAGCACGACACATTAACATAATTGCATGGTCAAAGGACGTCGCTACGTGATTTCAAACCGTCATGTTTCGTGAGCGGGCGATATGACCTGTCGATTGGATTCAGAATCATGTTCAAAATGCACTCAGTGGACATTAGTACCATAGATCCACTCAGCCTCGGGAGTTCAACTGAGTAGGGGGAGGGGGTGTATTGAATCCCACCTCAGCCACCTACAGGGCAATAGCCACCTTAGAACCATGTCACACGTTAGTTGGGTTGCATAAAACTACATTGGAAGGGGCAGCTGTATCATACGGTATAAGAAATAGGAATGAAACTACTCCATTGTAGCGCTATAGCCAGAGCCAGGAGATGTTGACCGATTTAATCAATCAGTGTTACTGGCTTTACGTCCCACAAACTACTTTTACGGTTTTAGGAGAGGACGAAGTGTCGAAATTTAATCCCGCAGGAGTTCTTTTAAGTTCCTATAAATCTACCGATACGAGGCTGACGTATTTAAGCACCTTCAAAAACCACCGGTCTGAGTCAGGATCAAATCTGCCGCCTCAACCGTCCGAGTCACTCGACCCGGCTGGACCGATTTAAACCTAGGCAATAACGGGGGCATAGAAGCCGACATCAAAAGATGATAAAGCACGTGCAGTCTTACCACAAACACACACTGTATGGTGATGCGCTGGAAATGCTCCGGGCTATGTACATAGCTCAGACGGTAACGCTCTGGCTTTCTGAGTGCACTGTGGCAAGTTCGATTCCAGCTCAGATCGGTGGGATTTCAAGGTGCTGAAATACATAAGCCTCGATCTGGCAGATTTACCAGCACGTAAAATTCATGCGGTACAAAATTTCCGGCACCTCGGCATGAGCGGAAATCATAAAAGCAGTTATTTGGACCTAAAGCTCTAAGGACGTCGCTACATGATTTCAAGCCGTCATGTTTTGCGAGCGGACGATATAACCTGTCGGTATGGTTCAGAATCGTGTTCAAAATGCACTCAGTGGACATTGGCACTATACGGTGGCCTATTGGCATTACGTCCCACAAACTACTTTTACGGTTTTAGGAGACGCTGAGGTGCCGAAATTTAGTCCCGCAGGAGTATCAACGAAATACCGCTAAATCCTCGGAAAATAATTTAGAATTTTTTAATGAATAAGGATTTTGTAAGTAAGAAAATGCCGATAATTGCCTTTATGACCACTCCTGAAGTATAACGGTTACCACTATTATCTACCATCCTCGGAGGCCCGGGTTCGATTCCCGAGATTATAAAAAAATCTTCGTTTGTCATGAGGATTAGTAGGTGATTAAAATGGGCATGCAGTTTATCTTCGGGGAGGATATGCCTGGAAAAACTTCATAAACTCGGAACGAGAATACGAATTTAGTCCACATCTTGGCTAAAAGGTTAGTGTGCTGGCCTATGGCCCAAGAAGTCTCTGCGAGAGACCTGCACCATGTCTGTACGAAGAGCGCACGCTATTGTTATTAGATCATTATACAATATACATTGCGAGTTAGAATTTGACATCACCAGGAGTTTATGATTCCTGATCATGAGCATCTTTACAGGTATACGTATAAGATTACAGGTGATAAACATGAAAAGTTATTGGTGATGGTGCTGGCGTCTAAATCTCCCCCAGGCATCCTTAATGGTGTAAGAGGGAACTGTTTGACTTGATCTCAGTTCTAGAGCCTGGAAGCAGGATGTAACAATAGCAAAGCTCTTACAGTCTTACCAAACCGAGAGCAGTCCGAATTCCTTTGGGATTTTCCCCGTGAAATACGAGGGGTTCACAGCCAGACCTAAGTGAACCTCTAAATGACTTCATTGATATGCACGATTACTTTCAAGTAAATTCCATTCTAATTTAGAAAAAAACCAAATTTAATAAAAATAATACAGTTCAAATTTGGGATTCTGCACGAGTTCTGTATTATGTATTATAAAAGCATCCCGTTCGACTAATTATGACAGTCAGTCACTGAATTTCAGAATATGCTTTGCGTCGCACCGACACAGTTAGGTACTATGGCGACGATGGGATAGTAAGGGCCTAGGAGTGGGAAGTGAGTGACCGCGGCCTTAATTAAGGTACATATCCAGCATTTTTCTGCTATGAAAATGGGAAACTACGAAAATACCATCTTCCGGGCTGTCGACAATGGGGTTCGAACCCTTCACCTCTCGAATGCAAATTGATAGCCGCGTAACCCAAGCATGGTAGCTACTTGCTCGATTTGTAAAATCCCTGACATAACCTGGAATCTTACCGGGTCCTCCTGGTAAGAGGCAAAATTGTTACCACTAGACCACGGGGTCGCCGCCTACAGTTTCACGCGGACTGAATCCACAGATATGTGACTTTCTTTCTCAAAAATTACACTAAGTTTACTCAGGATTCGAATCGTGGCGACAGTAGTGATGACATCCCCAAGATTTTCCATATTTTCACCTAAATTGTGGTATTATTATTATTATTATTATTATTAATTTAAAACTGTTTATTAAACTTTCCCAGTTATTAAAATTGCTTCCTAGCTAGGATTTTCAATAATAATAATAATAATAATAATAATAATAATCGTGTTATAACCATTCCAATTGTTATCGTTCTCAATAGACGACAGAATGTTGGAAGTCAATAACACCGAGTTATTGCACTTCGAGAACACTCAAATGCCAACAAGCTTAGCCGTGATTGAACCGGCTTCCTTAGGAGTAGAAGTCTCATGACCATTCGAGTTTGTCACTCTGGTTAACTTACAATTAAATTGTAAGATTGTGTTCAACCTGGCTTATGATTACAGTCACGAAACCCACCCTTTATTCTAACTTAAGCAATTGCATTATAATTTACAGTTATTGAACTGTAGGTATACTGTACACCACGGAGTTGCTTGGTCAAGACAAGAGTCCCACCATTCATTTATTTTCACCCGAAAGGACGGAAGATTGATTTCCCCTTCAAGAACGTGAGTGATATAAAATGAGAATACGGTTACATCAGTCATTAGTACTAGTATAAATCACGTGGACAAAGACGCAACTGCATAGATATAACATCTGTCTTTCACTTAGTATCTGGATACTGAGAGCCGAGTTGTATCGTCACTGTCTTCTCACCGAGGTGGCAGCGGTTCGAATCAAAGCCAATGCATTAAATGACGAGGCAATTCCTTATATTTCGAGTTTCACGTAAAATTGGAGGTCCTGTGGCTATGGCAACGATATCAATATCCACGTAAAACCACGTAATAACGAAGTTAAGAATAGTGCAAACCTTCATTTTTCATTTGTACGAGAGACACCATACCTGGTGCAGAAATAACATTCGTGTATTGCAAAATTCCTTACATCTTAAAATAAATTGAGTTTCAATCTATATGCTAAGTAAGTTAATATTTGTTACTATATTTAACCTGCACTGCCCGAGAGTTGACAATTTTATTTCACAATACTTTACTTCTGTCATTTGCATCCTATTAGTATACTGCCACTTGATTTGCATTGCAGGTATCAGAACTTACTTTACCAAGCAGGGACGCTGGTTATTAGTTTGGGTAAAAAATAAATAAATGAATAAATATTGATACGCCTTTATTGCTTGTATACAGCACAAGCGGTTGGACTCCTACAGTGATCGCAGGCTCGTTGTTATTCAACTTCGGGTCTGGCAGGTAACAGTAGCAGGTTGAGATGGGAATATGATGGCATGGGAGTGGAAGCTATTGATTCCTGAATATATTGCTGGGTCTGCGTGTACTGCGAGAGAGGTATCGCGAACTGAAAGCCCTCCAATCCCCCGTCCCTTACTCCTCCCTCCCCATCACTATCCATTCCAATACACACATGCATACATACAAATAGCCTCGAAGTCTCCAAACATATTCATGAACACATAAAGCCAGTGAAACTGGATACACAGAAATATAAGCCCTTCGAATATATTATATTAAACCGTGTGTGAATATATTTGAAAAGAGAATATCAGTTCAGTACGTTCTGTGTTCGTTTTAATAAACGAATGAACACGTAAAATTAGGGGGCAAAGAATATGTTTTTATGGATTTAATGATTTTTAAAGCTGAATGTACGGTCTTTCATTACGCTTAAGCGTCACGGGAACATATTTTATCTTCACATCCGTAACACTACTGTATATTAAATATAAATCTTGTTTGTACACATCTGATCCGCCACTGCATGTTCGAATCGATGATCCGGTACATATTTTTTCGATGAGAAGGAAACCATGTAGAAATATGAAATATAATACATGCATCAATGGGCTTTTAAGGAAAAGTTATTTGTGTTATTGTGTAAGCATTTTCAAAATTGATTTCATGTAAAATATTAATGATGAATGATATTGAAGTGTTGCTTATGGAATCTGTTGGCATATAACCTGTAAGTATTCCTGATTTTATAGATCGATAATAATAATAATAATAATAATAATAATAATAATAATAATAATAATAATAATAATAATAATAATAGGCTGAGTAGCTCAGACGGTTGATTGAGGCACTGCTCTTCTGACTCAAACTTGGCAGGTACGATCCTGGCTCAGTCCGGTAGTATTTGAAGATGCTCATGTAGGCTACGTTAGCCTCGTGTCTGTAGTTTTGCTGGCACGTGAATGAAATCCTGCGGGACAAACTCCAGGCAAGTCGGCGTCTCCGAAAACCGTCAAAAGTAGTTAGTGGGACGTAAATACAATAATAATAATAATAATAATAATAATAATAATAATAATAATAATAATAATAATAATAATAATAATAATAATAATAATAATAATAATAAATTTTTCCTGCCGCTTTTTCCCACACCTGTGGGGTCGCGGGTGCGAACTGCCTCGCACATGTGGATTTGGCCCTATTTTACGGCCGGATGCCCTTCCTGACGCAACCCTCTATGGAGGGATGTAAGCACTATTGCGTGTTTCTGTGGTGGTTGGTAGTGTAGTATGTCGTCTGAATATGATGAGGAGAGTGTTGGGACGGACGTATACACCCAGTCCCCGAGCCAGAAGAATTAATCAGAAGCGATTAAAATCCCCGACCCGGCCGGGAATCGAACCCGGGACCCTCTGAACCGAAGACCAGTACGCTGACCATTCAGCCATCGAGTCGGACAATAATAACAATAATAATAATAATAATAATAATAATAATAATAATAATAATAATAATAATAATAATAATAATAATAATTGCATGACCATTTATACCGTGTGTGTCAGCATTTAAATCCGAAGACATTTAGGCTTCTTGCGTGGCAGTTTCGACGTTCCGCTTTTCTTGGCTACTTTTCTTTACGCCGCACCGACACAGATTGGTCTTATGGCGACGATGGGATAGGAAAGGCCTAGGAATGGAAGGAAGCGGCCGTGGCTTTAATTAAGGTACAGCCCCAGCATTTGTCTGGTATGAAAATGGGAAACCACGGAAAAACATCTTCAGGGCTGGCGACGGTGGGATTCAAACCCACTATCTTCCGGATGCAAGCTCACAGCTGCGCGCTCCTAACCGCACGGCCAACTCGCCCGGTTACGTCCCGCTTTACTATACCAGTTGGTAGAGAACTAGATCGCTGTTGTGTGAACTATGGCTGAGTATTAATGTTGTCACTTAAACACCAAATGTGTCACGAGATCATTTTACTTGCTGGCACCGTACGACATGGAGTGTCGAATGGACTTTCTTCATTCTCTCAAAACTGCGACTCTTTCTGTTGGGTTAGAACTGTGATCTTAAGATCTAGAGGTCAATACTACCACCAATCTACGGAGGGTGCTCATAACATAGATGATAATTATCTAGCAATAAACACATACTATTGAATGTCTCAATTCGTATGGAAACAATTCTCACTTAATAGCGAAAGTTAATGTTAACAAATCGATATGCCTAAATCCGCAGTGTATTTTTCTATCCAAAATGACTCATCTAACAAGAATAAAAATACGCAATTCAAACAGAATGGGTTGGCTATGTCAGTATTCCACGTGAGTGGTGCAATGTTTTGCAATGAGACGGCTGTTGCTACCGCCAATTAACTGCTTCTGCAGCGTGGGACGAGCGCTGAGGAGGAAATTTCCTTTCGCACAGTGTTATGGTCAATAAGTATCTTTGAAAGGACTGTTGCCTCTGAAACCAAGGCGGAATTTATTCATCAATATAAGTAGTGTTGTGTATAGCACATGTACCACAGCTCCACATTATATTTATTATTATGACAAATCTGTGTTCATAGTATGTTAGATATTGATGTTCGAAAGTTGTCGATGTAAGATATTGTGTGTGTGTGTAGACTACATGGGCAAATCAAGTTAAATATAACCGGGAAAGTTTGATGAATCATCAGTGACAATACTGGGGAAATTGAGGTGTGTGATTTGTTCATGGCGAGACGAGTATGCTGTTTTGACTGGAGGTTTGTATAAAGCTTGTGTTTGTCGCAGCCGAGTATCATTAATCAAGTATCAGTCAGTGAATCGTCTACTATCTATATTTGTTGTCTGTTGTGCAGTGTTTATGGGCCGTCTGAGATCCAGTATGTATTGGCTACTGCATGTTGACTGGTATGTGATATTGAACTACCAATATCTACGGCCTGGTTTCAAGACGTAGATGAGTCTTGTGAAAGATACGTGAGTTTTGGAAAGTGGCCAGTGCGATTATACTTATGTTAAAGTCACTGAGTGGGTAAAAAATGTACAGTATAACAAAGATGATCTGAATCAGGATACCAAACGTCGGTGGAATAATCCCTAAAAACAGTGCATGTTGCACACTGAAGTGTGATGCCATTCTTCTTCGCCGTTGCTTATACGATTACTACAAATGATGGTAGTAGTACCGAACTCCTCATGTATTTACTGCATTCCAGCTTTAGATATTGTTGATATATTAATGTTTCAGGGGAGAATATTCCAATCTTTCGTTTGTTTATACTGAAACGTGATATACACTGATACGTCAAAAGTCATAGGATAGGTGTCTAGTATCGTGTATGCCCTCCTCTGACTCCGCCAACTGCAGCAACTCGTTGTGGCATAGAGACCTATCTGTAGAGAGATTCAGACACACAGCTTCCTGCGATTTGCAGGTGCAGAGTCATGGGTGTGAATGAATCTCACCACCATGTCTCATAAATGCTCGAGACGGTTTATATCAGGCGAACGTGGTAGCTACAGCAGTATTTGAAATCCTGCTCGAATATCTCATCGCTGTAAGGGTACTTGAAGTCTGTGAAGGGTTGCAAGTGGTCACTAAGCATTTTAACGTAGCAGTCGCTGGTCAACGACCTGTTCAGGCGGATCAACGGATCCAGCCCATGCCACGTGAACACACCCCATACCACAATGGAGCTACCACCAGCCTGTCTGGTGCCTTGTTGACAACTGGGCTTCATGGTTTCATGGGGATTCCACCATTTCCGAGCCCTACCATCATCTGGGAGCAACTGGAACAGTTACTCATAGGAGTAAGCTACATGATACCAGGGTCCAGTTAGCAACACCACGCATCCAGGTTAGACTCTGTGCCCGGTGTCGAGGTGTTAACACGGGAACTCTCGTTGGTCTTTTGCTCCTATATCCTACTGACATTGATGAACGCTGCATTGACTTGCTGAATATGTGCCTGCTTTCTCCTGCATTGGATGTGGATGTTATTTGTGTCAATGTGGCTTGTCTATCACCGCGGAGAAATTCTAGCCAGATGTCACTAATCGCGATCATTAAGTGTCCGTGGTTGTCCACTGCGCTGTTCACTGTGGGGTGATAATGCCTTTCATGAATTATTCCGACTCGCACGTTACACCGTCGATCGAGGAATGTTAAATGTCCACACAACTTCGACAATGGAATATTCCATTAATTTTTCCCCAACTACCATATCCCATTTGGAAGAAAAACGATAATTCACATCGTCTTGCCACGACCAGCACAGACTGTGTTTACACTCATTCTAGAAATGTCAGATCACACCTGATACAAGTCTGGGCACTTCCAATAGGTCAGGGTAGTGTGACGCCTCCGTCCATTACCTATCCCATGACTTTTGGCATGTCAATGTGGATATATATATATATATATATATATATATATATACACACAGGATGGTCGGATACAACGTGAACTGGGTATATGAACGTTAGAAGGTTGGTCACAC